>NW_020954556.1:6598813-6745960 GCF_900497805.2 Vombatus ursinus | reverse complement strand
AAAGAAGAGAAATGTCTATCGCTGTAATTGAGCCTTTGCAGAAAATCCGGGCATTTTAATTGATCAACCTTTAAAGTCCCTTCCAACTTTAAGTCAATGATCCTAGGATCCTAACAGGCATCTGAGATTTGGGTAATTTTCTATTCTTTCTTCTCTATTTCTGACCTCGGAGCACCAGGCTGGTAGGTCAGTTCCTAGGTTTTGACTTCTGTAGTTCCTGGGAAGACTGGCCAGTTCAGAGCTACCCAAGGTGTGGCAGGAGATGTGTGGACAAGTATCTCAGAAAGGATTCTGGCTGATAATTTTCCAAACAACACAATCCGAAAATTTCTCTTAACTCCTCAACAGCAATAATTTTGGGTTTCTGAAGCCACCTTCTGGTCAAGTGAAGGGGGTTGGGACTGACATGCTTCTTGTTTTGGAAATGCACCACCTTTCACGCAGTACTGGGGAAAGTTGCTCTCAACCAATACTGAAAATTCCCTGGGGAAATTCAGTACTCTGGGAAATATTACTTTTGTGTTCACACTTGAGAAAGGAGTTCTGGATCCATGATACCATCATTTCACACTGCCCTTAAACGTTAACATTGGTGGAATCATTAACCATGGTGAAGAGTATATATGTATACAAATATCATGCATGCATGTATGTGTGTATATATAGATATAGATATATAGTCAAAACATTAGAAACACATGCTCACATAACAGCATTACTTCTATCTCATCCCTAACTCAGGCACACAGGCTATAAAATGGGGGTTAGTTCAGAAATATAAACAGGCATAGTACAACTGAGATGTCACCCGTGATCATGGCCTGCCCCTCTATGGGGCCCTCACCCATATTCTATCCTAGTTCCAGAAAATGAGCACACAAAGTGGAAACAAAGGGAACTTTGGGGGCTTTGTCTTCATTCTGAGATTGACTCTCATCTGCACTAAAGTGGGAAGAACTCTGCCCTGGGACTCAGGAATGAGCGACAACTACATTGGGTAAGTTGGTTAATATATCTGAGTCTGTTTCTTCATTTGAAAAGAGAGGTCTCCTGCCAAAGATGGGCTTTGAATTGGGTCTTGCAGGAGGACAGAGAAACTGAAGCAAGGATAAAGGTGTCCCAGGATAGCATAGAGACAAAAGATAGTCATGTTCAAGTGACTGAAAACAGGCTAGTATTGTTAGATGGGAGAGTGTGTAAAGAGGAGTAAGGAATAGATAGGAAGACTAGAAAGGTAGGAAAAGACTAGTTTATGAAGAGCTTTAAATGAAAAACCAAGGAGTTTACATGTGATTTATATACCCATTTCAGGATTCACAAAGTCCTTTATATACATTCTCATTGGATCTTCACGATAGCCTTGGTAAGAAGGTCATACCAGGATTATCATCCCCATTTTACAGATGAGGAAAGTGAGGCACAAAGTGGTGCAGTAATTTGTCTATGGTCACACAGTAAAGTCTCAGAGCTGGAAAATGAGACCATGAGTTCAGAACTCTTTCCACTTTACCATGGATATGACTCATTCTCAGAAACAACTGAAACAACAGAAAGAAGTCTACTTCAAAGTTACTCTTCTTTCCATTTTGTGGGTATTCTGGGATATGGATGAAGTAAAGGTGAAGGCCCTGTGGAAAGCCAGTACTTGTTCATGTATATTTCAGTTGAACCAAAGGATTTCAAGCAGGAAAGGTCATAGCATCATAGGGTTAGAGTTGAAACAGCCTTCAGAGACTAGCTAATCTGATCCCATCATTTTATACATGAGGAAACTGAAACCCAGAGAAGTTAAGCAATGTGCCCAAGGTCTCAAAAAAAAAGTAAACAGCAAAGCTTCCAATCAAATTGAGATCTTCTGATAATAAATCCATCATCCTTTCCACTACACCATTCTTCTTAGGCATGATGCCACCCCACCTGGCACAGGGACTCAAGAACCTGAATGACTAAGACAAGCATGGCAGAAACTCAGCCTGGCTCTGCTAGCTTGTTTGCTAAGCTCCAGAATGCTTCAGGGAAGCTTGGTCTCAACCCCACAGACCTCATTTTTCGTTGGACTGATTCCAAGGAAAACTATGGCACTTGTGAAGAAATAGAGCTCTTTTCTTAAAGAGATAGCACCACTGACACAACTATGACTCAATTGTGCAGGTATGGAGTACTTGAAGTCTTCCTAGTGCCAAAGGAATGCTGCAAACTGACCATGGGAGACAAGAGGTTAATCCTGAAACAATTGCTAATGCTTTGTCTCAGAGTCCACAGAGCCATATTCCTCATAGAAACTAGCCAGCGGGAGCTCAGGAGACATTTGGAGAAAAAGTATTGTTTGCTCCTGGGATATTTCTAATGTTTGGTCTAACCTTTAATTCCAAACCAAATTTCCCTGCTTAATGAATATTTGGGAGGGAATGTATTTGCAGACAGATGCATTTTCCCCCAATACAGGCTTCACTATCTTTCCATTTTATTCTTCTCCTGTTGCCATGGATGATTTTCCCAGCCTTTGTGGTTCTTCTTGCTGTTGTTTCAGTCGTGTCTGGCTCTTCATGACCCCTTTTTGGGGGGGAGGGGATTCTTGGCCAAGATACTGGAGTGGTTTGCTGTTTCCTTCTCCTGCTCATTTCACAGATAAGGAATTGAGGAAAACAGGGTTAAATGACTTGCCCAGGGTCACACAGCTAGTAAGTGTCTGAGGCCAAATTTGAACTCAAGAAGAGGCCTGGCACTTTATCCACTTCACCACCTAGCTGCCTATCCCCAGACTTAAATTTCCCAAAACTGGTTCTGACAACCAGCCCCTTAACCCCATATAGCCATATTCCTTATAGTATCAAACTATGGCAGGAAATGTAATGGAGGCTGACTTGAATCAAACCTTAAGGAGTCATTAGTGCTCCTAAACAAGGTTTCCCTAAGAATATCTCCAGCTTTGCATAGATTTTGTCTCAGAGGTTGATGCAGCCAATGACACGCCAACTAAAATCTTTCTTGAGCTTTTATTCAGGTCTGGCTCTTCACAATACCCACACTCCTTTCCAAACACTCTTATTGGTCTAGCAATGGGCCATCAGAGCAAGGATGGGATGCAATTGTCTAGAGGAGAAAGGGAGAGGTTCTATGCATCCCAATTTTGAAGACTCATCAAGCAATATCCCAAAACCTCAAATCCAGGACTGTCTGGCTGTGTAGGTAAATCCTGTCCTGAAAGCCTCCATCCACATGGTCATCCCATTGTTACCAGATATAAAGTTCCCAGAGGTAGAGTAGATATCAGCCTCTACCAGGGGTTGGGGACAAGTTATAAAGGGCTACATCATGTCAGAGTGGTTGCTATGCTTTATACATAGTATTGAGGACACCACCATCCTCCCAGGCTTGCGAACTCAGTGTCATCTTCAATTTTTGACTTACGCTTACCCCCCACACCTAATCTGTTGCCAAGTCTTATCATTTTGCCTTCATAACATGACTTGCATAGTCCCCTTCTCTCTACTCACATAACAGTCCTCATCACTTCATACCTGGACTATTGCACTAGACTGTTGGTTGGTCTTGCTTCTTCAAGTGTCTTCTCCACTCCATTCTACCTTCCCTTCAGCTGCCAGAGTGATCTTGCTAAAACACAAGTCTGACCATGTCACATAAGCCCTCAACTCCATAAACTCCAGTAGCTCTGTATTATCTCCAGAATCAACTATGAAACCCTCCACTTGTCATTTCAAGTACTTCCCAATCTGGCCCCTTCCTATCTTTCTTTCCTTGTTAAAATTTACTTCCCTGCATGTACTCCATTATCCAGCAACATCAGCACTCTTGTGTATGAGTAATAGCTCACACATAGCCTAAAATACTCCCCTTCCTTACCTCTGCCTGCTGTGTTCCCTTCAAGACTCAGCTGAAGCCCCACCTTCTGCAAGAGGGCTTTCCTCATTCTCTTTCTTCCCTATCCTCTCCCCATCTTATCCTTCTGAGATTATTTTCCTTCTAATCTGTATGGATATTACACATACCTAGTTATTTACATATTATCTCCCCATTAGAATTTAAGCTCTTTGAGGGAACAGACACTGTTCTTGCCTTTCTTTTTAATCCCCCTGGCACTTTAGCACAGTGTCTAGCATACAGTAAACACTTGATAAATGCTTGTTGCAGTTATGGTATATGATTTAATGGAATACTATTGTGCTTTAAGAAGTGACTAGCAGGATGGTATCAGAAAAACCTAGGAAGACGTATATGAACTGATGCAAAGTAAAGTGAGAAGTGGGAGAGCATTGTGCATAGCAACAGCAATATCGTAAGGATAATCAACTGTGAAAGACTTAGCTACTCTGATTGAGACAATGATTCAAGATAATGCCAAAGGATTCATAAATAAAAATGCTATCTGCCCATCAGTTGGGGAATGGCTGAACAAGTTGTGGTTATATGAATGTAACGCAATACTATTGTGCTGTAAGAAATAATGACCAGGCAGACTTCAGAAAAACCTAGAAAGACTTGAATGAACTGATGCTGAGTGAAGTGAACAGAACCAAGAGAACATTGTAAACCCTAACAGTCACAATGTTTGATGACTAACTTTGATAGACTTATCTCTTCTTAGCAATGCAAGGATCTAAGACAACTCCAAAAGACTCATGATGGAAAATGCTGTCCACAACCAGAAAAAGAGCTATGGAGTCTGAATGCAGATTGAAGCATATTATTTTCTCTCTCTCTCTCTTTTCTTTTTTTATTTGTTTTTTTCTTTCTCATGGTTTCTCCCATTGGTTCTAAGTCTTCTTTACAACATGACTAATGTGATTATGAATGTATATGTAAAGGCTATATCAAATTGCATGCCATCTTGGGGTGGGGAGAGGAAAGAGATGAGGAAAAAATTTGGAACTCAAAATCTTATGGAAGTGAATGTTGAAAACTAAAAATAAATAAATAAATTTTTAAAAAAGAAAGAAAAATGCTATCCACCTCCAGAGGGAGAAAACTGATGAACTCTGAATGCAAATTCTCAATTTATTTCTCTTGCTTTTTTTGCAACATAGCTAATATGGAAATATGTTTTGCAGGATTTCACATGTATAGATCATATCATATTGTTTGCCTTCTCAATGAGTGGGAGAAGGACCGAAGGGAGAGAATTTGGAATTTAAAATATTTTTAAAATGAATATTAAAAATAAATAAATAATAAAATGACTAATGCAGAAATATGTTTTGCATGATTTGCACATATATAACCTACATCAGATTGCTTAGCATCTCAGAGAGCAGAGAGGTCAGGGAGGGATAGAATTTGGAACTCAAAACTTTAAAAAATAAATACTAAAAATTATTTTTCCATGTAATTTAGGGGAAAGTAAAATATTACTTTAAATAAATAAATAATAAATTGAAAAATAAAATATGTGCTTGTTGACAGACTGACCAGTAGTCTTTTCATTTTCAGGATATGTCCAACTTTGGAATCAAATGAGATCATATTTGCAAAGCAGTTAGCACAGTGACTGGAACATAGTAAGTATTTAATAAATGCTTTTTCCCCTTCTGAAGATGTAATTATTTTCTAATATAAGGAAGCACAAGGGAAAATTTCCTAATGGTGAGAGTTGTCCCAAAGTAGAATGGAGTACTTTGGGAGGGTAGGAGAAAGTTCCCCATTACTGGTGATCTTCAGGCAGAATCTGGACAATCTCTCATTAGGGACAGTGCAAAAGGGATAAAAGCTTGGTTAAGTTTAGGTTGCCTTTCAGATTTAAAATTCTATGATTCATAATGAATTGCAACACTGTATTGCTCAAATTTTGTATGTAAAAGTTCAGTTTCTTTGTTCCTCAGTAGGCTATTGGGGAGGGAGGTAGAGGAGAAGAGGGGAAGAGAAGGAAAAGAGGGATGCCTAGAGAGGATTTTGTAGAATTACATTGACATTGGGTCAGTCATTTCCCATTCCTGGGCCTCAGTTTATTCAACTATAAGATGAAAGAGTTGGATTTGATGATTTTGAGAACTTTTCCAGAGTTTAGATTCCATGACTCCAAGTTCTGGGGAATTCTCTGTCATGTTGATAGAGTCAGTCAAGAATTCCATAGTTCCAATCTGTAAGTTGAGAAGCAAGCCCTTTCTCCTTTCTCGGTGGGGGAGGTAGGAGGGAAAGAAAGGAATGAAAAAAAAAAACAAAGGAACAAAAGGAGGGTAGAAAAGTAAGAAAAAAGAAAGGAAGAAGAGCTCTTAACATCAAGTTTCTCATTTCAAAAGAGGTTCCAATCTTTCCCACACTGTCATCTATCCAGTAAGGAAATCAGGAGCTCAGAAGCAGATATACTTATGCCCACCGTGGAAAGTTGTAGACATCCTTAGCAAAAGCTTCAGGGGAGGAGAAGAAAGGATGAGGAAACCTCATCATGATGGAAGATGTCCTAGTATTATCTCCTGAGTAGTAGGAGAAGCAAAAGAACACCACTCACAGCTAGAAGGACAGATCAGCCACCTCTTTCCACTTTGGGAGGTTCTAGGAAATCGAAAGTGAAGCAGCACATGCTTCAGTGACAGGAGGCCCATAAATCTGTCAGGATAGCTGCAGGGAGGAGACTAGGAGCCAGGATGCATTCCCCATGGAGCCTGGCGCTTGTTTACCTAACCTGTTCACTGCAGGAAAGTGCCCTGGCCTCCACTGGCCTTTCTCAAAGGACCTAGCTATGGTGGGAGGAGGGGTGGGATTTGGGGGGCAGGAATGAATTGTATGTTTCCCAACCATCTCCCTACCAGTGGTACCTTTCACCCCAATGGCCATGGGAGCAAAACCATCTACAGGGTGTGGTTGTGGGAACACTTCCAAGAGCCCACCACCTCCCACAACATACACACACACACACACACACACACACACACACATACGCAAACACACACTGATCTTCTCCTCCCACACCATCATTCATGGCTGAAATGCCACCAGAGTCATTATTTTGGATCCTAGTCTAGAACATGCCACTTATATTACAACATCATCCCCACCCCTTGCCAAGAAGTAATCCACTAAGCTGTTATCAGTCATTAACACTTCAGATTGGAAAGATTTTGAGGAGTTAATTCATACATATAGCCTACTGAAAGGAGCAAGGTTAGCTAGAGGAAATGGTAGAAAGGTAGGTTTATGTTATAAAAGGGATCCTTTGTCATGTATGAATTAGACTAGAATGCCATTGAGGACCTTTCCGATTCTAAACTTCTAAGATCCTATGAAAAGATGCATGTGAATCAAGGGAACTGACAGGGAATAACAGAAATTGTCTCTCTGACAACTATCAGTGATGCGATATGGTCCCCAAATGAGTTAACAAGGGACTTTACAAACAAGTGAAAAAAAAGCCCACAATATAGGGTAAAACCAGGAGCAATGGGTGAAAATTGTAGGGAGGTGGGCTTCAACTTGATGCAAGGGAAAACCTTTTTAATAATTAGAGCCATATGAAAACCAAATGGTCTTCCTCTGAGAGATATGGAGCTCCCAGTCACTAGAGGTCATAAAATCATAGCTCTAGAGCTGAAAGCAATTGTTGAGGTCATCTAATCCAACCCACTCATTTTTCAAGCAAGAAAACTGAAATCCCAAAAGATTCAGTAATTTGTCAAGATCACATAGGTAGTGTCAGAAGCAGTATTTGAACATAGCTCTTTTGATTCTATAGCCAGTGCTCTTAACACTGTTGTTGTTGCTGTTGTCCTTCATACATGAAGAGAACCAAAATGATATCACAATGCTGGGGTCAAGGCACAGTGTGTTTGACTGTGGCTAATCAGACCAATACAAACTCAGAAGGCTCCACCACAGGTTGAACACAAATAGTCTTAGTGCCACAAAACCCGATGTCTGCTTGTCAGGGCTGATATCATGGAGATTCTTGATTTGAGTAGGGGGTTGGACTGGATGGTCCCTGAAGTCCTTTCCAACTCAGTTTATGATTTGGATGGTTGTATTCTGTCCTTTGGGAATTTTTGAATGGTTTGTAGAAAACAACCAAAGATTGAGCTAAGAACTGGTCCAACCATTTTGGAGAACAATTTGGGACTATGAGCAAAGGGCTATTAAACTGCATATACCCTTTGGCCCAGCAATACCACTATTATACCTGCATCCCAAAGAGAGCAAAGAAAAATGAAAATGATCTATTTGTATACTATTTGTATAAAAATATTTAGCAGGTCTTTTTTTGTGGTGGCAAAGAATTGGAAATCAAGGGGATACTCATCAATTGGGGAAGGCTGAACAAGTTGTCGTATATGATTGTGATGGAATACTGCTGTGCTATAAGAAATTATGAGCATGATAGTTTCAGAAAAACCTGAGAAGACTTATATGAACTTATGCGAAGTAAAGTGAGCAGAACCAGAAGAACATTGTACATAGTAACAGCAATGTTGTAAAAATAATCAATTGTGAAAGACTTAGCTAATCTGGTCAACACAATGATCCATGACAATTCCAAAGGACTCATAATAAAAAAAATATTATGCGCCTTCAGAGAAAGAACTGGTGAACTCTGAGTGCAAATTGAAGCATATTTTTTTCACTTTATTTTAATGGATTTTTTTTTCACAACATGGCTAATTTGGAAAAATATTTTGCATGACTTCATGTGTATAATAAGTATTGTATTTCTTATCTTCTCAATGGGTGAGGAAGGGAATGGAGGGAAGGAGAGAATTTGGAACTGAAAACGATTTTTTTAGTTAAAAAAAACCACAACCAAAGAGGGGCCCTAAGGCAAAGTTCCAGCAGCAGATTAGAGACTCAAGGGATGGAAGTTCTCATTTCATCTAAATTCTATGTAACTCTGGACCATATGTTAAACTATAGCATATACATGTCTCATTTTTAGAATGATAGAATCATGAAGTATTAGAGTTGAAAGAGATCTTACAAATAATCTAGCCCAACCACTTTTATTTTACAGGTGGGGAAAATAAGTCCCAGAGAGGGGAGGAGACTTGCCTTTGGTCAGCATCCTCTTCTGACTCTAAGACCAGTGTTCTAGCCATCAAATGAGATGGAATGTAATAGGGATAAGTGTAAACTCTTTCATTTGACTACAAGAAAAAAAATCAACTTCACAAATATTAGATGGGAGAGGCATGAATAGACAGCAATTGTTCTGAAAAGGAACTAAGAATTTTAGTAGAATTTGAGCCTCAGAAGAGTCAGAAGAGTGATGTGAGTATGGAAAAAAGCTAATGTGTTCTTAAGTGTGCATTAATAGAGGCATATCATCCAGAAAGAAGGAGTTGACAGTCCCACTGCCCCTCTGCCTTCATCAGATTTCAACTGAAGTCTAATGTTCAGTTCTAGGGACTACAGTTTAAGAAGGACATTAATGACCTGGAAATTATCTATATGACAGCAACAAAGATGTATAAGAGCCTTGAGGCCAGGGCATAGCATGGGGGTTGAAGGAACTAGGCATATTTAGCTTAGAAAAAAGAAGACTCAGGGAGGTTGTGACAACAGTCTTCAAGGACTTGAAGGTCTATCAGATGGAGAAGTGGTTAGATTTGTTCTGTTTGGCTCTAGAAGGTCAAACCAACAGTGATAGGTGGAAGTTGCAACAACAAAAAAAAGGAAGAAAGAAAGAAAGAATAAGCCCATTTTAGTCTGGATATCAAAAATATGTTCCATTGGAGCTGTCCAAAAAGAGAATGACCTATCTTGAGAGGTGAGGTTCCCTCTCTTTGGAAATCTTTACACAGAACTATCTCTTGTTAGGTATGTTGCACAGGGTGTTCCTTTTTATGTAGGCAGGATGCTTACTGAGGTCCCTTTCAATTCTCAGATCCTGGCAGTCTGTGAAACAAAAGTAGTAGAAGAGTCAGAATATTCTAGGTGATTGGTATTACACCATTAATAAAAAATAATACAAAATCCTCTAAACTTTCCATATGCCCATCTATTTCTCCATCAACCAATGAGTATTTATTAAGTATCTATTATGGATAAGTCATTGTGCTAAGAATACAAAGACAAAAATGAAATGATTCCTACCCTCAAGGAGATTTAGGAAACCATGTATAGATATAGATAGATAAGTATATATGAATACACATATGTTAACATATACATAATTTTCCTCATCTATAAAATAAGGGGGATTTATAAGAAAACTTGCAACTCTAACACTTCATGAGTCTATGATTCTAAAAATTAAAAGAGTATATGCAAGATAAATACTAAGTGTTCTTTTGCTATTGTATGTGTATGTGTTTTTTTTTAACAGGGCAGACACTCATGCCTGAAAGGATCAAAAAAGATTTCAGGTAGAAAGTGATACATGGGTACAATTTTGAAAGAAACAAAGAATTCTAAGAAGTAGAAATGGAGAGAGTACTCCAGCCAGTATTGAGGCATAGAGAGAACGGAGATAGAGTGTCATTTGCAAGGAAGGGGAGAAGGGAGAAAGGAATAAGCATTTATTAAGCATTTATTATGTGCCAGGCACTGTGCTGAGTGCTTTACAAATATTATCTCATTTGATCTTCACAACAACCTTGAAAGGTAGGTGCTATTATTATCCCCATTTTACAGCTGAAGAAACTGAGGCAGACAGAGGTTAAGTGACTTGCCCAGGGTCACACAGCTAATAAATAAGTGTCTGAGGCTGGATTTGAACTTCCTGACACCAGGCCTAGCCCTCTAGCCACTGTGCCACCTAACTGTAAGGAACAATAACATAATCAATCAATAAAGTGGATGGGGAGCAAGGAAGGGGGAGAAGATAAGTTTAAAAAGGTAGGTTGGGGCTAGGTTGGGAAGATATTTAAAAGCCAAACAGATGAATTTATATTTGGTCTTAGAGGTAACAGGGAGTTGTTGGAATAGTCTTAATGTAGTCTCAAAATAGCTTTCTAGAAGGGACCTATAAAAGGCCCACTTTACACACACATATAAAAGGATGCACATAGCTCCAAGAGGTCAGCAACCTTCCAGGAACATATATCATTCAGACACTCAATTTACAAAAATAATCTAGTTTGAATGGATGGGGGTGAGACTTCTGCCAAGAAACCCAACTCCACGAGATACTCACAGTGCTCCCAAAGAAGCTCTGGACAGACCAAGAGGGATGAGCACCATCTCCGTCTCCATTTGCTTTATTCTGAGCAATACAGAACTTCCATTCTGAAAACATTCCCAGTCCCCAACAACATAAGCAGCCATCCTATTCATAAGATTTCTGTAAGCTTGTAACACCTTCCAATAAAATTTAAGTCTGCTCTTAGACATTTACTAGCTGTGTGATTCTGCCTTAGTTTCCTCAATTATAAAATGGGGATAATAATAACCATACCTATTTCCCAGTGATGTTGTGAAAAACAACTGAGCTAATACTTATAAATTATTTAGTGCAGTGCCTGGCACATGGAATGTTATTTTGGAAGAGGCAATCAGGGTTAGGTGACTTTCCCAGAGTCTCACAGTTAGTAAATGTCTGAGGCTAGATTTGAACTCAAGTCCTCTTAACTCCAAGGTCAGTGCTCTATCCAACTGAGCCACCTATCTACCCAATTTTTTTTTTGAGGCAATCAGGATTAAGTGACTTGCCATAGAATGCTCTAAAATGCTTATTTCCTTCTTTCCTTATTCTTCTTAGAAATAGGAGACTCTCCCAAAGTCAGGAATTCTGCATTCTGGACCTGGTTCCGCCACTGTATTACATTGAATAAGTCACTGTCCCTCTGTGGGCCTCAGTTTCCTTCAATAAAAAATTAGGTGTCTGGATCAAGAGCTCTTCCAGCTCTAAAAGTCTATGTGTCTGTAACCTTTGCTCTCTCTCCTGTCTATGATTTTAGAATATTCATGTTGTTCTGTGCCTTGCACCACTACTCAATCAACAAGAATTTAATATTTAATATCTGCATTTATAAGAACATTGCCTTTTATCACATCCCTCATAACATTGGAGGAAAAGCCATAAGCTCCCCCCAAAACCTAATTTGTCCAGGAAGGATTTTTTTTTTCTTTTTGCTTTTTTACTACAGTCTAGACCACCAAATTGCTTAATACACCATAGAAAGCCTCATAAATAACAACTCCCCAAATAGAAACACTAAGCCTCAGAGCCCTCTCCAAGCCCTACATTAACTCCTCCAATGTGAAGGCTTTTCCAATGATTTCAGTCCATAAATATATAACTAGCTGCTTCTTATGTTACTGTGTAATCCTTAATACTATCATTTATGTTTTATTGCCATTATCCTTGGTCCCGTGACAGAAGAATAAAATATTCTCTTTGCAAGTTGAAATGCTGCCGCATTCACCATGGTTGTAACTGATCCTACTTTTCCAGCATCTTGGTTTTACTTCTAACCTGTCTGCAATTGCTACTGAGTTATTAATGAACACTTCTGGTCTGTACCTTTTAACCTTGAACCTGCCTTAGAAAAATGGTGGGGAGAGTGAAGAGAAGCCTGGCCACATCCAAATATGTATTTCATTCTGAAAATTTCATATATCACACCTCTCTGTCAGGAAATGGATAGCAGTCTTCAAACTTGGAATCACGGTTGATCGTTGCATCGATTGGAGTTCTTAAGTCCTTCAGAATTGTTCATTTTTACCATCTGTTGTTCATTTTACAATGTTGCTGTAATTATACTATAAATTGTCCTCCTTGTTCTAGTCACTTCACTCCATATCAATTCATTCAAGTCTTCTGTGGTTCCCCTGAAATCATCTCTTTCCTCATTTCTTATAGAATAGTAGTAATTCTATTACATTCAAATATCATAATTGGTTCAGCCATTCCCCAATTGATGGAGAAGGCCAATATGAGAACTTGTTTTGCTTGAGTATGCAAATTTGTTACAGAGGCTTTCTTTTTCCTTTTTTTTTTCTTTTTTTTCCCAATGTGTGAGGGGCTGGGGGGTGAGAAGGAGAAAACAACTCAGTCAACCAGCATTTATGAAGCACCTACTATGTGCTAGGCAATATCATAAGTTCTGGGGATTAAAAAAAGGAGAAAAATGGGTCCTGATGTCAAAGAGCTCACTGGCTCATGTGATTAAAAAAATCAAATTAAAAAAAAGAAAAAGAAAAGAATGCTGGAATGGAAGTTAGGAGACTTAGACACTAGTCATGGTTCTTACAAATCATTTCACCTCCCTGGCCTCAGTTTTCTCCTCTGTAAAAGAAGATTCAGTGCTTTCTAAAGTCCCTTCTTAACAGTCCATGATTTTCTGCCTAGCCAGAACCATAACCAGGAGTTCAGATAACTGGGCTAAATTTAGCCTTGGGCTGGGATGGTAGGGGTGGGTTGTCTGAAGTCCCTATTGTATATGGTTGAGGCACACTGGAGGCAGACTTTGGGAGCTGAGGAAGTCAATGAACTAGGAAATCAGAGTAGTTGAAGGGAGAAATAGCTGGGGTGGAGGAGACTGTGAGTTAGGTTCTGAACGTGTTGAAGAGGCTAGCAAAGGACCAGAGATAACCAGGATCTGGACAAGAGGGTGAAGTAGTTAAAGCTAAGTAATAGCAGCAGAGGGTGGGTCTGAAAATGGTGTCAGGGAGCAAGGAATAGGACCATTCTTCCTCTTGGTCCTGAGCATCAGAGAAGGAATAGCCAGCCTTAGAGAGAGCACCAGAAGTTGGTGGTCTGAGAGACAGAGGTGGAGGAGGGAGAAAATAGGAATGACACTTCCAAAGGCTTCTGCCTTAGTCAGCTGATGAGAAACAAAGTACACATGTGTGAATGTGGTGATGTTGTCAGGAGGAAGTTAGATCTCAGAGAACACCAGAAGACGTTAGGAATGCGAGAAGAAGAGATCTAGGAGTGTGGAATCATACATTTGGAACTGGAAGAGACCATAAATGTCATCTAGTCTAATCCACTCATTTTACAGATGAGGAAACTGAAGCCCAAATAGGTAGAGGAACTTGCCTGAGTCACAGAACTGTTATTGAGTCATTTCAGTTGTGTTCAGCTCTTTGTGACAAGACACTGGAGTGGTTTGCCATTTCCTTCTCCAGTTCATTTTACAGATAAGGAAACTGAGGCAAACAGGGTTAAGTGGCTTGCCCAGGGTCACACAGCTAGTAAGCATCTAGGGCTAGATTTGAACTCAGGAAGAAACATCTTCCTGACTCCAGGCCTGGCCACTGTGCCAGCCAGCTGCTGAAGTCACACAGCTAGTAAGAAGTAAATCAGGATTCTAAAAATCAGATCCTATTCAAAATCCCCTGATTTTCCCACTCTACCACAATGGAGGAGGGTGTAGAAGCAGCCTTAGAAATGGGGGGCAAAAAAAGATACAGTCTGGAAAGGGTCAGTTAGTTTATTATGGAAGCAAGAGAGAGGGGCAGCCACAGTTTATTCAGGCAGTGCAAATCCCCTATATTAAGAGCTTTCCCTATCTGATCCCAGGCATCCCAAGTCCAGTGTGTCCTCAGGGGTGGGGTGGGGGGTAGGGGGAAGGGTCATAAGGAATACACAGTCAATCTGAGAAGATGAGACATACACAAGGGACACATTACTGGACAATCTCAACATCTGCTTTCCTTCTACTCCATTTTAGAAAATGTAACTCTCCACTCCTTATCTGAGTGATTGTCCAGCCAAGGGAAACGTTTGAAACCATAGGAAGAATGCCAAACAATAGTCTTCGAAGGGAGCCCTCAATACTGTTTCACTGTAGAACTGTCCCCCCCAACGCCATTGAAATGCCATCCATCCTTCAAGACCTAGTTCAAGTCTTCATGAAGCAGTCACAAATATGCATTTCTTCCATAGACATAACATAGTATTTTGTATCTCTCATCTGTTCTTGTCATGTTTTGCCCTGAAGGATTCCTAGTGTATGCATAAATACTTAGGTAATTTTTGTTAATGTGTCATAACCACCCCCACCCCAACCCTGTGACCTTCTCTATTGTAACTACAACTGCTTCATTTTCATTTTTTGTGTCTCCAGCACAGGGCCTGGTACATAGTGGTAGATTAATAAATGTGTGATTATCTTTTCCTTTCCTTGACGGCTCAATTCAGCGCTCTGTAAAAAGCAGGTACTTAATGACTGTTAATAAGAGCTAGTATTTATATATAACTGTCTAAGGTTTAAAACAAGCTTTCCATGCTTTGTCTCATGTGGTCCTCCCAACAACATGGTGAGGTAGGGGCTATTGTGGCTCCCTAGATCCTCTTGCCCCTCACCTTTCTAGTCTTCTTACACCTCACCCCACACACACATGTACAGACACACACACACAGAGTGTCCAGGGACACTGGACTTGTTGTTGTTTCTCAAACAAGACTCTCAGTCTCTTAACACCCTTTCCAAAGTTGGATATTCCTTCTCCCATACCCTCTGATACAAAGAAGAGGGATTGTCCTATTCCATTCTCCCTGGCGCCATTTTCACTGACTACTTCTCATTCCTGAAATGCTCTCTCTCCTCATCTCTGCCTCCTGGCTTCCTTGGCTTCCTTCAAATCCCACCTGAAATTCCGCCTTCTACAGAAAGCCTTTAATTCTCATACTTTCCCCTTTATTGGTTACCTCCAATTTATCCTGCATATAGCTTCACTGTACATTGTTGTTTGCATGTTCTTTCCCACTAGACTAGGACCTCCTTAAGAGCTAGTACCCTATTTTACCATTTTGTTTGTTTGTTTGTTTTTGGAGGCAATCAGGGTTAAGTGACTTGCTCAGGGTCACACAGCTAGTGTCTGAGGCTGGATTTGAACCCAGGTCCTTCTGACTCCAGAGCTAGTGTTCTATCCACTGTTCCACCTAGCTTCCCCCATCTTTTGCCCTTTCATTGTACCCTCAGTGCTCAGCACAGTGCCTGGCACATGCTAAGTGCTTAATAAATCTCTATTGACTGACTATGAGACCTGCAGAGCAAGAGAGTACAAGCTTTTCTGTAGACACCAGTGACAATGGCTTAGACCCTTCTCCTATCTAGATGCCAATTCAGAAGAAGATGGCCATTGGTTATGAGAGCAAATATCCTTTCTCTACATTTGACTATGGAACATTAGGGAGACCTGTGGTTCAGAGCCTGGCATCAAGTGTTGTCATAACTTTCCACCAGTCTAACAAACTGAAGATGGGCAGGAGGGAAGAGTAACATTTCCTAGAGCCTCTGCTTCCTACTCTGTTAAGTATCAGTATATGCAGCACTTGTGGCAGCTAGGTGGCACAGTGGATGGAACACCAGCTCTGGAGTCAGAAGGACCTGGGTTCAAATCCAGCCTCAGACACTTACTAGATGTGTGACCCTGGGCAAGTCATTTAACCTTGTTTGCCTCAGTTTCCTCATCTGTAAAATGGGCTAAGGAAGTCAATGGCAAACCACTTCAGTATCTTTGCCAAGAAAACCCCAAATGGAGTCACAAAGGGTCAGACACAATTGAAAACGGCTGAACAACAACAATATATGTGGTAAAGTAAAAATAAAATAGGTTCAAACCCTAGCTCTGCCACTTTCACCATCTTTGGGGCCATGGGCAAGTAACTTCTTTGGCCCTATTTTCTTCGTTTATAAAATGAAGGGATTGAACTATACGAGCCCAGAAGTCCCTTCCAGAGCTAAAACTGGGCTCCTGTGCTACCCTCTTCTCCCTCAGCTTGCTGAGTTCAGTTCCAGTCATTACAAGTGAAGTGGAATCCCGGGTAGAGGTGAGTTGGCGTTAGGGGGAGGGGGAAAGGAACAACAAGGGACTGTGTGCATTGACCCAGACTGCTGAGAAAAAAACCCAGGGAAGCAAATCCCCCCTTCCTGAGTTGAAAGGGCATGATAAAGGCTTGAGAACATGACCCTCAGCTCTCCAAGTCCTTTCACTCTCTCAGCTTGTCTCTGACACGTAATATTTCCATTGTTCCAAGGATAACTAGCCTCAGAACATGAGATCCGTGGGCTGCGCAGAACACTGTCTCCCACCCATTATTCTCTGGGGGAGGAATGTTTCTGGTGGAGTCAGACTTCAAGGTACATCTGCAGGGGGGCCTTAGGGCACACAGAGAGGGCTAGCAGACGCAGACTGCGCAGTTAGGTGAACATTCCCTGCAGCTCTGGCTTGTGAGGCAGGAAGAATGGGGAGTGAGAGATATGCCCAGGCAGGTAAGCTACCAGAGGCCTGACTCTTCTCCCTACACACCTTCATCAGCCTATTAATCCCTGTCACCCACATTCACTTGCCACCTTTGCACTTCTCAACCTGGCGGCCTTCTCACCCGACCCTCAGACCCCCTTCCTCCTCATCCATACATGCTTTCTTAAATCAATACAATCCGTAATAAATCCCCTCCATGACTCTTCCTTTCAGCCCTTGCCATATTCTTCTACTACCTGAAAAGCTGTTCCTTCCCCCAGCTCTGCAGATTCTATGAGGACAGCCCATCCTTCTTGTGGGTTTTCTTAAGATTGTCATACAAGACTAGGACACAGAGAGACCCCAAGCCCTATAACCCTTCCGTACAGTTACTCTCAGGCTGATTCTGAGATATAAGGGCCTTCAAGGGTGCCAGATAGTGTGAGACAGGTTGGTGTAGGGTCTCTCCTCACAAACCTTCAGATTAGAAGTGTCCCCCTTTCCAGAGGCCAGGCTAAAGGAGCATAATAGAATATATTAGTTGTCCTGGTTGCATGGTGTATTTGTTGGCCCTCCCCTATCCATCTCCCTTCTCCAATTCTCCCTCCCTCCTCCTGCCCCATTCAGCTCTACCTCTCCAAGGACAATAGCAGCAACTGAGATGATTTTTACCAAATGACTGATTTTAGTTCATTAGGCGAGAGGCAGGACCACCAAAGAAAGTCCTCTCGGGGTTGCAGTTGGGATAATCTCACAAACCCAATGACGAAAGGGTATTCTCTAAGGACTAATGATTCAGTTGCTAGGTTAGGTCCCTGTGACAGATACCCAGGCTCGAACTCTACCTGAGAAGTCTATGTGCTTCCAGTTGTGGACGCTTCTCCCCAAAAGATCCGAGGGAAAGTTCGGAACTCAGGCTCAAGCCACCAAGGGTATCAAACCACAAAGTTTGTTTCAAATTCAATACACTCTCCTGAGACCAATTACCTAATGCCAGGTTAGTTTCATCTTTGCTCTTTTGGGGTGTTTCTGCATGTCTTTAAAGGAAGGAAGGATACACACAGATGAACATACAACTTGGTTTAACAAGACTGGGTAATGGTCTAATAACATCAATTCAAACTATACATAAGTTTCCCAACTACTGCTTCTTGGCCTTCACCCTTTGCCATTCTCTTTTGCTATGGAAAACCAGTCCTGAGATTTCTGCAAGTACCAGAATAAGAATTGGAATCAGGATAATTAGCATTTACATAGCACTTTAAGGTTTGCCAAGTACTTTACAAACATTATCTCATTTGATCCTCTCAACAACTCTGTAAAGTAGGTGCCATGATTATCCTCATTTTGAGGAAACTGAAGCTAAAAGATTAAGTGACTGGCCCAGGGTCACACAGCTAGTAAGAGACTGAGACAGGATTTCACTCAGGTCTTCCTGACTCCAAGTCTAGAGTTCTATTCACTTTGCCACCCAGCTGCCTCATAAAAAAAGAGGATGATCGAGACCTGGATCTGGAATCAAAATGCTATAATTTCATGCTTAAAATGCATATGTTGATAGAGAGATAAGCAACTCCTTCACCCTCACACATACTTATATACAGGGTCAGCTCCCCAAGATTATGAGAAGGGTGTGCATGCAGTATAACCATTTACTCTAGGTCTTCTGCCATTTTCCTTTCTTCATTGCCCAATAGTATCCATACTGAAAGGAGGTCTGCAGATTCTGTATCATACTTCAAGCACATTTTTACCTAAAATATGGAACTTAGAGATGCCTTGACTCATCCATAGCTGAATCTCAATTCAACTCAAAATTCAACAAGCAATCATTGAGTGTGCAGGGGAGAAGCAGCATAGCACAGTAGATAGGACACTGGGCTTGGAATTAGGAAGACCTGGGCTCAAATCCTTCCTCAGACCACTTACTATTTGTGTGACCCCAGTCAAGTCATTTGACCACTCCATGCCTCAGTTTCCTCATCTATAAAATAAATGGATTGGATTTTATGACCTCTAAAGTACCTTCCACCTCTGTGATCCAGCATCCTGGGCAATGAAGAGACCAACATGAAAAATTATCTTCAAGCCTGGTGAGTGAAGGAGTGGGGATAGGAAACATGCATACCAGGATCTATAGTGGGTAAAGTATTCTGAAACCATGATACAATAAAGAGCAGAGAATGATTTTGTGAGTAGGAGAGATAAAATAGAGTGGGCTGAGAGAGGCAATGAGGAGACAGGCTTCATGAGGGGGTCAGCTCCTGGACTGCACCTTGAAAAAAGGAAAGGGAGTCAGTAGGGAGGAGGCAGTACATTCTAGGCATGGGGGGAAACAAAAGAAGGAGTGAGCAGAGTGAGATCAGGGTCCCTGGTGTGTGTGAAGGAGACTGCCGTGGAATAAATGTGAGCAGGCAAGTTAGAACCTAACCTACCTACTTTATGGCACGACAGACTAAAGACTTCCACTGTATTGTGTTAGTAATAGGGAGCTATTGAAAGTTTCTGAGCAAAGGTGAGACATGATAAGATTTCATAGGATCATATCCTCTCCCTATCTCCCTTAAAAAAAAAAAACCACGAAGAGGTTGTACAAAGTATTTCTCCATTGTTCTAAAGCAGGATTTCTAAACCTATGGTCCTTGAAATGTTTTTCTTTTATATTTTAATAACTGTATTTCAATATAATTGATTTCCTTTGTAATCCCATGTATTTTAATTTTGTGCATTTAAAACATGATTCTGAGAAGGGATCCATGGGTTTCACCAGACTGATTGCCAAAAGGGTCCATTACACACACAAAAAAAATTTTAAAACCCCAGTTCAAAAGCAGCCTGAAGGGCAAGCAGTGAAACATGCTCAAATAATTTAAATGATTTGCCCAAGCTCACATAGTAAGTCAGCTGTGAAACTAAAGGCAACAGCCAGGCTTCTTGACTCTCCATCCTGTGCCTCCATCCTCTGTATTATCTTCTACTTAAAGAAATAGATGCTTGTATTAATCCTTTGTCTAAGAACTGTGCCAAACAGAAAGAATTGGATGGTCATAGACCATGTCATACTAGGAGAGAACTTTTTGGCAGCTGCTCATTGAAAATACATAGGTATTTATCATCATGTAATAACTTGCCATCTAAAATGCATCCTCCTCTGTGGGACTGGACTCTGTCCCAGGGAGGGTGGAGATGGCAAGAGGTGCTGCAAGGCAAAAACATGTTCTTCAGATGCCTGAGTTTCCGGCGAACATCAGGCAGGGCATTGATTCCAGGGCAACATAGGGCAAGCAATGTTTTATTCACCAATAGTGGAATAGGGCAGAGATAAGAATGAAGGTTGGCAGCTCAAAGGACCCCAGCGTACCTGCATACATGTCAGTGGCATGAAATCTTCATATTTCGTTTCCCAAAGAACCATTCAGAAATGCTAGTAGCCACAGATAATGATCCATCTTCTAATGGGAGCCTCCCCAGAAGAATTGATTATGTGTATGTATGAATTGAGCAATTTCATCATTGCGTCACCACCCCCTCCCTTAAGGCCTCCCCCAAACATTTGGCACAATGAGCAGAATTGAATCACTCTTTCCAGTAGGCTATCAGATTCACCACCACCACCCATCTTTCTAATTGATATCTAATTGATAATTGGACATTATCAATTACCTCTCATTCCCTCCTTATTGGCCTCCACCCTATTTTGCCCCTCGCTGAACAGAAAGAAGGACAGATCAGTTTCAAAGGACTAATACTCTCCTACCAGGGGATTTTCATAAAGTACAAACAGCTCAAGCATATTTTTGAGCCTTACACCTTGCCTAAGTGAATCTTTGTGCCCCAAACCAGATCACATTCACTTGAGCCAAGTCTAAAGATTGCAGATGAAAGTTATATTTAGGACCCTGGCACCATTTCCTATAATATCATTGAAAAATCCCTCGGTTTTGAGTCAAAAAACTCAGATGGGTTCAGTTTTCCTAGCTCTGTATGATCTTGGGAAAATCACTTTCCCTCTCAATGACCAGTGTGTCTGGATATGTGTCAGTTCCACAAAAATCCTCCCTTTTGATTTCCTAATAAAACAGTCATAAATGTTGATAACCAAAGATTATAGGTCATCTTCTCATGTAAATGAGAAGGTTAGAACAGATGATGTCTAAGGTCCCTTCCAACAAATCTTATCAATCATAGGAAGCCCCATTCTTTTCTTTCTGCACACTACACTCTTTCCCTCATCAAAGTCATCTCATCAATTTACATGGATTCAATTGCCATCTCTCTGCAGATGACTTCCAGTCCTGAATTGTCACCTACCTGCTGGACACCTCCATCCAGATGTCCCGTATTAAACTCAACATGTCCAAAACAGAACTCATTATCTTTTCCCAAGAATCCACCCTTCTTAACTTCCCTTCTTTTAAGTCCCTTCCTTTCAATCACCCAAGTCTGCAACCTTGCCATCATTTTGGACCCTTCATTCTCTCTCATCCCATATGTACAGTCAGTCACCAAGTCTTATGAATTCTACCTCCACAGTATCTCTTGCCTCTGTCCCCTTCTCTACTAACACAGCTGCCAACCGATTTCAGTCCCTCATCACCTCTCACCTTGTTATTGCAATAACCTCCTAGTGGAATCCTTTGCTACCAGGCTCTCCCCTCTCCAATCCCCCTTCCCCTGGCAGTTGCCAAATTGATATTCCTCAAGCACAGTTCTGACCATGTCATTTTCCTTTTCAAGAAGCTCCCCTGGCCTCTAGTTCCACTGGAACAAAATACAAACTCCCCTGTTTAGCATTCAAAGTGCTCCAGGGACTCCAGTCTACCTTTCCAGGCTCATCACATATTACTCCTCTTCATGTAGTCTACATTCCAGCCAAACCACCTCACTTGCTATTCCCCATGCATAATATTCCATCTCCTATCTCCATGCCTTTCACGGACCATTTTTGTGCCTAGCATTCACTCTCATACCAGAAATACACTCCCTCCTGAACTTTATCTCTCAGAATCCTAGCTACCTTCAAAGCTTAGCTCTACTGCCACTTCCTACGTAAGTTCTTACCTGGCTTCTCCAGATTTTAGGACCCGAACACCTCCATATTATTTTCTATTGACTTTTTATATATTTTGCATTTGGTTCTCTCTCAATAGATAGAGACATATCCACATAAAATACATAGAAATATCTATATAATATATTATATATTTATATTACATTAACATATATACCATATATAATGCATTCTCTTCTATATTGTTTATAATATACTATGTATAATATCTTATGTTATATTATATTGTTTTATAATATATGATTACATCTTATATATTATTTTATAACATATTCCAATGTAACATTATATTATATATCCTATAATATATTGTTACATAGTATATTACATATCATAATAGCTATATGATATATGATATAGATAGATATTTATGTGTGTATAGATGATAGATAGATAAATAGATCTACAGATCTAGATATAGATAGTTTACCACAGTAAGATGTAAGCTTCTTGAAAGTAGGTACTGTTTTTGTTTTTGTCTTCATATCACCAGTGCTTAGCACATTGCCTGGCACAAGGTAAGCACTTAGTTAATGCTTATTAAAGAGCAGCTAAAGATCACTACATATTTAATAGTTTTATGGAATACATAGCTCTGACATATGGTGACACCAACCTTGAAGAGCCCAGCAGATTTAGGTTTGGGAATTATTTTCCAGTTTAGGGGAGATTTTTTTTCAATTAAATTAAATTTTGTTATAGAACAATGAGGCCTGTAATTGTATACCGCCTGCTTGGCTGCTGTTTTCTTTGCCCTGTCTCATTAAGATGGATGGGACTGCTGCCTTATTAATAACTGGGCTCCTGCTCTTTGTTCTCTCCTCCCCTCTGCTCACTAACGATGTCTTGCTTCAGTGGTTCACAAAAGAGACTTCCAAACCTTCAGGGGAAAGCTGAGTATCTCCACCCAGCTCAGGGTCACCAGTTTGGTGGGGAGAATTAGGGTTTTTCATGGTCTACAATCTTGATATGAGTAAAAAAAAAAAATGTGACATGGAAGCCAAAAAAAGCTAATGCAATCTTGGGCTGAATTTACAAAAAGATCATGTCCAGAATGAGGGAGATGATTGTCCCATTGTATTCTTCTCTGGTCAGGATATCTCTGAATTATATGTTGTGTTCAGTTCTGAATATTTAAAGAAAATTAAGTTCTATTGATGATTTTGATTTTTATTCCAGAGACATTTCTGTATGTACTTCTCAACCACACAAAGAGCACCCTAGGAAAAAAAAAGAAAACTAGTTAAACAAAATAAGCCAATGCAATGACTGCCTCTGATAACATATGCAACATTCCACATCTGGAGTCCCTCATTTCTTGATTGAAAGGAGGGAGAAGCATTTCATCATGCTTTTCAGGCCAAGAATGGTCAGTACATCCACTCAGATTTTTTGACTTTGTTTTAATATTATTTCGTGGACATCCCTAGAGTCCTTGTTCACTTCACTCTACATCAGTTCATGAGAGTCTTCCTAAGTTTCTCTGAAGTGTTCAGTTTATCTCTATGTCTGGTATAATAATATTCCATTGCATCCAAATACCATTTGTTCAAGTCTCTCCAAAATCAATGTATGTCTACTTTGTTTCCAGTTTGTTGTTGTTACTACCTAAAGTACTACTATGAATATTTTGATACATATATTTTATATGTGCATATACTAGATACAATTACATTAATAATATATTATGTAAACAATATTATCACATATATTATTATGCAATATTTTTCTGTCTTTGACCTTCTTTTGTTATATGCCCACATATATTGGCTCCCCGGATATGGATAGTTCAGGGATTTTCCCCAAATAATTTCAAACTATTTTTCAGAACACTGGGACCAACATATGACTCCTCCAATGTGCCTACCTTCCCATAGTTCTCTAATTTTAATTTTTTCTGTCTTTTGTCACCTTTGCTAGTTTTCTAGGACAGTGAAAAGTGAACCAATAGGGTTGTTTACATTTGCCTTCCTCTTAATATCACTGATTTAGAACGATTGTTCATGACAGCTGAGAGCTTGCAATTCTTTTGAAAACTATTCAAATCCCTTGACCATTGTTCTTGTCTTATTTGTTCTTGGTCTTATTTATAGCATTGTTTCAATTCTCTGTAGGTCTTGACAATCAGACGTCCATCAAAAACATTTAATGCAAAGATTTTTCTCACTTGACTATTTCTCCTCTTATTTCAGCAGCACTGATTTTAATCACGCAAAATCTTTCTTGATGGCTATCATTGAAATTATTTTTTTTAATGATCATCTCCATTCCTTCTTCGGTTAAGAATTCTTTCTCTATTCATAGCTGTGAAAATTACATCCTCCAATTCTTCTCTAATTTATTTTTGAAGCAAGCTTTTATATTTAATTGAGCTATCCACTTGGAAATTGTTGTAGGAGGGATTATAAGGAGAACCCTAAGTGTCCCAAGAAAGCTGATGAAATTGTCACAGGGCATAGTTAGTAGAGGGGATTTCCTATGGAGCTAGACACGTATGCTAACCCCTTTATGGGAAGACACAATGCCCTTCTCTCATTAGTCCCTAATAACTAGGGCTGCCTCTTGATGACAAGCAACTGAGAAGTAGGAGGAAGACTATTATCAGAGAAACTGCTCCACTCTGTGATGTATAAGAGCAATCTATAGAATGGTTCTGCCCTACTGGACTCTTGTCATTTTTGACATAATTTCTCTCCTTTGGAATTCCAGTAACTGAATTGGGAAGAGATTTCTTGTATCTGCCTCCCCAGCTCTGGGATTAATGGTGACTTGTAGCAGTAGCACATGATCATGGAAAATATATGACTACCCAGGTAGGCCTGAAACAGGAGATCATAGGTCTCCCAACTCCTGCCTGCCTTCTTTATTTTAATGTTTTCTTTTCTTAACACTGGTCAATAACTAATAATGCCAGGAAATGAATTTTCCCAGCTTTTATCTCATGGGTAATTTTGAAACAGGCACCTGCCACCCAAAGGGAGAAGATCCCCCCAATACCATGCTTCTTAGAAGAGAAGAGAGCTACCATTAGGAGGAAAACTGTCCTATAGTTGTAGTATGACTTTGGGCAAGTCCTTTAACCTCTCTTGGACTTAGTTTCTTCTATAAAGTGGCGTCAAATTAGATGACCTCTGAAGTCCCTTTGAACTCAAAATCAATGATCCTATGTGACACTAAGACTAAAATCATGTGATGAAGTGTCAGAAGATCTATGAACCATTCATGATAACTGGCATGAGTTGCTTGGATAGCTCAGGTCTAAGGTGAATGAGCAATATCTGTCCAACAGTTTTCAAATGATCTTTACCTTCCAGAGTAGTATAATGAGTGCAATGGGTTATTTGAGTATTTTACATTTCCTGTATTTCCTCATGTGCACCTGTGAGTCTTTTGTGTCTTATACAGTTTTTTTTGGGGGGGGGGGTTGTAATGGAGGAAATAAAAAGCTATCCCTTACCTGATATCTATATTGTACTTAAGCACCTTTGTGGAAGGGGACTCTGTTACCCACATATGTGAAAACCCTAAACATGAGCTGTACCTAAGCTTTGTTTGAGAGTTATTCCTTGAGTTTCACTCTCAGGTAGGCACATTAAAATAGCAGAGAAAGAGGTCAGACCCCCAGGGTGGATCTGATTTGTGTGGCCTCAGAACTGCTAGAGGGAGAAGACAGAGGAGAAAGGGAGAATGTAGGAGACAAGGGGAAGAGGGACATCTAAAGACATCTGCTATAAAATGTTACTCTAAACCTATCTTCTGCCAAATTGTTTTTCGGTATTCCCAGAAATTCTTGAATAAGAAGTCATTCTCAGAGTATTTACCCCAACACATGAGGATACTGTGTTTGTATCTGGTTATGGTTCATTAAGTCTATTCCAGTAATCTATTTTTCTATTTCTTAACCAGTACCAAAAAGTTTTGATTACTGCTTTATACCATAGTTTGGAATTTCTATGTCTCCTTCATTCCTACTTTTTTTTTCATTATTTCCCTTGGGATTATAGACCTTTTGTTTCTCCAAATGAATTTTATTATTATTTTTGCTACTTCTATAAAATAACCCTTTGTTATTTTGATGGGCATGGTACTAAACCTGTAAATTAATTTTGGCAGCAGCATCATTTTTATTTTATTGGCACAGCCTAACTATGAGCAATGAATATCCTTCCAAACATTTGTCTTCCTTGATTTCTGTAGAGTATTTTGTAATCATATTTATAAAAGCTTTCATTGTGTTTTGGTAGGTTGCCTTCCAGATATTCTATGCCCTTTTGTGGTTATTTGAATAGGATTTCTCCTATTATTGCTTCCTGCTGGTTTTGTTATTATTATATAGAACAGCTCATAATTTTGGGAGATTAATTTTACATCCTGCTATTTTACTAAAACTGATTCTGGGGTTTTCTAAGTAAGTCATCATGTCATCTATAAATAGAGATAATTTTATCTTTTCTTCACCAAGGCTTATGCCTTTATTTTTTTTTCTCTTGTCTTATTGGTAATGCTAATATTTCTAGGATTATGTCAAATACCAGTGCAGATAGGAAATATCTTTGTTTTATCCCTTTATTTTTTTTGAAAAAAGTATTTCATATTTCTCCATTGCAAATAATAATAGCTCTTAGTTTTACACATGGATATACACATAGTTTTGTGCATGGATATATATATGTATGTGTGTGTGTGTGCATGTGTGTATGTGTATATACATATGTAAAGCCAAAAGCTGTATATGTATATATACATATATATATTCATGTATGTATGTGTGTGTATCCTATTAGAAAAGAGCCCTTCACTTAGGATTTTAGCATAAATAAATGATATTTTTGTCAAAGTCCTTTTTCTCAGCCTATTAATAAAAATCATTTAACTATTGTTATTGAATGATTAATTAAATTATTAAACATTATGGTATATTAATTTTAATTATATCATCAATACAATCATGCTATTTATTTTTATGTTTAAATTATCGATTATGATTTTGTTTGCAAAATTAATTAATTTTAATAAATCAGTTACTAAGGTCCTAATGCTTAACGAACTTTATATTCTTGGGAAAAGAAATACTACTTAACCAATTTGAATAATTTTATAGATATTCTTTAGTCTTTCTTAGAATTTTATTTAAAGTTTTTGCATCTGCAGTAACTAGTGATATAACCTATAGTTCTCTTACTGTATTTTAATTTTCCCTAGTTTGGGTATCAGGACCATAACTGTCTCATAAATGAAGTTTGGTAGAGTGTTTTCTTTCTCAATTATTGAAAATAAATTTTGTAGCATATGTTAATTGCTTTTTATATGTGTGAGAATTTACTTGCAAGTCCCTATTGAGAAGAAGATTTTAACATTTTTTCAGTTCATTTATGGCTTGCTCAATTTCTATTTCTGAGGATAGGTTGTTTAAGATCTCTATTTCTTATTTTGTCAGTATGGGTATTTTTTTTAAATTAATCATCCATTTCTTTTAAATTTTTAGTTTTACTCTCATAATTACATGTAGTAATTTTTGATAATTCTTATTTCTTCTCAACTTGTCATAAATTCATCTTTTTCATGTTTCATTTTGCTGACTTTCATCTCCCTTTTTCTATATTCGTTTAGCTAACAGTTTATCAGTTTCATTAGTCTTTTTAAAATGAAGCCCTGAGTTTTATTTCTATAATCTTTTTCTTTTCAATCTTTTCTTCTCTCTGAATTTTTGAGATTTCTTCTTTTGTCCAGTCTTGGGTTTATTAATAATTTTTTAAAAATTTTTGTCAATTGTATTCTCAGTTCACTCATTTGTTTTTCAGTTTTGTTCATTTATATTTTTGGAGATATATTCTTCTCCTCAGCCCTGCTTTAGCAGCAACCCAAAATTTTGGTGCAGTCTTATTCTTATCACCCTTTTTACATGGGAGTTCACTGTTTCTTTGACACACTGATTTTTTGAGGATATTGTTAGTTTTTATTTAGGCCTGTACTTTTGTTTATGTTATGTGTGTGTGTATAATATATATATACACATATGCATATGCATATACATATAACATAAACAAATATATACGTAAAATAAACAAAAGTACATATATACATATGTATATATACACATACAACAAACAAAAGTACAGATAGACAGACATACGTACATAAATATATATTACTTTTTTTACAATGTTGTCTATAAAGGACATGTTTAATATTTCTGGAATTTTTTACATTTATATATAATTTTCTGTGCCCTAACTAGTATGTGGTCTATCTTTATAGGGTATCATTGATATTGAGAATTTGCATATTCTTTCATGTTCCTGTTTAGACAGCACCTTTGGTCTTTTGACTCTATTTTTTCCAATGTGCCATTAAATTCTGCATTTTCCTTTTTGTTTATTTTTTTGTTAGATTTATCCAACTCTGAAAAAGGAACATTAAGAGCTCCTATAATTATTGTGTTATTATATATTTATATATACATTGTATATAGTAATGTGGTTATTTTACCTTTGTGAATATGATGCTACACTACTTGGTGCATATGAGTTGAATAGTTATTTTTTTCATTATCTATGGTGTTTTAAATCATAATTTTTTTATCTCTCTTGACATTACAGATTTTTATTTTTGCCTGGTCTGATAGCATTATTTAAATTTATGCTTTTTTGGAATCATCATTTAGTAAATGATAAATTGTTTCAGATCTCATTTTAATTATGTAAGTAACCTTGTTTTAAAAATAACTTCTTATTTAGAGCAAGTGGTTGGGCTTTGTTTTCTTATTCATTCTATCATCTTTCATTTTATTAAAGGGTTTAATACATTCATATTCAATGGAGATATTGGATGTTAAGATTGTGATTTCCTGCATTTATTTTTTGTTACTTTCCCCTTTCTTCCTTTAATTTAGTACATCTTCCCTGCAGTTTTGTTTAGATTAATTTGTTTCCAGTCTTTTCCCAAAACTCTCCCCAATCCCTCTGATTACCTACCCTATCCCAAATTACCTGAGGTGACTTAATCTGTTAGTTTGTCTTCCTTTTTAACACACACACACACACACACACACACACACACACACACCTTTCCTTTAAAACCCTTCCCTCTCCATGCCCAAATAAAAGTAAAGTTCAGAATGCTCCATCCCTCTCCTCCCCAAAACATTAATTTTGAATAACACTTTTTTGTAGCAATCTTTCTTAAAATCTATTCACTTACTTTGTTCACTCCCTTATTTTTACAATCTAAGATATTCTGAAATCTATTCTAATCATTTGCTATATATTTATGTGTTCCTTCTTTATTCACTCTATGTCTTCAGACTTCTGGAAAGTAGAACTTCTGGGAGAAAGAAAAATATGCTCCTTCTTCTATCCTATTTATTTATTTATTAGTGCATCTGTAGATCAAATGCTGTTCTCTCCTTCCCATATTTACTTTGTTTCTTTATTTTAGGGGAGCCCTCTTCTACAGTATCTAATACCTACTAGAAAGATTAATTCATAAGAAGGAAGAGTGGGGTAGGGGGAGTTGCTCTGTATGGTGATAATGGTAGCTCACATTTGTATTGCGCTCTAAGGTCCACAAAGTTCTTCATATTTATTCTCAATGTAAAATTATGAGACTCCCACCCTTACCATTATCATTCATTCTTCTTTTTTTTAAGGATTTTATTTTTCCAATTACATGTCAAAAGCAATTTTTAACATTCTTTTTTTTAAATTTTGAGTTTCAAATTCTTTCTCTCCTTTTCTTCCCTTATCCCTCCTTTTGAGAAGGTAAGTAATATGATATATATGTGCAGTCATGCAAAATATTATTCCATATCAGTCATGTTGTGAAAGAAATTACAGACCAAAAAACAAAAAAACAAAACTCCAAGAAAAATAAAGTAAAAAAAAATTTTTTTAAAAAGTATACTTCTATCTGCATTCAGACTCCATCAGTTCTTTTTCTGGAGGTGGGTAGCATTTTTCATCATGAGTCCTTTAGAATTATCTTAGATCATTGTATTGTTGAGAATATCTAAGTCATTCACAGTTGTTCATCATAAAAGATTGTTGTTACTGTGTACAACATTATACTGGTTCTGCTCACTTCACTCAGCATCAGTTCATGTAAGTCTTTCCAGGTTTTTCTGAAATCTGCCTGTTCATCATTTTTTTTTTTTGCTTTTCTTTTTTTTTTTTTTTGATGAGGCAATTGGGGTTAAGTGACTTGCCCAGGGTCACACAGCTAATACGTGTCATGTGTCTGAGACCGAATTTGAACTTACAGCCTCCTGACTCCAAGGCCAGATCTCTACCCACTGCGCCACCTAGCTGCCCCTCATCATTTCTTATGGCACAATAGTTAGTACTCTGCAACTTGTTCAGCCATTCCACAATTGATGTGCATCCCTTCAATTTCCAATTCTTTGCCACCACAATCACTCATCCTTCTTAAGGCCAGTATATCCTTCCTCTGGATCTGCATCCTGTCTTCTACCTTAAATATAGGCCATTCTCTGGGAACACTCTTGGGATGAGAACCATTTCTATGGGGTACAATTCTTGATTAGAAAGGGTGGTCCCCAAGGGTGCCAATTCCCTCTAAACAAAACATATTAGGGGCAGCTAGATGGCACAGTGGATACAGCATCAGTCTTGGAGTCAGGAGAACCTGAGTTCAAATCTGGCCTCAGACACTTACTAGGTGTGTGCCTTAAAAAAAAAAAAAACACCTATTATGGGATTTCTATCATCCTTCCCAAGAAAATGTTTGTCAGTGACACTCCAATGATTCTCACCCCCCTTTAGAGCAGAATCATCCTCCCATTCTCCTCAAACCTCAATTCCTCCCCCTCTCCAGACTTACTCTGCATTTCCATGGCCTTCCATGATTGTCAAGAGACCAAAGAAATTACTATCCATTCTTTGCACATAACCAAGCTGGGTGGAAATGTATACCCAACTCTCCTCTCAGAGATGTAGGTGACATTCAAGAAGAGGTACTAACATCTACTCTGCCACTGAACTTGAAGGCCCATGAATCCTTTCCATCTGATTTGTACCTGAACCCTTCCATGTTTGTTATCTATCTTATTAGAAAATGAGATCCTTGACAGTGGTGACTATCTTTTCTCTTTGTATCCTCAGCATTTAGCACAATGTTTTACACATATTAAGCTCTTAATAAATGATTTACTCATTCACTCCATTCATTTATTCTTGCCTTCCTTCCTTCCTTCCTTCCTCTCATGCAACTTCTCTCTACTCAATAAACTCCAATGGTTCCTTATGACCTCCAGGATCAAACATACAATTCTGTTTGGCTTTTAAAAACCTTTGCAAGCTCAACTCTTCCTACTTTTCCAGTCTTCCTACACCTTGCTCCTTTCTACATACTCTGTGATTCACCAACACCAGCCTTTTTGCTGTTCCTCAAACATCTTGACTTTGTGCCATTTCATTAGAATCTTCTTCCTCCTCCCTGGTACTTTCTGACTTTCTTAGTCTCCTTCAAGACATATAAATCCCACCTTCTGCAAGACACCTTTTTCTAGTCCCTATCCCTCTCCCTCCACTACATTCCCCCACGCTGCCAACGTCTCTGGGGATTATCTTCCATGTTTTCTATATCTATCTTGTAGGTACATAGTTGTTTAACTATTGTCTTTCCTATTTGAATATGAGCTCCTCTAGTGCAGGGACCATGTTTTTGCCTTTCTCTGTATCCTCAGCATTTAGCACAATGCCTGGCACAGTAAATAATAAATGCTTGTTGATTGATTGATTGTTGTCTGCTCCCCTTCCTCCCCACTTACAAAGAAATACTGATTCATTTACAGGGAAATGTAGAGTTTAGTCCATGAAATATTAATTTAATTTTCCTGCCTTACTTTTGATTACTTGCTATATTCCCCTTAAATCTTTAGCCCCCTAGACGCTTTTGGAAGGAACATACCTTCCTTTAACCTTCTAATGTTTCTTTAGCCCTCAATTAGTGTTTTGGGGATTTTTTTTAAACAATAATCTTGTCAATTCAGCATGACCTCCTTGACTGACTTCCTTGCTTAGATCTTTTTCCTGATTACTGTATTTTTATTTATGTTTATTTCTCTTATTCAGAGTTTTTGCAGGTCTAATACTTTGTTCATCCTTGTTTTCTGTTGGGAAAATGGCTCAATGTCTCTTACTAAAAGTACATCTTTCTTCATTGATGATCAGGCTCAGTTTTCATTATAGGTTATTTTGGAAATTCATTTTGATCTCCTTTTCTTTGATTTCTCATAGATAAGGAAGGAGTAACCTTGAGCTACTCAAATTAAAATTATTTCATTTCTAAAGGCCTTTGTCTTGGCTACTTACATTATTTGTTGTTTAGCACTGAAATTCCAATATTTAAAAATTAAATGTCTTGGAGTTTTAAACTTGGGCCTTCTTTCTATTGGAAATTTATGGATTCTATGGACTAGAACTTTGCTTTTGATTTCAATATTCTGGATGATTTTTTTTATTAATTCCTACAGGATGGCACTCAGGCTTCTTAATTAATCATCTTTTTCCCTCCACAGGATATATATAATTCTTAAATTATCTCTAAGCATACTGTTTCAAATCTCACCTCTAATAATTAATAGCTGTATGACCATAGAACAATCATTTAACCTCACTAATCCTCAGTTTCTTCATCTACTAAATGGGAGATAATAATGTCACCAACTTCATAGGGTTGTTTTTATGATCAAATGAAAAAATGTACGTAAGGTGTTCTGCAAACCTTGAAGTGCTATATAAATATCTCCTGGAAGTAGTAGTAATGTTGTTGTTGAGTCATTTCAGTCATGTCTGACTCTCCTTGGGGTTTTCTTGGCAAAGATACTAAAGTGGTTTGCCATTTCCTTCTCCAGTGCATTTTACAGATGAGGAACTGAGGCAAACAGGGTTAAGTGACTTGTCCAGGGTCACACAACTCGTAAATATCTGAGGCCAGATTTTGAACTCAGGTCATCCTGACTCCAGGGACAGTGGTCTATCCACTGCATCACTTAGTTACTCTGGTGGTAGTAGTAGACATAATCATAACCATCATCATCATAGTAATATTCAAGGTCAGATGCTTTGATTGAGATAGAATTTATATGTTCTTCCAAAGTCCTCTTTCATCTTTATCCTGTCAAATTTTCTTCCACTTCTGCAATTCTGAATTCAAAATCTGTCATTTTCTTTTTTAGGTTCTTTGTTATATTGGATAGCATGTCTGCCATGTATTCTAAGTTGTCACCTCTCTTATTTAATCTTGCTGATATCAGCTCTGAGAGCTCTGATTTCTAACCAAAATTCTTCTTTCAAAATTCTTCTTTCTCTTTTGAACTTTCTAGAGTTTCTAGGTCCATCATCTCCAGCGGATGCCTGGCATTTCTTGTCTCTTTCATTGTGGTTTTTTGGATCAATCTCCTTTAATCTTTATTAATGGTATTGTGACCTTTGGTAGTTAGATCCATCTTTTTTTCCTTCTTTCTTTGAATATCACTATTGTTTTGCTGCTTGGAAGTCGGATTTCTGCATTTTTGTTTTCAATTTCAACAGGGAAAAGATAAACCATAACAAAGAAATCCCTTCCCCTATAGCCATCTTCTGCACACTAGCATGACTGTACATTTCCCTCATCATCTCATCCTCTTTCTTAAAAGTGGCTGGCAATATCACTGTTCTCTGCCTCTTATTGGGATGAAGCAAGGAATTCCTATTGTCATTGCCTTTAGAAGACAAGAAAGACTCTACCATCACCTGAATATGAAACAAGTCCATTCATCAGCTTGTTTGTCCTGGATGAATCAAAAACAGGTAGACTGGGCTGAGAATGGTTGGGGTGAGTGGAGGCTTCAGGTAGCTTTGACTCTCTGTATTTATTTCAGAAGATTTTATATTGCATGAACATGTTTCTATCTTCTCTTCCCATTGCAATTTTAATTGCTCAAGTTAAAGCTATTGGCATAGTGGATAGAGTGTTAAACTAAGTCAGAAAGATGTGAATTTGAATCCTGTCTGAGATGCTTCCTAGCTGTGTGACTCTGGGCAGTTAATTCTCTCACATCCTCAACTTCCTCATTTCTAAAATGGTATTAATAATAACAGCACCTGCTGTTTAGACAAGAAAGTGGGAAGGAACATGTTGCTGAATGTGATTTGGTTGCCAGGGACCATCTTCCTTTGATATAGTTAAGAAACTATTCTCTAATAATAAGGCACTTTATGGGTTCAAGATTTGTGTTCATATCTAATTTAGCTGATTAAAAACAGTAAACAATTCAGAGCATCCATTGTGAAAATAAAGTGCATTTTCTCTAAGGTTAGATAGAGAGGGGGTGGGTGGGGAATCACCAGAATTTATGATCAGTTTCTTGGTCATCTCTTATGCTGCAAATATTTTACTGTCACTGGAGTCTCTGTTGGATGTCATATTTAATTGACAATAACCAGCAATATGCTTATAAATATGGGAAGACTAAATTATGCTTGTAAGATTTTTACTAGTATCAATATAAATTGTATAATTTCTTAATTTGGATAATGAATAAAGAGTTCAAATGCTATTTGTAGTATTGGTGTAGAGAAATAAAATAATTGTTTTTCCTTAAAAAAATAATAATAGCATCTATATCACAGGGTTATGGTGAAGATTAAATGTGGTAATATACAGAGTGTTTTGCAAACTGCTATATAAATGTTAGGTGGTAGTAAGTAATAGTAGTGGTAGTGGTGATGGGGGTAGTAGCAGTAGTAGTGGTGGTGGTGGTGGTAGCAATAGTAGCAGTAGCAGTAATAGTAGTAGTAATAGTAGCAGTAGTAGTAGTAGTAGTAGTAGTAGTAGTAGTAGTAGTGTAGTGGGAACTTGGTGCGTTCACTGCTATTTTGAAGTCGTGATATGTGAATGTTATGCTGAAAGCAACTGTACTGCCATCTTGCCAATCACATGACCCCTACCCCTTTCTGCTGTCATATTTTAAGAGGCACTGTCCGAGATGCAAGGAAGCAAACAATTGTGCTACCTTGAGTAGAGGAGGAGAGGAGAAATCCTGGTCCATTTAGTGCCCTGTGGCCTGAATAAGACAAGTTATCTTCTTCATAACTTACAGTTATCCATCTGTTTCTGTTTGAGTTTGGTTTCTTCTATATGAACACTTTGAACTCCTCCCCAAATCACCCTTCCCAGACTGAGATAACTTATCAACCAGTTCTTCATTACTCCTAGCTAATTCACGACCCTACCCCACTCCCAGAACTCATATGAAAAGTGACATGCTTATGTTTTTCACATATATGCTCTATTCATTGACAATGAAGTGTCTAGTGGTCACCATGAAGTTGCCCCAACTTCAGGTTGAGGACACCATTCTGCAATGACCACTGAGCCAAATTCACTGGGACAAACTTTGATTAAGAAGGTTATGTTTTTAAAGAACCAGGCATTTTTAATTTGGATGAAGCATTATGTTATCTGAGAAGGACCACCCTTTAGCCAGCCTACCAGATTAGCAAGGATCAGTTCATCTGGTTAAAAAGTTACCCTATGCTACTTGACTCTGAATGGAAGAGCCCTGAGGAGCTATGGTATGACAAGAACTTTTAGTAGAAGTAAGGGTAGAAATGAGAGGATGGGGAAATGGAGAGGAGTGTGAAAACCAAGGCTGCCATGGCAGAGTGGAAGGTTCCTGAAGGACACTGGGCATCATTGAAAGGGAACCAAAAGAGCATTGGGGAAGTATTTGAAAACACTATCCTATTTTGCCTTGGGATGGTTTATGGTGGTATCAATTGTGGTGGAGTAGAAAGAATAGAGTAGAAAGAGTCCTGGATTTTGAGTCAGACCACCTGGGTTTAAATCTCAGTTCCACCATTTTATTATATGTATGAGTGTGACCTTAAGCAAGAGGACACTAGGTAGTATAGTCCAGTAGAAAGAGGAATGAGTGGCTCTGGAGTTCTGGATTCCAATTCTGCCTCTGACACCTAAGTCTAACTTTGAGCAAGTAATTATCTTCCCTGGGCCTTGGTTTCTTTGTCTATAAAATGAGGGTTTTGGACTTAACGGCTCTTGAAGTGTCTTCCAGCTCAAGGTCTACGATCCTCTAACATTTTGCCTCTCTGAGCCTCAGTATCCTCACGTATAAAATGAGGGCACTGGCCTATCTGACCTTTAAGATCCCTTATAACTCTAAATCCTGTGAATTATTACAATGAACAATGAAGAAAAGGAGGAATTGTTCCCATTCTTCTTTTTTTTTTTTGCTTTTGTTTCTTCTGCCAAAGATAATTATATTGGAACCAAAAAGAGCAGAACAAAAATAAACAACAAGGTGTTGATACCCAAGATTCAATAAGTAGAAAGACAATAAAAGCTCACATAGTTGCCCTTGATGATTTCTATTCACTAGCCCCAAAGGAACCATATACTTTAGGATACTACAAACACCAGCAGATATTATGGCTGAGCCACCCCAGGGATCTTGAACAGATCGTGCAATATGGGTGAGGTACCTTGTGGTTTAAAGAGGGCCTTTGTCCTGATTTTTTTTTAAAGAAAGAGGAGAGTCTGTAACTATAGTCTAGTGAGTTTGAATTCAATTTCCGACATAATTCACAAACATATTATTAAAGGGATTGATCAGAGGACATTCAGAAAAGGAAATCATGATTCCAAAGAACCAGCAAGAACAGCACATTCCCAAATAACTTCATTTTTCTTTTTGATAGAATTACTAGACTTGTAGATCAAGAGAATGCAGTCCTCAGGCCTGGAATGTTTTCTCCCCTCATCCCTGCCTCCTAATTTCTTTGGCCTCCTTTAAATGTCCTCTAAAGTCCTACCTTCTTCAAGAAGCCTTTCCCTGGGGCAGCTAGGTGGAGTGGTGGATAGAACCCTGGATTCAGGAAGACCTGAGTTCAAATCCGACCTCAGGCACATAACACTCACTAACTGTGTGACTCTGGCCAAGTCACTTAACCCCAATTGCCTCACCAAAAAAAAAAAAAAAAGAAGTCTTTCCCAGTTCTCCTTCCTCTTAGCACCTTCTCTCTGAAATTTATCCTATAGATACTGCGTTTGTTCAGAGTTGTTTTCATGTTATCTTCTAGTAGATTGTGAGCTGCCTGAGAGCAGGGATTGTTCTTGCCTTTCTTCGTAGGCTCATTGCTTAACCCAGTGCCTGGCACATAGCATTGTTGTTCAGTCATTTCAGTCTGGTACAACTCTCCATGACCCCATTTGGGGTTTTCTTGACAAAGATCCTGGAGTGGTTTACCATTTCCTTCTCCAGCTTGTTTTACAGTTGAAGAGACTGAGGCAAAGAGGGTTAAGTGACTTGAAAAAAGATCTGAACCCAGGAACTCTGGGCAGCTAGGTGGTGCCACAGATAGAGTGCTAGGCCCAGAACCAGGAAAAGTCATCTTCCTGAGTTCAAATCTGGCCTCAGACTGGCACCTCATAGGCACTTAACAAATGCTAATCATCTGACTGACTGTAGATAAAGCTTATCTAGAATTTAGCAACATGTTTGATAAAGTCTTTCATGTTATTCTCACAGAAAAGCTAGAGAGATTGCAAACAAGTTGAATGGCTGTCATTGTTGAGTCATGTCTAACTCTTCATGTATAACATGCCAATACTGTTCATGGCAAAGAAACTGGAGTAGATTGCCATTTCCTTCTCCAGCAAATTAAGGCAAACAATGGTTAAATGACTTGCCCAGGGTCACATAGCAAGTGTCTGAGATCAGATTTGAACTCAGGTCTTCCAGACTCCAAGCCCAGCTCTCTATCCACCACACCACCTAGCTGCCTCAGTAGAATGGCTGGACCCACCCAAAGAGTTGTAATTACTGTTTTAAAGTCTCCTTAGAAGGAGATTTCTAATTGAGTGTTCCAAAGATCTATGGTAGTTAATATTTTTAATCAATGACTTAGATAAAGACATACATATCATGCTTTGGGCATAAAGCTGGGAGGGATAGTTAATACAATGGTAGGCAGAATCAAGATATGACAAGATTTTGACATACATCACTAGGCTGAATCCAAATAGGATGAAAATTAATAGGATTAAATGTAAAATATTATACTTGAGTTCAAAAACATCAGTTACCCAAGTATATGAATCAGGGACACACAGCAGGCAGCAATTCATCTGAAAAAGTTCTGGGGGCTTTGGTGTATGACAAATTCCATATAAGCCAATGATTTAATAGCTAAAAAAGCTAATATCATCATAGAATATGTCAAGAAAATTATAGTGCCTAACACTAGAGTTGTCATAGTCCCATACTACTGGTCAGACCATGTCTATAATATTGTGTTCGACATTGATGGCCAAATTTAGGAAGGGCATTGATAAGCTGTGAGTGTCCAGAAGAAGGTAACTAGACTGCTGAAGAGCCTTGAATTCATGCTATATGTGGATGGATTGAAGGATCTGGGGTAAATTAGCCTTGAGAAGAGAAAATTTAGGAAGGACTTAATAGATGACTCTTGGTATTTAAAGAGCTATCACATGTAGCAAAGAATTGGAAACAAAGTAGATGCTTATGGATTGGGAAATGGCTGAACATGTCAAACATGAATGCAAAGGAATATCACTATGCTATGTGAAATGATGAATGTGATGAATACAGAGAAGCATGGAAAGATTTACATGAATAGATACAGAATCAATATACATGAATATACAATGACTGCAAGATTGTAAATGGATTAGAACAACCACACATATACAAAAAAAAATTAAAAATGAATGTGGTAAAATTATAAAGAGCAAGTATGACTAAAAAGAAGAAATATGAAAAGACACTTCTAATCCACCCCTTCTCAGAGGTGGGGTTCCTCAAGTATTATACATTGCACATATTTTCAGACTTTTTCAATGTACTGATCACTTATGATGATTTTGTTTCCTGTTTTTCTTTTTTTTCTTTAAAAATATTATTTCTTATATGGGATGGTTCTCTGAAAGGGCAGGAGCAAGAGATACTAAAGGAAAGAATGGTGATGAAAAAAACCTGTCATCAATAAAAATGTATAAAAAGTGGGGGGGGCGGTCTCACATGGAAAAAAGATTACACTTGTTTTAATTGGCCCAAAAAGTCACATCTAAAAATAAGTAAAAGTTGCAAAGAAGCCCATTTAGGTTTAACATCAAGAAAAACTTCCTGACAACTATAACTTTCCAAAAATAGAATCATTTACCTCAGGAAGTGATGAGTTTCCCATTCTGGGATGTCTTCAAATAGAGTATTTCTATGTTAGAAATATTGTAAAGGAGATTTCTACTTGGGTAGAGATTGGACTAGATGGCTTCTGAGATCTTTTTCAGTTCTGAAAAATATATGACTTTTAATTGATCAATTCATGGACATACTGAGGGAACTATTGGTTTCCGGGTAAACATCAACTGCATCTATAATTATTATGACACCCATGCAGAGTTCAGTACGGAGAAGGTCCAACTTTAAAGACGGGAAATTTAGACTTTTTCTCACACTCCCTTGATTATCATGCCCCAACCCCAGAGTCCTGGGGGAAAATCTCTTAAATAAAATTTAGATATGGCATATATTTAGAGTACCTTCCAGAAAAGTTGCTCAATGTTTAAATTAGCATTTATCAGGTATAGCTATTTATTTACTCCATCACAAAAAAAAAACTTAAAACACAGAAGACTTATAAACACACATTAACAAATATTTAGAACATGAAATAACAGCCCATCAACCTAGGAGGTAGAAAAGACATTTGAGAGGCTTGTTCCATGAGCAGCAACTCAAGGTTTAGACCTTCTGGCCAGCCAGATCATGGCCTAGGATTTAAAGTACTATGGTGATCTTATTAATGGTAAATCCCCTCTCAAAGAAGCAGCCCAGTTGTAGGAAGTATCTCCTGCTGGCAATCAGCACCCAGACACTCCTGCCCTCTAAAATTCATAAGGTAGCCAGCCATCTAGACTGTAAACATTCATTGCTTAGGATTGCTAATAAGTCATCTATACTCAGGGAAACATAGAACAAAAGAGGCAAAGACTTGAGATCTGGTCTCAGGATCAATTAGGAAAATATTTACTCTTTTGCCATGTGCATGTAACCACACAAGGAGAATAGAAATCCCTTCTGCCTGCTCATTCTAAAGATTTTTTCTGTGTTCCAACAGAGTTCACCTCTACCTAACCTATTGAGGAAGGAGCTCTTTCTGGTTCAGTCACCTATCATCTTTGCCATAGCACCCCTATCATAGAGCCCAAGGGGTTAACCAGGAGATCACAATAGTGAATGTTCTTTAACAAGGGGCCAGAATATATGTGGTCCACAGAAAGATGCCAAGGCATAAGTCCATCCCTATATTTGTTCCATTGGACAGTCCCACTATCCTTGACATCTTTAGAAACAGCTTGTACTTCAGATTCTAAACTGTAATTTGCTGCAGGAAAGTTATTTGGTTTGGAGAAAAGGAAAAGGTACCAAACAATGAATTTCACACAGAGGTAAGTGAATGAATGAATGAATGAAACATAGTGCACTACATGAATGTAGCATAATATTATTGTGCTGTGAGAAACAACAAATATGCTAAACATAGAGAAGCATGAAAAGACTTCCATGAACCGATGTAAAACAAAGTAAACAGAACCAAGAAAACATACACGATGACTTCAACAATGTAAATAAAAAGAACAACCACAAAATGACTAAAAATGAATGCTGCAATATTGCAAAGAGCACGTACAAGTTTATGTCATCTAATCTCAACCAGGCAATCTCTGATACACGGCAAACCTTTTATTCTTCTCTAATTGACTCTCTATTACACTCCCCACAAAGGTTTTCCCAAGTCTTTTCTCAAGGCTATTCCACCACTAACTCACCCCCCACCCACAGCAGAGAACTTCATCTCCTACTCTATAGAGAAAATAAAGGCCATAAGAAAATAGATCTTCTGTCCTAAACTCCCTCTTCTCCACTATGACACACCTCAAAACCCCTCAATTAATCTTCCAGTCTTTTCCCTCATTCTATTCTCTGACAGAGAGGTTGCCCTTCTGGTCAGGATTGGTACCTTTACTTGTGCCCTTGAGTTCATCTCTTCCAGGTGCATGCTCTTTCAATCATTTCCTCCCTTTCTTCCCTCCCTCCCTATCTGTCTCTGTCTCTCTGTCTCTGTCTCACTTGTCTTTCACTGTCTCTGTCTCTGTCTGTCTCTGTGTCTCTTTCTGTCTCTGTCTCTTTGTCTCTTTCTCTGTCTCTCTGTCTCTTTCTGTCTCTGTCTCTCTGTGTCTTTGTGTGTGTGTGTCTCTCCCTGTCTCTCTCTTTCTCTCTCTCTCTTTCTCTCTCTCTCTCTCTCTCTCTCTCTTTCTCTCTCTCTTTCTTTCTCTCTCTCTCTCTTTCTCTCTCTCTCACTCTTCCAGTCTCTCCCAACTACTTATTCCTTCCTTGTTACTTACAAACATGGCCAAGTCTCTCCCAACCTTAAAAGAGCCTCCGACCCTAATAATCTCCTTAAACTATTGTTCATATCTTTCCTCATTAACACAAACCCCTAGAAAAAGTTGTCTGCAACTTTTGCTTCTCCACCTCAACTCTCATTCACTTCTCACCTCCTTACAATGTGGTTTTGTAACTCCCCACTAAATTAAAACTACTCTTTTCCAAGTTTACCAGTGATCTCTTAACTGCTAAACCCAATGGCCTTTTCTCACTCTTCATCCTTCTTGACCTCTCTGCAGCACCTGAGACTGTTAATAAATCTTTCTTCTGCCCTGGTTTTGGTAACATTGCTCTCTCCTGGTTCTCCTAGATCTAATGAGATAACACATGTCAAGCACGTTGCAAACTTTAAAGAGCTATATAAATGCTCATTGTTATTAATAATAATATTATTATAATTATCCTACTTGTCCAATTGTACTGACTGAGGATCCTTTGTGTCCCACCACCAACTGTGGTTAACCCCCGAGGCTCTCTCCCCGAACTCTCTCTTAGTGACTTCAGCTCACATGGGTTCAATTATCATCTCTATGTAGATGACTCTCAAATCTATATGTTCCATATCTGATATCCTTCCAGAGTTCCAGTCCCACTTCACCACTCACTTGTTTAATATTTCCAACTGGATGTGATTTCCTTTAGGCATTTCAAATTCAACATGTACAAAACATATCTTAATATCCTTCCCCCTAAATATCCTTCCCTTTCTCCAAACTCCCATATTTCCATTGAGGGCACCAGAAAGCTCCAGCCATGTACGATCATTCTCAACTCTTCTTTCTTTTTCACACACAAATCAGTCATTGTCTTGTAGATTTTTCTCTCCCCAATATATCTAACAACCTTTCTCCTTTCTAGCACAGTACCTCTCGCAGAGCACTAACAAATATTTGTTGAATTGGATTGGAAACATAGTGTTTCGAGGAGTAGCATCCTGGTATATGGAAAGAACACTAGACTAGCAGTCTGATTAGTCCCAGCTCTGCCTCTCATTTGAGCAAATCTCTTCCACTTGCTAGACTAGTTTACTTATCTATAAAACATCTACCAAAGTGTGGAGGGAGTGGGGGGAGGGGGAGGATTTTAGGGTCTCCAATTTTATACTGTGGAAAAGCTTCTCTGCTGTTCACCTCGAAGACAGAGAGAGAAGGGGTTTATCTGGAGACTTGAAACAGGGACAGTCAGGTCAAGTCAAGAAGCATTTATTAAGTGTCTACTGTGTATCAAGCACTGTGCTAAGTATTGGAGTTAAAAAGAAAGTCAAAAATAGTTATTATCCTCAAGGAATTCATGATCTGATCAGGGAGGACGACATGCAAATAACTATGTATAAGCATACGTATATATATACATATATATACACATACCACACACATATATACACATGCATATACATACATATGTGTGTGTGAGTGTGTAATTAGAGATCATCACAGAAGGAAGAGAACCAGAAAAGACTTCTTAAAGGAGGGATTTTAGCTGAGATGAGTGAATCCAAGGAAGCTAGATGATTAAAATGAGGAGGGAGAGAATTATAGGCATGAGAAGAGCCAGTGAAAAATATATGAAGTGGGGAGATAGAGTGTTCTAGGAACCGCAAGGAAGCCAGGGTCACTGGATCACAGAATACATGGAGGGGATTATGGTGGAAGAAGACAGGAAAGGTAGGAAAAGGCCAGGCTATGAAGGGTTTTAAAATCCAAACAGAGGAATTTATATTTGATCCTGGAAATAATATGGAGGCACTGGAGTTTATGGCCAGATCATAAATACCTGGATAAGAGGGAGGTGGACCCCAAAATTCAATAATCATTAAGGTCCCTTTGACTTATAAAGGGCTATAATCAAATGTCATTTCATCCCAGTCACTAAATCCAATTCAACATGAACAACAAATTTTCCCTGTTGCAGCATAAGAAGACCCCAAAAGAAACATAAAGGCTGACATTAATATAACCCATTTAGATATGCAAAATGTTTTACATGTATCATCTCATTTGTTAACAATAATAGTTGGCATTTATATAGTTTGTGAAGCACTTTGCATATGTCATTTTATTTGACCCTCACAACTAGCCTAGAGGGTATTACCTCAGTTTTACAGAGGAGGAAACTGAGGCTCAGAGAGGTTGTCTCTTGCTCAGAGTCATTCAACTAATAAAGGTCTGAAACAAGATTCCAAGGTTAGCTCTTTATCTACTCTACCACAATGTGATCCTCGAGGGAGGTCTATGAAATAGGTAGGGGTAGAGACAGGACTTTTGATTTCGTTCCTATAGGGAACTCCCAAGTGAGGAAACTCCCTCTCTAGTGCACATTGGTACTCTTCTCTGCCACTTACAGTCTTAGAGTATTGCCTAAAGAGAACTGAGAGGTTAAGTCATTTGCCCTAGGTCACACAGCCAACAAGTTTCAGAGGTGAATCTCGAATCCAGGTCTTCATGGCTTAGTGAATATTCTATCCACAAGGCCATATTACCTCTGCTAAAATCGGTACTTACAGGTATTATTACCCACAAGAAACTGACTTGGAAACACAAAGTAGTTTGCCTTGCAACTAGTACATGCTGGAGGTAGTACACGTCTCTCCTGACTCCAAGTTCAGCATTCTTTTCCACTGTACCAAGCTGTCTCAGCCCCTCACCCATGCAAAAATCTGAAAAAACAGACCAACTCCTCTATTCCAATTTTGATTCAGCCTTTTAAGTCATGGTAGCTCTACTTGAAAATGAAAACAAATCCGGCAGCCTGATCCTTGACTACCTGCTCAGGGGAGAAAGGAGGAAGTGCTCAGAAAGCTCCTGACTCCCAACGCCAGCTGTCCCTGGCCTCCTGGAACAAAGAACAAGGGTTAAACATGACACCCACAGGTTTCTCTCCTCATCTTCCATTGCTGTGTTTGAGCCCCACCACCATCTCCTAGGATCCTGAAAACCACCTTCCCACCCCCACCCCCACTCACCAACATAGAGGGTGGGTGATCTTGGAATAGCCTTTCCTTCTTTGCTTAAGGGCTTGGGGATCCTAGCTCCCCATTTGTGATTCTGCTTATTTATTGTACCTACATTTATTGTATCCACATCACTCACCACTACCATGCAGTCACCTCTGAACAGGAACAATGACATTTAAAACCACTGAATCGAAACTAAGTTCCTTGAGCCCCATCTCCCACCCCCTCCCTGTGGACGATAGAACAACAGAGGCATCTCAGGCTGATTTCTGGGCTATGTGGATGCTCTTCCCACAAGATTCCCCAACCCTCCCCCTTCCACCCCTCCGCCACAAAAAAGCAGACCTCAAACCTGGGCCCATAAATGTTTTCTAACCTAATTCATTTTTGAGATAGATGGAGCAAATACATAGCAAATATTATTTATGACTTTGTGATAAATAACCCTTTTACAGGAGTTACCCAAGGAGTTCTGGGGAGTTTCAAGGGTAACTTTCAACAACTTTCAAAGGTCAGGTCAGGCTGGGATACTAAGCCCATAGTATTCGCCATTCTGTTCATCTGTTTTGAATTATTAGTATTACCCGGCTTCAGCAAGCTCTCAATGGAATGGCTGTGCTCAAGTTCTCCGGCTGTATTTTATTTCTAGAGTGGGAAAGGGACCTTAATAACTATTATTTGTGCTCAGCAGACAGTGGAGGAGTTTTGTTTTTTTTTTAAAGAGCTACAACATAATCCAAGGCCTAGAAGATGGTTCCAGAGAGAAAGGTATACCTAATTCAAAGCTGGTACAGTAAGATCTGATATTGTGCAGAGAGAGCAGGGCACCAATATTGTCCTGTGATAGGGTGCAGTTGGTAGCATATGGGCCAACAAATTTCAGGAAGGACAGGTAGGGGCATAGGACCAATTAGCCAACAACCATTCTATAAGCACTTAGTAAGTGCTAGGCACTGTGCTAAGCACTGGGAAAACACAGAAAGGCAAAGATACAGTCCTGCCCTCAAGTAGCTCACAGTCTAATAGGTAGAAGACACACAATAAGCTAGTGGATAGAGCCTTCAGCCTGGAATCAGGAAGACTTGACTCACAGTTTACTTATTAGCTATGTGACCCTGAGCAAGTCAGTTAACCTCTGTTTACCTCAGTTTCTTCAAGACTATAAATAAATGGAGTAAGACAGAGATCACAATAGCATCTACCTCCCGTGGTTGTTATGAGGATCAAATGAAATCATATTTACATAGTTATCCCTTCCAAGTCACAGGGGTTAGGGGCGTAGCACCCTACTTGGTCTGGAAAATTCACGTAAAATTTTTTGGCCCTCTCTTCATACCAGAGAAGAAGTTTGAATTATTATGGTATTAAAAGATAAAATATGTTGATATAATACTATACATATATTTTATGCATTTCTAAGTTTCTAAACTTTTTCTGGGTCATCTTCTGGCCTTCTTGTGTTGTCTGCAGCTTCCACGAAACTCAAAAATTCTTATTTAATTTCTTATACCGACTCACAATATATCAAAACCATGATGGGGAAAGTCCCAATGTGTAAAGGATAACTGTGAAGTGTTTAGCACAGTGTCTACATATATAGGGGTCTATATAAATACTAGCCACCATTATTTTTATTAACTATATACATAGAAGATATGTACAGCTTAAGTAGAAAGTAGGCAATCCCAGAAGGAAGGCATTAGCATGAGGAGGCGGAGGGGAGACAGGAAAAGGCCTCTGGCGGTAGGTGGGATTTGAGCTGAAACCTGAAGGAAGCCAGAGAATCCAAGAAGCAGAAGTGAGAAGAGGGAGAGAGCATTCCAGGAATAAAGGACATCCAATGAAAAGTGACAGAGGCAATAGATAAAGTATCTTATTCAAGATATGGGGCAGCTAGGTAGCACAGTGGATAGGGTTCAAATCTGGCTTCAGACACTAACTAGCTATGTGCCTAGGCAAATCATTTAACCCTGTTTGCCTTAGTTTCCTCATCTGTAAAATAAGCTGGAGAAGGAAATGGCAAGCCACTCCAGTATCTTTGCCAAGAAAACCCCAAATGGGGTCGGGAAGAGTCAGGCTGAACAACTGAACAGCAAAATTCAAGAAAAAGCAAAGAAGCCAGAGTCACTGGATTGTAGAGTATGTGAAGGGGAGTAAAGGGAGGAAGGGGCCAGACTGTGAAGGGCTCTACCTCCACACCTAGGAATTTCATTCTGGAGATAATTGGAAGCTACTGGAGTAAAAAGTAGGAGGGGTGACTTGGTTCCACCTATGCTTTATGAAGATTACTCTGGCGGCGGAAAACGGACCGGCCTAAAGATCACAGCTGTAGAGTCAGGAAGGGCCTCAGAGGCCATCTGGAACAACCTCCTCATCTTACATAAGATAAAGGAAGCAGTGGGGTGGAGCCCAGAGTACCTTTTCATTTGGTCATATTTTTTTCCTATTTGTTTCACGTGTATAAATCATAGGAATTTAGAGCTAGTGGTATACTCCAATATCTCAGCATCATGGAATCACAAGGCTAATATGAAAAAGAGGAGATAAACTTGTTCAGCTTCTCCCCAGAGGGCAGAGCCAGGAGCACAAGGCAAATTTAGGGGTTTGGGGCAAGGAAAAACTTCCTAACAATGAGAACCATCAATAACAGAATAGACAGCCTTGAGCTCCCCTTTGCTGGAGATATCGGAGCAAAAACTGGAGAGATGGTTGTCATGCTGGATTAGGGATTTCTGCTGCATTATGGGTGGGATTAGATGGCCTATGAGGGGCCTTCCAACTCATCTGTGAGGCTGCAATTCTATTTCCCCAACTAGACTGTTAGCTCCTAAATGGTAATCTCCTTTTGTTTCCTTCCCTCGCCTATGACTAGGCACACAGTCAGTGTTCAATGCATCGATCTTATGCTGAAAAACCCAAAGTTGGTTAGTGTACTTCTGTGAAGAGATGATGAAGCCTCCTGCAGACTTTTAGCTTTATAATATAAAAAGGCACACTTCCTCATAGAGATACAATGAGAAGAAAGCTGGAATGGGAGTCGGGAGTCCCTGCTCTGCCACTGACTAGGTTTGACCTCACCCTAAACACTTAACCTTTCCAGGCCTTCATTTCCTCATCTGCAGAAGGAGAGAAGACAAGATCGTCTCTGAAGTCTCTTCTATCTCTTAAGTCAAAGATACCAATATTCATCCCAAAATCGTCCCAATATTCTATGATTCAGAGAAGCCAACAACTAATTCTCTTTATTTGGAAGCTAGAAATCATTTCATAGTAGTAATAATAATAATAGTAACAATTTCTAGGATTTAAATAGCACTTTAAGGTTTGAAAAGCACTTTACATGTTATCTAATTTGATCCTCCCAATAAACCTGTGAGATTTTGTTGTTGATCAGTTATTTTTGGGTCATGTTCGATTCTTTGTGACCCCATTTGGGATTTTCTTGGCAAAGATACTAGAGTGGTTTGCCATTTCCTTCTCCAACCCTGTGAGAGAGGAGCTATTATTATCCCCATTTTACAGATGAAGAAACCAAGGCTAAGAAAGGTTGAAAAGAGTTGCTCACCCAGCTAACATCTAAGGCAAGATTGAAATTTAGGTCTTCTTGACTCCAAGTCCATGGCTCTCTCCTCAGTAGCTTGATGCCTCATGTTAATCATAACAGCTCATATTTCCATAGGACTTTGGAAAACACCTCCTCTCTCAGCAACCCTGTGGAGTAGGTAGTATGGGTATTACTATGCCATTTTATAAATGAGGAAAATGAACAGAGGTTCAGAGGTGTGAAGAGACTTGTCCAATGTCACACAGCTACTAAATGTCAAAACCAGGGCCCAAATACAGGTGTTCTAACTCCAAAACCAGTGTTCTTCCCATAGCACCCAGTTGTCCCTATTAGGGGTCTAGAGGAACCTAGCCAAAGGCAAATCCTTTTCCAGAATAATTGTTAAATCACTTGTGTCCAACTCTTTGTGACCCCATTTGGGGTTTTCTTGGCAAAGATCCTAAAGGTTTGACATTTCCTTCTCTAGCTCATTTTACAGATGAGGAAACTGAGGCAAACAGGGTTAAGTAACTTGTCCAGGGCCACACAGCTAGTGAGTATCTGAGGCTGGATTTGAACTCGGGTCTTCCTGACTTCAGGCCTAGCATGCTATCCACTGTGCCACCTAGCTGCCTAATTATTTCCAGAATAATTACCCCCCTAATTTATCAGCCTGATAAGTCTGGGGTTTTGTACTTCAAACTAGCTGTAAGAGAGATTCATCTGGGCTTCACCAATCTGTGGGCTATTCCCATTTGCCTCTCCTTTGAACTTTGCTTTCTGTTGGCACCTCCATTCTTTGAGATTCTAACCCCTGCAAAAGGAGTCCTGGATCTCTAAGGCCCACAATCCGCAGAAATATTTCACCCTATCTGCGTTTCCCACCCTGAACACTTTCCATCAATGTCCATTTGTTTCCACCCCTTTTGGAAATTTCCACCCCTAAATTCTGTAGATAATATGGGCCTTATCCCACAAATACTTTGACTCTCTCCTCTTTTCCCAGATTTGATTTTAGATATGTCTCGTGGGAAAAGCATCCTTTAAAAATACATTTGTGTGCATAAAAAAAGAGGGCTAGGCTGCCGCTAACATTTTCTCTCTGGCACCTTCCATTGTTTTGCGGGGTGCAGTTCTTTTGCAGAGAGAGAGCTCTGTCCACGCTCTTCCTTGTCGCAGTTGTGTGGGGGTAGAGGCCTAAGGAAGAGAGCACTTCAGTGTCCAGAAGGCTTAGTTCAACTCAGTCATGCCATCGCTTTTCCCACTACCTCTGGATTGTATTCCATTCCCCCTACCCCTCCCCAAGGGAGTCCCTTCTCTCTCCTGGTTCCCAGGGCCACGGGCTTGAGGCACAAGAGTCTCATTGTTGCCCCATTTTGCTGTTTGTTCTCTCTTCTCCTGACTTTTAAAGAACTTTGTAGCTCACACCCCCCCTTTCCTTTCTGCCTTCCTCCCTCCTCCCCCACTTCAGTCTATCTCATTGCTCTCCTACATCGTGGCAGGCACAGTGACACAGTAAGGGCTTCCCTCCATCCTGCCCACAGGACCCAATGATAGAATCCTTACTCCTCTAGGGAAATGGAAGGTAATTTTCAAAGGCTGGATCCCCAAGCTCCCTGAGCAAACAAGATAAATCTCAAGTTTGCTGGAGGTTGGAGGGGCTTTTTTGGCCTATTTGTTAACAGTGGATAGTTGGGAGAAGCCTTAGAAACTATCTGGAGTTCATTAAATAGGAGGAAACAGCAGGGGAGTAGAAAAAGTCTTGGACTTGGTGTCAGAAGACTTAGGTTCAAATTCCTGCTAGCTACTTATTCCCTCCAAGTCTGTTTCTTCCTTCATGCAATGGGTATGATAATGCTTGCAATCTTCACTTCATGCAATGGGTATAATAACACTTGAAATAACACTTGCAAAACTTCACACCCTCATTTTAAAGAAGATGTTAGGTAAATGTGAGTCATCATCATCATCATCATCATCATCATTATTATTATTATTCTACAAACACACAAAAAAATATGTATCATCCAGGAGAAACTGCTATTGGGACAAAGTTAGCAGAAGAGCCTCCTAAAATCTTAGAGCTATACTTGTTTTTTACAACAGAACCATTCTCTTGGGGATCACCTTTATACTCAAAGCCTCCAACCTCCTTCCTGGACACCATGTTCAGTCTACAGGAGAGCAAGTTTGCAAACCTGTTACCTTGAATAAAACTGACAAGTTGTTTTCCTAAAAAGCGAAGTGGGGGGGAGCTGGTCCCTCAGCGCCAGAGATCTCAATATTCTTTAGCTCTTAATCATTAGATCGGGAAAAGGGGGTGGGGGAGTGGAGGAGGGAGGGAGTGGCAAAGAGGAGAAAGAAGAAAAAAAATACAAAAAAATCAGAGACCGCATCACACTCAGGTCCTCTGAGACTGGGAACTCCATTCAGAGTTTTCAGAAAATAGGGTCAGGCATGTCTTGTGACCTGAGACCCCAGAGCTTCTCTGCTCTCCGTAATTATCTAATACAGCACTCTCCCTGCCAGATACAATGAAACAATTTGTCACTTCAATTATCTGTCAGTCAACACTGAAGCCTTTTCAACAGGCTAGCACATGTGTTTGGAGAGCTTGTCAGTGAGGTCTGTCTAGCCAGACGCATAACCATGGAAAATGGAACCTTTGTTAATTCTAGTTCTTAGAAAAAAAAGTAAACCCATTCAATTTCTCCTCCTCCTCTTCTTCTTCTTCTTTTTAAATGCCTTCAGTTTGGAATTTGCACAAGGAACTGAATCGGTGCTGCTCCTGAGCCTTAAATGGCTGGCCAAAGGATTTGCATGAGGAAGCAGAAATTAATTATTCTTTTCTGGTCTCCTTTTAAAAAAAAATTCTGTAATTGTGTGTTTCGAAAAGAGATTACACATCCTGTATTACTGGTAGCATAGGGGTGGCAGGAAAGGATGGAGAGGTGTGGGGGTGGGGGAGAGGGCGAGAAAGAATACCCAGGACATGTTTCTATTCTATTAGCAACAGGACCGTTCAATTCAACCAAATGGTATCAAGCAGTCGCCATCTAGTTCCCTTCCCTTTGGCCTAAGTTTAATGGCTGCCCAAAGTTGCTTAGATATTTTTGGATTCTTGGCCCAAGGACCAACCAAGTGGAAAGAAGGGTTTCTCCCCATTGTGTGAAATGCCTCTTTGGTTTTTCTGTATTTTCTCTTTTCTGGATAAGTAAGTAAGTAAGCAGTACAGAAGGACGGAGCTTTGAGTTTGGCCCTAACAGGCCTGAGCCTTTTCAGGATTTAGGGAGAGAAGGTCTATCATGAGGAAAACCTTTTCAGTATAGTTTGAGCCAGGAGAATAGAGCTACCCATAATGGAGGCAAAGCTTCAGCGAGGGAGATTTCAGTTGAATATAAGGTGAAACTTCCTAATCGTTGGAGCTGTCCAGCAATTGAATTGGAATATCTCATAAAGTAGTGAGTTCCTCATCACGGAAGGTCTTTGAATAGAGGCTATACGACCACATGACCACTTGTCAGAGATGACATAGAGTGTGTTCCTACACAGGTACGTTAGGATTAATGGTCTCTGATGCCCTTTACACATCTAAAATCTTTTTTTTTTTTGGTGGGGGGGTGGGGTCTGCAGACTTGTGGTTTTATTGGTAACTCCCAGTGTGGAAACTCCCTCCACTAATATATAGATTGCCAGTTTCTTTACAACTTATAGAGTTGCCTGAGTCACTTAAAGGTTGTCACTTTCCCAGGGTCACATATCTTGTATTGGAAGATCTCGAATTCGTGTCTTCTTGACTTCAAAGGCTGGTCCTTCATCCACTATATGTTGTCTCTCCCTGAAATTCAGTGACTTATTGCCCTAAGAGAAGAGTAGGTATGGAGCTGATGGAAATAAGGCCCTCCTATCATAGATACAGGTTTGAGAGTGTCTCCCAGGCTCACCTAGCACAGGCATGAAACTAGAAGCCACTGCTTTCTACTTCTGTACCGACATTAGGAAACACCTTTCCTCCCCTTCCTGGGTCCCCAGATCCCAGTTCCACAAAGACCCAATGCTGAAAAGCCACCTTTGTGTTCTCTGTGAAGCCAAGTTGAGGATAGGAATCCTCTTTGGACACAGGAGAAATTTGTGCCCCGCTAAGTCTTGAGAGACCCGACCCTGAAAACATTCAAGCCAAACTCTTTTGTGTGTTCTAGAATAAAGGCTTTTAGGAATTAAAGAAAAGGAAAGATTGATGAAAAATCAGACAAAAAGACAGAAGTGAATTCTTTTTTAAAATTTGTTTTGTTTTTAATATATGGAATAAAACAAGAATTTCCATAACATAGCATAATCAAAAAGATGATTTGCATGTGAAACTGCAAATCCATTATGTATAGCTTGCTATTCCCTCTAAATGTACAGCAAAGTTATCATGTGAATTTATTTTTTTTCTTTTTTTTCTTCCCTCCCTCCCCCAGTAAATTCTTTCTTCCTACCCTCACTGTGTGTGTTATATGTGTGCTGGGTAGAGCTAATTGAGGGGAGGGGAAGCACAGGGCAGAGGGGGAGGGTGATATTCCTTTTTCTATTTTACAGATCACAAGTCTATAATAACACTTTAATAGATGGAACATTAGAGATCAAAAGTGTCTTTTTGTTTGTTTGTACCTCTAGTCCCTTACACATAAGAGGAATTTAATAAGTCTTTATTGGATTGAATTGAAGGGAAGGCTCAGGATGACCTAGTAAGGAACAAATAAAACCGCCAAGAAAACCCAGACTAACTTAATCGGTAAATACTGAAACCCTCAGAATGCAGCATGCTTCTCTCATAAGTGAACTCAGTGTCAGAATTACTAGAATGTAGAATTCAAGCAGACCTCTTAAATTAAGGACCAAATGTAATAGGTAATTTCTCTCAAGAGAAATTCCAACATAGGGCATGTGACTATGAGAGATTTAGAGAAAAGAACAACATCTTTGGAGTCCAAGGACTTGGGTTCGAATCCCCCTGCTGATGTTTACCACCTCTATGACCATAAGCAAGCCACTAAACTCCCTGGGCCTCAGTTTCCTCACCCATAAAATAAAGTCATTGATCTAGACGGTCCTTTGGGTTCCTTCCCAGCTTTAAATCTGTGATCCTCTGACTAATCATATGACTGATTTTTGTTAAAGAAATCTAATAGAAAGTATACGTTCTCAAAAGAACGCTTTGGAAGGCTGAATACTTGTTAAAGTGACGTTACTTTATGTATATGGATGTACACATGCAAAACATCTGTGATTGCATCATCTTGGACAGCTCCCAGTGTGGGAAATCCCTCCAGCAACACGGGTCAAAATTCCACTGCAGATACAAGATGTCTAATTTAGTAGAGAAGTTCTAGGGAATTGCCTGAGCTGCATAGGGGTTAAGTGATTTGGTCAGGGTCACATAACTATTAAGTGTCAGAGGAAGAATTCGAATCGTATTCTTCTTGATGCAATTCCAGAATTCTATCCACTATGCCACATTGCCTAACATGTACTATAAACGGATGACACATGTAAAGCTACTGTGTATCATGGCATAGTGGATGGAGTATTGAACTCGGAGTTAAGAAGACTTGGGTTCAAATCTCACCTCTGACACCTACTAGCTTTATGACCCTAGTCAAGTCATTTAACCCTTGTGTTCCTCAGGCAAATCCCTATGGCTTATTTACTAAATCTTAAAGACATTACATCTGCAAAAGAGTCTCAATCTTCACTGGTGGAGGGAGTTCCCAGCCATACTGAAAGTTCTCCATGATGATAGAGTGAAATTCTTTGAATGTATTATTTCATAATAATTCCTTTGACTCTACTTTTATAGTCCCTAATGATGTGTTTAGTCAAAGCTCAGGAGAATTCAGCACCCTTATGCATCATAAACTCTCAAGTTGTAACTTATATACGTGTGTGTGTGTGTGTGCTAGGATTGATGTATAGAAATAAAAGTGCAGGCTTTTATCACTAGAAGAGTCTGAGACATTTTAAATATTACATGAACTCAGATGATGACCACCAAGGACCCCTCCCAACTTTAGGTTTTACTTTCTCTCAACACAATAGCATTTCAAACCCAAACCAGGCACGTTTAGACTTGAACCACTTCAAGTCTATACAAGGCAATTTTGCAGCCCTGCCCCGACCACCACCACCATCACTATCTTCCTCTTCTGAAAATCGCCTCCATTTTATTGATCCCAGTGTTTAACCTTTCACCTCTCTCAACCTCCACTGTTTGCTCCTTGGGAAACTCAGTGACACTGTTGCCCTCTCTCCTGGTCACCCCCCCACACACACACATATATACACACACCCTGGGGGCAGCAAAAGCGGCAAGAAAGGGACCAGAGCTGAATGAGCATTCTGTCCCGCCTGGGATCAAAGGGGGTTGTGTTTAATTCTATCTCTCTTACCCAGCAGAGTGAAGAAACATTCCCCGAGAAGCAAAATACAAACACAGAGCCCCACAGATACTTTTCTTTCTCTAAGAACATTGCCTGCCTGTCAGCCCACGGTCCCCACCCCCAGCCTAATTCTCTCGCCCTTTCTCATTCCAAAATTTTTGTCTGATGGGAAGCTTCATGGTGTTGATGGATGGAGTACCAAGTTGTCACTTATGACCAGGTTTTAGTCACCTTGCCCAAGTCATATCCCTCCTATGACCTTCCAGACTTTTTCTTTCACATCCTGCCATGTGTTATATTCTTGCATCAGAAGGTGACCTCTTTGAGAGCAGGGACTATCTTTCTCCTTGTATTTCTATCCCCAGCACTTAGCACAGTTCCTGGAACAAAGCAAGTGTTTAATAAATGTTTGTTGATTGGATCTGACTCAGTTTGCCTGGTTTCCTCAACTCTGAATTGAAGCAAGAAGTTGCTTCCTGTTTTCAGTGACTACGATTCATCTCCTTTCAAGTTTTCCTTTCTACTATTGAAAACAGTCAGATTCTAGGCCTAGTAAAGAAAGTAGGGCGCTGTAAGTTGCCACTGGCCCCAAAGTTCAGTACCCCCAGCCATTCTTTTGGGATAGATCTCTTATGCCTAAAAATGGAAAGGGAAAACAGAAAAAAAAATCATAATAATAGCTAACATTTTCTAGCACTTACTATGTGCCAGGCACTGTCCTAAGAGCTCTACAATTATTATCTCATTTGATCTTCACAACAAACCTGAGAAGTAAGTGCTATTATTATCCTCATTTTACAGATGAGAAAACTGAGGCAGTCAACGGTTAAGTGACTCGCTCAGGGTGATAGACAGTAGTAAGTGTCTGAGGCTGCATTCAAACTAAAGTCTTCCCAACTCCAGGCCCAGAGTAAAAAATGAGAGACAGCTTTCAACCGCTTCAAGTAGTTATTGGTTCCTGATCCTGTTAGCATCACTAAAGTTCAGGTTCACCTTCCCAGAATTAATCAGTCACTCAGTTAACAGACATTTATTAAGCACTTACTATATGCCAGTCACCAGAGATACAAGGAAAGGCAAAAACACAGTGGTTGCCCTCAAGAAACTCTAACTTTAATGGGAGAGATCACATGTAAATAGTCATGTCCCCACAAGAAATATCCAGAACAGATGGAAGACAAGATGCTTGGGGAGGAGGCTAAGGAGTGAGGGACTGGGAAAAACTTCTTACAGAAGGTGCAATTGGAGTCAAGTCTTGAGGAAACCAGGGAAGCATAATCCTTGGGGCCTTTTGAGTTTGGGGAGCCAAGTTCTTTCAAAAACGAAAAAGACAATTTCAGAAGGCTAAAACAGAAAAGGAAAGAGTTTTAGGACCCCCAAACCCTTTACAATGCAGAACTGAGCCTGTAAGGCTTAACCTGAGACAGAGAGGGGACTTCAGGCCCACACAACTAATATTCTTCCTCCTAGATCATTCTATGAAGGGCATGGACTGCAACTTTATGATTTTTGTTCCTTCCTCAGGGCCTAGCATAGGATTTTGCATAAAATAGATGCTCGGGATATAGTAGCTGAATGAATGTGTACTTCTTTTTCAAACGAATGTACATCTAACGAATGTGGGTAATAGTTCCTAATACTAGTTTATGTTGATATAACAAGCTGAAGTTACAAGATATTTTGCATCTCTTTTCTTGTTTCATCCTTATAGGCTATTATAAAGTAGTGAAAGCAAAGCTATTTTGTGCATTTTACTATACACAATCACACGCTTGAAACTACATATGATATTCAGAGACAATTGAAATTGGACCTGAGTGGCCAATTGCATAGCAAATCTTGATTTGCGGGTAAATACAAAACATTTTTTCAAAAACAGCTTTTTGATATCATACGAGAAAAAGAAACTAAAATAACCAAGTTTCATTTTTAACTCAATGAAAGTCTTATTTAACTTTATTATTTCCCAATTCACTGACAAATTGATGAGTTTCCTTTAATTAGCTTCATTTTTAACACAATAAAAGTGGCATTTGTTCATTGTTATAAACTTAGTTCCTTTTGAAGCAATGAACCAAAAAGTTGTTATCCAAGCTCTATGAGGCCCTTTCTGCTGGTTTATAGATAGGCTGACCTATTTGCAAATGGGTAGGCTTTTGCATCTAGGTTATCATATACAGAGCTGGCCAAATATGATCTGGCCTGCTTGCTTGCTAATCTGTCCATCAAATCAGTCAGAATTCAGAGGAAATGTTTTACTGTTTTGTGGTTACTAATAAATCGTCATGGTCTAAAAAATACATTTTTTAGCATTTTATTCCTGTTGTCCACATATTCTCCCTTATGTTTAAAAATTATATTTTATAGGGCACATAAGCACTGTAAAGCACTGACTCCTTTCAATTCAATTTAAGGGGAAAAATACTTTAAATGCCTATTGTGTATAGAGCTCTGGGCTAAAATCTAGTTATGACACAGGCTCCAGGCTCATAATGTTTGTACCATAGTAGAGAGATGTGACCTATCAACAAATATGTGCAGCTTAAAATAATTCCAGAAAGAGAGATACAAATAGGTAGTATATGAGACTAGGTGCAAGGTCATTATTGATTGGGGGGTAGAGGTCAAGGAAAACTTCCCAGAGGAGATGATATTTGAGATGGGCTTTAAAGAATGAGGGGTACCCAATGGACAGTAGAGAGGCACACAGTCGGTATGAGTATGCTAAACTCCTTACATTGAGAGGATGGATAAAAGGGATTACCTGGAAAAGGAAGTGACAGCTCTAGGAAACTGTATAAGTAAAGGTATGAAAGCACGAGATATACAAAGCGAGTAATCCAGTTTGGTTAGAGCAGAGAGTATTTGGAGGGGAGGAGCAACAGTCATCTGGAAAGGTTTACAATGTTTTCCATACAATAACCCTGTGAAGTGGGTAGTACAAATATTATGATGCCCATTTTCCACATGAGGCTCAGAGAGGTTGACATGTCTATAGATGTACAGCTAGTAAATGTCACGGCTGGAATTCCTGGTTTCAAAATCAGCCCTCTTTCTGCTACAGAACAGTAGATTATGCATAAGGAAGATTAGGCCGATAGCTGCCTCCTGGAGGCTGGACTTAGAGGCAGAAGAATAAAAGTGAGAAGACCTTATAGGCAGTTGTTATAAGGGGGAGAAGAGAGAATGAAGGTCTGTATTAGTAGGTGGAATATTAAGTGGCACGGTGGATAATGCACAGGTTCTGCAGTCAGGAAGATCTGAGTTCAAATCTGGCCTCAGACACTTACTAGCTGTGTGATGAGGGGCAAGTCATTTAACTTCTGTGAGCTTCAGTCTTTTCATCTGTAAAATGAGGATAATAATAGCACCTACATGGCAGGGTTGCTGTGAGGATAAAAATGAGATGATACTTGTAAAGTTCTTTGCACACCTTAAAACGCTATATAAAAGCTAGCTATTATTATATTACTAGGGAGTGGACCTGGGGTTTTATTGGGAATTACCTGGATTAGAAGACTCCCTTCAACAACACAGATTGACATTTTCTCTGCAATTTATAGTTTTAGAAAGTTGAACAGGGTCCTGAACGATTAGGTGACCTCCTAGGGAGCACGTATCAGAGGTAAGATTTGAACCCAGGTCTTTCTGATTTCTGAGGCTGGCTCTTATGAACTTCACCATGATGTCACTATCACGACTAATGTGATAACAGAGGAAATAAAGAGAAAGGGGCAGGGAGGAGAGCTTGTGAAGCTAGAATCAGAATGTTCTAAGTCTTTCTTCCCCCTCACTTCTCATATTAAAAGATGACCTCGTGGGAGTAGCTTGAGTCTTGAAAAAAACCAGGAATGAAAAATAGTGAACCACTCTAACCCATCTCCGGTGGCAAAATATTTTGAGAGAAGGATGTAAATGCAGATAGGACTATTATTTGTCCTTTGTTCTTAGAGAAGACTAATGACATCAGGAAGGCGATGTCTTGACATGCAAGTGAATTGGATTTAAGTGAGACAGGGCTGTGCAGTCACCAGCCTCAATCTCTCCTCCAGAGCCATCTGGGTCCAGTGGCAAGGCATAGATCAAGACAACTAGAGACAGCCCAGGGTGCAGGGGGAGACCTTGGCCTTTTTAAGCTAAGGTCTTTCCCAGGTCTCAGTTTGTCTGAGGCAACACCCATTCAGTGATTAAGGCTAGGTAAGATGTGAGGCAAAAGATGGCCTCTTTTGCCTACTCAAAAAAAAAAAATCAATATGGGAGGGGAAGACCCTCCGAGTTTCTGGCTAAAACAGAAACAATTGCTACTTGCACTCATTCTGAGCCATCAAAACCCAAACAATGACCCAGTGTGGTTTAGGCTAGGACCTATTGTTGGACAATCAGTGAGAGCTAAGAGTGATTTGGGCTTAAAGCATGATCAAGTAGCTCTATTTGAATACCAATAGGCTTTATCAAAGCCTGGTTTTTCAGTGAGGTATTTCAAGAAACCAGAAATGAAACTACTTGGGATAAGAGAGTTAATTGTCCCAGTTTAAAAAAAAAAAGATAGAATAAATAAGTAGGAAGCAGAAAAAAAAAATCTAGTCCTTAAACACCAAGATATCTTACAAGGTTTTAGCTATCAAAATTTATTTTCTTTTGGGCAGAACACCCATAGGTAAGGGTATGATTCCTTGTGTGGACAGGAGAGGAAAGGAGGAAAGGAGGAAAGGGAAGGAAGGGAGGGAATGAGGGGAGGGAGGGAGGGAGGGAGGAACAGGGGCGGCATTGTCCAACTGGTACTGACTAGCTGGGTCTCCAGTGGGGCAGCTACTACTCATAGATTGTTGCTTGTCCTTCATTCTCTAAAAGGACCAGTGACATCAGGAAGGTGATGTCTTGACTTGCAAGTGAATTGGATTTAAATGAGGCAGGGCTGTGCAGTCACCAGCCTTACTCTCTCCTCCAAGAGTTATCTGGGTCCAATAGCAAGGCATAGATCAAGATGACTGGAGATGGCCCCAGAAGCTAAGATCTTCCCCAGGTCTCAGTTTGTCTGAGGCAACACCCATTCAGTGATTAGGGCTAAGTAAGAAATGAGGCGAAAAAAAAAAATACCACTTTTACCTGTTCAGTGCTAATGGTTTACCTAAGAAAAGAAAAAATAGTGTCCCTACCACCACTACCATCCCATACACATTGTAATGTCTACATAAAGGCCACTAGGTGTCACAGTGACTAGAATGCTGGACCCGAAGTCAGGAAGGGCTGAGTTCAAATCCCACCTCAGACAATTGCTTAGCTGTATGACATTGGACAAATCACTCAATATTTCCATGCTTCTGTTTCCTCATCTGTAAAATGAGGATAATAATAGTACCTTCCTCACTGGATTGTTGTGAAGATCAAATGAGATACCTTATGTGACATGTTTTACAAACCTTAAAGTAGTTATATAAATGTTAGCTGCTATCATTATTATCATTATCATCATTATTATTATTATTACTATTATATAATCAAGAATCTCAAGGTAGCTAGATAGCTCAGTACATAGAGTGTTGGGCAGAAAGTCATGAAGATCTGAGTTTAAATCTAGTCCTAAATACTAGCTGTGTGACCCTGGACAAGTCACTTAACCTCCATTTCCCTCAATCCACTGGAGAAAGAAATGGCAAACCATTCCAGCATCTTTGCCAAGAAAACTTCATGGACACATTTGGTGTGCTATGGTCCACAAGGTCGTGAAGAGTAAGACATGACTAAACAACTGAATAACAACAGCAATAGGCAGAAAAGGTAGAAAACTCACTGGCAGAAAACAGAAAGTTTTAAAAAATCAGAATGAGCACTAGCAAATATTTGAAAAACAAAATGTGGGCAGAAATGTCAGCAGGTGGTTGAAAGGTAACATTTTAGGCCTCTCTGAAGAACAATGAGGCCTGTTGAAAATACCTGTTGAGGCCAGCTGGCTTTGAGGAAGCAGTGATAGAGATGTAAATTGGTAGTTGAGTGAATAAATGCACAAAATTGAGGTTTTTTGGGGGGCAGAAGGTAGAAAACAAAGTGAAAGAAGTAGAGATTTATCTGAAAAAATGAAGTAGTTGGAAATAGCAGATATTCCAAAAATGAACTGTAAGCCCAAAATAAAGTTGGAGCTATGAGTATATTGTGCTGGCCCTGAAATAAGCCATTAAAACTGCTTTTTCAACATCAGATTTAATAGGGCAGCAATGAACCAAATTTGAAGTTTGCCTGATCAACTGAGTTTAGAATTTCTTGGGGAAAGGAGTAGGAAAAAGGGAAAAATTAGGTCTCAAGTATATCTGTAAAATATTGTCTGGTTAACCAACCTATGCATTATTATACTTTTTTATAAAATGACACTTTTGTTCTTTTCCCACAGTCAGAACATTTCTCTGATAATTTCTCTGATTCTTCTGAGCTCACGTGAGACAACAGGGTGTGAGGATTCAGGGGTAACTTAGGATTTACACAACCTAGCCTTCCCATTTTGGGAAGAACTTCTTAGCTCTATCTGTCTAAGAGAGAAACTGGGCAGGAGAACAGTAATAGATAACAGTCCAGGCAGCAGGTGGACCAGTGAAACCCTCCTCAGGTTCTCTCCCACTGTCTGCTGAGCTCACGTGGTGCTAGCTATGACATCTGATAGAATCATAGAACCAAAATATCCTCACATACCCTAATCTGTGTCTCATCAGGAGTGTAGAGAATAAAGGATCTGAAGTCAGAGGCCTTGCGTTCAATGCCCAATTCTTACACTTACTACGCATATGCCAAGAGTCACAAATGGCATTGTTGACTGGGACAAACTGCAAAACCAGGTCCTGAAATATAAGAGAGAGACACAAAGAGACAGACAGACAGACAGACAAAGCGAGAGAAAGAGAGAGACAGAGACAGAGACAGAGACAGAGAGAGGGACAGAGAGAAGCATTGTAATCTGTGTTGTTAAAAGAATACAATAACTAATTAAGGTTAATTTAATTGTGGGAGTAGTGAAGTACAGGACACAAGACCTCTGGACATGGTTCCATAAAGGAAGTCCCCAGTATGTCCACCTTCATAAGGGGGGATGTGTGACACTATGAGAACATTATGGGCATTGCTAGGAAGTCCACCACACAGGAAACAGAAGAGCAGCCTTGGATGGGGAAGAATTTACCTGTGGTTTGGGAATGCTGGGGGAGAAAGTGCATCATTTAATAATTTACTATTTAAACTAATTATTCTCACTAAGTAGGTGCTGAAGGAGTGATGGTGCTAAGGTAACAAAATGTGAAGGTAATTTTTTTAATTGCACAATCTTTTCAAATTATTTTGAATTTGTGTGCTGCCTAAATTTCAGTGTCCTAGAGCAAAGCCTCAGTCATTCTGCCCTAGTTATAGCCTCTGTGTCTGACCGTGGGCAAGTCACTTTACTTCTCAAGGGTTCAGCTATCCCAAATATAAAATGAGGCAGTTGAACCAGGTGACCTCTATGGTTCCATCCAACTCTGAATCCCTAATGCCATGAAGCACAGCAAGTGGTCATCCAGATGACTTCAGGGAATGAGAATCTTCTTTGAAATTAGAAATCAACAAATATATTCTCACTTGTTTATGCCTACAGAGACTTAAGCCACCTAAATATTCTCAGGGATAAGCCAACTGACCATGGATGAACCACTAAGTTGGGATAGAAGAAGAGGCAGGGGAGGAAACGGGGCAGTCGATACAGAGAAGAAGGATGAAATGCTCTTCTGCAAAGACAAATAAGTCTTAATACATAACTGAATACAAAGTCGTAAGACTAGTGTTCATAAGCCATGCTGGAGATTAGCTAATTATTTTATTAAAGGCCTCTCAGTGCTCTAAGCAACTATCTAAGACCATAAGTTGCAGAGAAGGTGACAATCTACATTGGTAGAGGGAGTTTTCTCATCCGGAAGTTCTCTACACAAGTTGAGTACCAATCCCTATTTTATTTATAATCATGCATGACACATAATTCTTTCTGTATCCTTCACCTAGAGCCAGAACTCATCAGGTCCAACTGGCCCTAAATTTTGGATTGAAAACAGAAGCTCTTGTTTCTCTTCCTGGCTTGTCACCTTCCTCTCTTGTAGAGAGTGAGAGATCTTGCTCTAGGACTATTGTTCAAACTGTCTGCACCTACTCATCCAGAAGAGATGGAGGCTGGTGGCATACCTCTGGGTCTACCTTTCCATTTCTGCAACTTTATATTGGTATGTGGACTAAGTATGTTAATGCCCAAAGCATATAATGAATTCATTCATTAGAGGGCTTCTTACTCCTTTAATCAAAGAGGGTCTTGTTTTTAACAAAATGTGTTTCCCTTACAGCACCTCTTCTGACTTACTGCCCCAAATCCCACTCACACTGGTGGGCCTGTTCCCCAGAAGGTAGTTGACTACTCCTCCATTCAGGAAGCTATTTGGATAATTCTAAGGGACTAGGATTTCTAGTTTTGTCATTCACAAGACCCCATCTGGTATGTCCCCCAAATATCATCCAGCTTTTACAAAAGGATATTTACTAAGAAAATATAGCAAGAACAATAGTTACAAAACAATTCCCCACAAAATGGAGATCATACAAACATACATACACACACACACACACACCTATATATAACAGGACACACACACACAGTCACTTGATAAAGTAGGCTCAAATTTAAAGGACACAGGTAGGGAAGAAGGCATGTAATAAACATTTGGTGCTGTGGGATATCTCATGACTCCTAGCTCTGGGACACCTTTTCTCCCTTCAAGGAGTACCTACCAAGTTCACTTTTGGGCAAGATGTCAGTAATGGGACAGTCACTCCCTTGCTCATCTGGAATGCCTCTAGGATATGGTATCTCAGCTGATGGGTCAATCCTCTTCAGTCAAGCAGATTGCCCAGCTGCTTCACTGACCTTTCACAAAGCTCAACTGATGTTGCCACTGGCTCTAGGGGTCTGGGTGCTAATGGCAACCTCAGACGACTTTGATGATTTTCCTGGTCCCAAGGGTCACCTCGGTGCTCCAGTCTCAGAATACACATTCATTTAAGTTCAGGAAAAAGAAACTCAGCCAAAACAGGCATCATGTACTCAGTGATATATGGTGACCAGGTGGAAGATATGCTAGCCTGCTACTCCACGGCAGTCTTTTTCACTCTTTAAAGCTACCAGAGAAGAGAGAGTGAGAGCCTATCCTCCAAGGTTGCATACTCAGTTCTGACTCAACCTCTCCTCCTTCATCAGTCCATCAGCCCTCCAGGCAATCCCAGCACTCTTTATCACTCCACAGCACCAGACCCACAGTCACTCTTGGCAGGAGGCAGCTTCATCAAGCTTCCATGTGTTAGATTGAAATTGAGCAGGTATAACAGCACCAGCATTTCCCAGATGCCACTTCCTCCCTCCCACCCACAAAATGGGGAAGCTTTTCCTAAAAGAAAACAAAGTTGCCCCAGGAGTCTGATTGGTCCCAGCTTAACTGATGCAGCTTCCTGGTTATCTAGGGGTGTAAGAAGTCCCAGACACATGGAATCTGGATGGCTCGGACTTTGTAGGTGCCTAAGCCTATGCTACCTGATTCGACATGCACTGACTTGCCATTCTCTGATTCACCATTCCCTGATGACCTACTAACCAGACGTAGGTCCAGATGGAGACAAAGTGGGAGGGGTGTACAGAGAAGCTAACTGCCACTGTATCCTTGTTACATAGTCTTGCTGTGTTAGGACAAAATAAACCTCTTTTTTCTAATGTTCAGTGACTTAAAACTGAACTAGAAGGGTGCTGGTTTTAGAGCTACACCTCCAATACAAGGACATAATGCCCTTGCTCTGAAGGGCAGGGAGGAGACATCTCTAGTAGGCATGGGTGGAAGCCCTCCCACTCCAAACTTCCAATCCCTGGAATGTGCTGGCTCAGCATGCCCAGGGGGGAACGGTCAGGGAAAAGAGAGCAATCTCATTATTGATCATTAGAAAATCATCATGCTTGAATTTCTACTAGTCGTAGACTTCAGAGCAGGAATAAAATAAAATTCACCATTTCCTGTATATGTCTTCTCTCCTCTGACGCTGCCACTGCTGTGGTGCAAGCCCTCATCTGTTCATGCCTGGGCTACTGCAGTAAGCCTACGGACTAGTCTTCCTGCCTCAAGTCTCACCCCACTGTAGGCTATCCCCCTACTGTCAAAATGATCTGTCAAAATGATCTTCCTTAAGATCAGGTCTGACCATGAGACACACACACACACACACACACACACACACACACACACACACACCCCCTTAAATAAGCTCCAGTTGCTCCCTGTTCCCTCCAGGATCAAATACAATCCTCTGTTGGGCTTTTAAAGTCTTTCATAACTGAGCCCCTTCCCACCTTTCCAATCTTCTCATATCTTACGCCCCACCCTCCCCTTCACCATGTATTCTTCTGTCCAGAGACAATAGCCTCTTAGTTGTTCCTCAAAAACAGCACATCATCTCCCTGCTACAAGCATTTTCACTGGCTTTTCCATGCCTGGAGTTCACTCCACCTGTTGGCTTCCTTGAAGTCTCAGCTGAAGTCCCACCCTCTGCCAGAAGCCTTTCTCAGCTCTCCTTAATCTTAATGCCTTCCCTCTGATATTTCCTCCAATTTATCCTGTATGTATCTCATTTGTGCATAGGTATTTGGGTGCTATCTCTCCTGTTGGACTGTGAGGTCCTTCAGGGTAAAGAATGCTTTTTGTCTTTCTTTGTATTCCCAGCACTTGGCACAGTCCCTGACACTTAGTAGACACTTAATAGATGCTTGTTGACTGACCAACTGACAAATTCTCTCTCTTTATTTTTTAAGGAACCATAGCATTTTAAAACCAGAAGGGATCTATTATTTTGCACATCAGGGAACTGAGGCAGGCAAAAGCTCAGTGACTTGCCCAGCATTGCCATCTCAGAGTAAGTCACATAGCCAGGAAGTGTCAGGCTAAATTTGAACTTGTCTTTCTTACTCCCAGTTCAGAGTTCTATTCACCACATCATTTAGCTGCAGAGAAGGCTTACCATAGGAAAATGAACTGTCCAAAGTCACACAGGCTATGACCAGTGCTTGGGTCTCCTGAACCCAAAGTCACTGTTCTTTTTGCCTTGCTCCTTCTTCCAAATTAAAGGCACAGGTCATATTTATTGTTTGTTTGTTTTCGGTTAGGCAATTGGGGTTAAGTGACTTGCCCAGAGTCACACAGCTGGTCAGTGTTATGTGTCTGAGGTCGGATTTGAACTCAGGTCCTCCTGACTCCAGGGCCAGTGCTCTATCCACTGCGCCACCTAGCTGCCCCTACACAGGTCACATTTCAACAATAAAAATGTTCACATAACTTTGCTCCATAAATTTCTAATTGTCCTTCCTTATTGCAGCTATTAATGGGCATGGGGTAGCAGCTGCCTCCAGAGGGTAAAAAAATGAACGATCTTCATCATCACACAAACCCTTATTAAGCACCTATTATGTAAGAGGTACTTTGTTTAGTGTTGGAGTGTTGGTCATCATAGTATACACAGCAGCCAGCTAACTGTAGTCCTATATCACAAAGGCCCCAAGCTAACGTTAAAAAAAACCCTCTCAATTTTCCCAGCTGGGGCCACACTTGCAGATCAGCTGGTGCCCCTGTCCAGATGTCTGAGGGCTGATACTCTATTACCCATAGAATTACTCAAGTCATAAAGGACCCCAGGAGTCACCTACTCTGATATTTTACCTGAGCAAAAATCTGCTCTCCAGCATCCCCAACATATGGTCATCTAGTTTCTTTTGGAAGACAGTCATTGACAGTGTATTTATTCACTGTTTCTGGAAGCCGTCCATTCCACTTTGGACCAGCTCTAATTGTTAGGAAGTTTTTTCTTCTATCAAGTATAAATTTCTTCCTCTGCAATTAATCCCTACCAGCAATGGGTAGTCACAGGAGCATAGACTGAGAGCTAGAAGGAACTTAAAAGCCCATCTAGTTCAAACCCCTTTCAGGATGAGGAAACTGAGATCCAGGAAAATAAAGTGACTTTCTCAAGGTCACACAGAAAGTAATTGTCAGAGATGGGATTTAAAGCCTGGTCCTTTGACTTCAGAGGCAACACTCTTCACCATACCATGCCACTTTGCACTAATACCAAAAGGTATAGTAGAATCTTACTAAAGATTGAACCCCCTTTTAGTTTCATAGAGGAATTACTCCAAGGAGAATTCATTTCAACTTTATTGTCTGTGATCAGAGCAGAGGAACTAGTGCAGGAATGAGCAGCCCAAGGAACCCCACCACAGCAGTGTCTTAGGGTCATCTCAACCCTGCGTTTTGTGTGAATGTAAGTGTGTGTGTGTGTGTGTGTGTGTGTGTGTGAACAAGCAGAGTATCGATTCAAATTGGCCAGATTACAAAGGCAAGTACTGCTATGAAATGACTCCACACAGATATGGATGGAATGGTCTCTGAGAGCATGGTTCTTAGGGTCACTTGTGTAAGATTACACTTGAACTAAATCCTAAAGAAAACCATGGATTGAAAAGGGAAGGCATGGGGAAGGAGAACATTACAGGAGGGGGAAATGGCCCCTGAAAAGGTGCAGAAATAAGAGAAGGAATGATGTTAATAGGACAGAGTAGGTCGGTCTGGTTGGATTACAGAGTGCATGTGGAGGAGTAAGATGTAAGAAGGTTGAAAAAGCAGGAAGGGGTCAGGTTGTTAATAGCTTTAAATGCCAAACCGAGAGGTTTATATTTGGTCCTAGAAGTAATGGGGACTCAGTGAAGTTTATTGGGTAGGGTAGTAGCACAGTTAGACCCGTGTTTTAGGAAAATCACTGGTGGTTGTGTGAAGGAAGGATTGGAGTAGAGAGGCTAGAGTTAGAAGGCCCAACTGGGAGGCTGTTACAATATACCAAATGAGAGCTTATGAGGGCCTGAATGAGGATGGTGGCTGAGTGAATGGAGGGAACACATATATACATATACAAGAGATGTGGAAACAGAAATGAGAAGATGCGGCAAATTATAGTATATGTGGGGTGAGGAAAAGTGAGAAGGCAGAGATAACACCAAGGTTGCAAACTGGAGCACCTGAAAGGATGTTGATGAACTCAAAGATAATAAAGAAGTTCAGAAGAGAAGTGGTAAGGCAACAGCAATATTGTACTACGAAGTACTGTGCTTAGAACTTAGCTATTCTCAGCAATACAACAGTCCAAGACAATCCCAAGGACTGAGGCTGAAGCATACCATCCACCTTCAGAGAAAGAACTGATGTTGATTGAACACAGACTGAAATATGTTATTTTTCACTTTGTTTCAATCATTTTCTTTTATTCAAGTCTTCTAGAGACAAATATGGAAACATTTCACATGATGGCACATGTATTACTTACATCTGGTTGTTTACTATCTCAGGGAGGGGGAAGGGGAGAGAGGAAGGGAGGGATGGAAACATGGAACTTGGAACTCAAAACTAAAAAAAATGTTAAAAATTGTTTTAACATGTAATTGGAGAAAAATAAAATATATCTAAAAAAAAAGAGAAGTGGATCAGGGCAGAGGAGTTGGAGGGAAGATAATGAGTTCAGTTTTGCACATGTTGAGTTTGAGATACCTATGGGTCATCCAGTTTGTAAAGTCCAATAGGAAGTTGGTGATGTAGGACTGGACCTCAGGATATAGAGATTTCAGAGTCATCTTCATGAGATGGTCCTGGAATCTATGGAGCTAATGAGGTTATCAAGTCAAAAAGTATAGAGAAAAACTTCCCGTGGGATGTGAGATTTGAGCTAAGTTTTGAAGAAAGCCAGGTAAGCAAGGCAGAGAGGCAAGGAAGGAGTACATTCCAGGCATATGGTACAGATTGTCCAAAGACACAGAGGTGGGAGATAGAATGGGGAGCATATGGGGAACAATAAGTAGGCCAGTTGTATAAGCTTGGAAAGGCCAATCGGAGACAGATTGTAAAGGACTTTAAAAGCCAAATAGCAGAGTTGATATTTTATCCAGAGGCAAGAGGATGCTGCTGAATATTCCCACGAGTGAGAATTCTATGGTCAGACCTGTACTTTAAAAATACCAATTTAACAGGAGAGGAAGTGTGGCATAGTGGATGTAATTCTGGGCTTAAAGTCTAAAAGACATGGGTACATAATGATCCTGCTTCTGACACTTTCTAACTGTGAAACCTGGACAAGCAATTTAACCTCTCTGGGCTTCAGTTTCCTCATTTGTAAAATGAGGGGATGAACTTGACAACCTTCCAGCTTCAAATCTATTATTCCATATAGTCTTATGCAACTGCATGAAGAATGGTTTGCAGACCAGATATGCTAAAGACAAATGAACCAATTAGAAGACTGTTAGAGTAGTCAGGATGAGGAATGATGAGTGGCTGAATTAGCGTCATGTGAGTAGAGAGAAAGGGATGCATATAAGGGTTATAGTGGAAACAAAGTTGATGTGACTTGGAAAATGACTGGATATAGGTGGGAGATAGTGGGAAGAAGAAAGAGGAAAGAGTCAAGGATGACTCCAAAATTGTGAACATACAGTACAGCTCTACAAAAAGAAAAAAAAAAGCAGATTCCCCACTTGGGACAGTTGGTGGCTTTGGAATGCACCCCATTTCTGGCTCAACAGCCAATCAAGAGTGTCTTCATCATGTAGTTAGCAGACTGGACCCACATCCCAAAAACTCCAAATCCAAGAGGAGGGCCCTCCATTACACATTATCATGCTTTTCCAGAGGCAGGCTCTCCAGCTTCTCCTGCATGGACTGGCAATGGGCAGAGCGTGCTGTACATGCTGAGAAAAGGAAGATCCATTGGACAGGCCTCCATTACACATAGATCTGGAGAGCCATCCAGAAGAGAAGACTTGGGAGATGAAAGGGGGAGGGGCCTATGGTACTGTCTTCCTATATTTAAAGGGCTTTATCAGAATCTACTATACACAGTAGTTACATGTCAGCAAAACTAGGAAATGAAAAGAAATGAAGGATGTAAAATACTGGCTGAACTCCAGAGAGGGATCTTAAATTACCTAATCTTAAAAAATGAAAATAAAATTGAACTATCTTTAAAGAAACCACATAAGGAAAAAATCCCATGGTCCATCCATATTGAAAGATGAATTTGTTGCTTGAATATAAATTCAAATGCTTAAAGAATAATTAATACCTATATTGATGAATATTCCCCAAAACTGAGAAAGAAAACCTGCTATCAAACTATTTTTATGAGACAAGCATAGTCCTAAGAACTAACTCTGGAAAAAATAAAGCAAAGGAGAACCAATACCACTGATGAATATTGATTTAGAAATTTATATGAGATCCTAGCCAAAAAAGACTATGGCAACATAGCCAAAAAATTGTTCAGTATGACTAAGCAGGGATAAAATGTGGTTCAACATTAAGAACATAACAAGCATAATTAATTATATTAAAAAACAAAAAATAGCCCAAACCACATGATTATATCAATCAGCAAATATTTATCAAGTGCCTTCTACATACTAGGTTCTGTGCTAGGAACAGGGATATACAAATACAAAAACCAAAACAATCTCTGCTTTCAAGGAGCTTGCATAGTAATGGGGCAGACAATAAGTACATATAAAAATATACGGCATCAATGTAAAGTTAATAAATATAAAAAGCATATACGAACTAGTTAAATAAATGATAGTTTAGGAAGGAGGGTACTAGAGATTAAGGTTCTCAGGAAAGTTTCATGCAGAAGATAGAACCTGAGCTGTGTCTTTAAGGAAGAGAGAGACTTTATTAGGCAACTTGTAAGGAGGGAATGCATTCCAAGTACATGGGATGTCCAGAGAAAGGCAAGACAACAAACATTTATTAAGTGCTTACCATGTGCCAGACACTGTGCTAAGTGCTAGGGATACAAATACAAACAAAAATATAGACAATCCCTTCCCTCAAGGAGCTTATATTCTAAGGGAGGAAGACAATTCACAAAAGAAAGTTGAAAGGATGGAAAGAAGAGTACTGGTGTCAAAATTTGGAAAGTCATAAAGATAGTCAGGAGGGGAATTGAGGTTGACTGGCTTAGGCCTCTTCCCAAAATGGAGGCCCTGGGAGTAATTCATTAATGGGAGAAGGAGCCCAGCATGGTGGAGGGAGAAAGGTAACAGGCAGTGAACAAAGTTCCAGGTTGATCCAGATGATAGCTCAGGGACGGTGGCAATAGCTGGAAAGTAAGAAGCAGAACCAAGACAGGCAAGAAAAATACAGAGGTGGTAGGTGGAAGGTTGTGTCTGAGGAATAGACCAGTTTGACTGGATCACAGAATGTGGAAAGAAGAGTAAATGTACAAGGCAACCAGAAAGGTAGGCTGGGGTCAGGCTGTATAAGTCTAAAAAATAATAATAACAGAATTCATCTGGAGAAATAAAAAGTAAAGAATCTCAAGAGAAACATTGAAAAAAGTAGAAAAGGGGTCTAACAATAGCAAATCTCAAACTATATTATAAAATCATGATCATCAAAACCAGTTGGTATTGGCTAAGAAATAGAAAGGTTCATCAGTGGAATAGTTAAGATAAATAATATACAAAAGCAAATGAATATAACGTTCTAATGTCTGATAAACCCAGAGATCCCAGATATTGAGGTAAGAACTCAACTTGGCAAAAACTGTTGGGAAACTGGAACACAGAAACTACAGACCATAATCTCACATTGTACACCAAGATACAACCCAAATGAGTATGTGATTTAAACAATAAGGGCGATATCATAAGCAAATTAGAGGAGCAAAGAAGAAATTACATGTCAGATCATGGATAAGGGAAATATTCATGGCCAAACAAGAGATAGATTACAAGAGGTAAAATAGACATTTTTATTTACATAAAATTTAAAATTTTTGCATTAAAAAACCACAATGCAGCTAAAAATTTTAAAAAGTAAATGAATGGAAAAAATTATCATAGCAAGTTTTTCTGATAAAGGCTTCATTTCTAAGACATATAAGGAACTGATTCAAATTTATAAGAATAAGAGCCATTCCCCACGTGATAAGTAGTTAAAGGATATGAATAGGCAGTTTGCAGAGGAAGAAATCCAAGCTATCAACAGTTATATGAAAAAAATGTTCCAAATTATTAATTTAACATATGCAAATTAACTCTGAAGTTCCACCTCACACTCATCACATTAACAAAGTTGTTTGTTTTTAAAAGGAAAATGATACATGCTGCAGTGGTTGTAGGAAAATGGGTACATTAATGTACTGTGGGTAGAACTGTGAACTGGTCCAGTCATTTGGAACATGATCCAGAACTATACTCTAAAAAAGTTATCGGGGCAGCTGGATAGAGCACTGGCCCAGGAGTCAGGAGGACCTGAGTTCAAAAACGGCTTCAGACACATAACACTCACTAGCTGTGTGACTCTGGGCAAATCACTTAACCCCAATTCCCTCACCAAAAGTAAATAAATAAATAATGAAAAGTTAGCAAATTGTACATACCCTTTGGGCCAAAGATACCACTATTAGGTATATGCTCCAAAGAGATCAAGGAAAGAGAGAAAGGATCTGTATATACAAAAAATTTATAGCAGTAATTTTTGAAGTGGCAAAGAATTGGAAATTGGGGGGGGGGTACCTATCAGTTAGAGTTGAAGTTATACGAATATGATAGAATACTATTGTCTTATCAGAAATTATGAAGGGGACAGTTTAAGAGAAATCTAGGAAGATTTGTATGAACTGATGCAGGGTAAGATGCATAGAACCAGGAGAACAATTTCTGTAGTAACAGTATTAATACAAAGACAAACAACTTTGAAAGACTTTAGAACTCTGATCAACACAATGACCAACGATGATTCCAGAAGATTCATGAAGAAACATGCTATCCACCTTCTGACAGAGAATTGATCAACTCAGTGTATAGAATAAGACTTTTTTTTGTTAACATGGCCAGTGAGGGAATTTGTTTTGCTTGTCCATATATACTTTTAACAGGGGTTTTGTTTTTCTCTCTCAGCACAAGGAGTGAAGGAAGAGAAGATGAAAGGGAGATAAAACAGATTTTTGTTGATAAAATAAATAATATAATTATTAAAAATATCTGAAAATACTTTCAATAGCAATAAGACAAGAAAAGGAAATTAAAGGCAGAAATATAGGCAAAAAGTAATGAATGATGCCTTTTGGCTGACATGATGTACTTAGGAAAATCCTAGAGGATCAGTAGAAATTTAATGAGACACTGAATAGTCTCAGTAAAATAGCAGAATACAAAGTAAGCTCACAAAAATCGACAGCATTTCTATACAGCAATAAAAAATTCAGAAGGAAACAATTAAAAAAGGAAATACAATTCAAAATGACTACAAAATGCATAAAATATTTTGAAGTCAATCTACAAAGGCATACTCAAGTATTACAAAATACTCTTTGAAGGAATAAGAAACTTTAATCATTGGAAAGACTTTCATTTTTCATGATTGAGTTATGTCAACATAATTAAAATAACAATACAACCTAAGTCAAATTGCAGATTTAGTGCAAAATCAATCAAACTATCAAGAGGATAATTTGTAGAGCTGAACAAAATAATAACAAAATTCATCTGGAAGGATGAAAGATCTAGGATCTCAAGGGAAATAATTTTTTTAAAAGTAGGAATGAACGGGGTAGAGTACTTCAATACCTCACGTTTGCTATGAAAAAGTGATCATCAAAACTATTTGATATTGGTTTAAAATTTTTAAAGTACATCAGTAAATAAGACTACATGAACACAAATCAGAAACAACTGAATTTAATAATCCAGCATTCAAAAAGCCCAAGATTATAAATTACTTGTGGAGGAACTCCTTGTTTAACAAGAACTGCTAGGGAAAATTGGAAAACAGTTTGGTGGAAATTAGATACAGACCAATATCTTGCACCATATACTATAATAAGCTCAAAATGGATATATGATCCATAAAACAAATTAGAAGCAAGCCAAGTACTTTTGAATTCTTAACCAACAGGGATAATGATGAAATATACAATATTAATTACATGACATTGAAGAGCTTTTGAATTAAATTAACACAATTGCAAATAAGAGGAGAAACTGTTGATGGGGGGGAGAGAGAAATCTTTGCTTTAGATATTTCTGATAAAAGTTTGCTATATATAGATAACTAACTAACTATATAAGTAACTAACACAAAGATTTAAAACCAAAATTCACTCCCAATGAATAAATGGTCAAAGGATATGAGCAAACAATTCCCAGAAGAATTCAGAATAATGACAACCACACAAAAGATTGTTCCAAACGACAAGCATTAAGATGAATGCAAATTAAAACAACTCTGAGGCTTCACTTTACAACCAGCAAACTATTAAAGATAACAGTAATCAATTCTGGAGGTTCTGCAGAATAGAGGCACTAATGCCTTGCTGATGGAGCTATAAATTGATGCAATCATTCTAGAAAATAGTTTAGAATTATACTAAGAAAGTTACTAAAATTTGCATATTCTTTGACCCTGAAATGGGCAGCTAGGTGGCTCAATGGATAGAATGCTGGTCCTAGAGTCAGAAAGACTCATCTTCCTGAGTTCAAACTCAGTCTCAGACAGTTACTAGCTGTGTGAACCTGGCAAGTCATTTAACCCTGTTTGCCTCAGTTTCCTCCACTGTAAAATGAGCTGGAGAAGAAAATGGCAAACCTATCCAGTATCTTTGCCAAGAAAACCCCAAATGGGTCATGAAGACATGACTGAAAATGACTGAACAACTGACTCTGAAATTCCACTGCTAGGCATATACCCCTAGGAGGTCAAAAAACAAAAGGTCCTAAATACATATGGTGGCACTTTTATAGTAGCAAAGAACTCAAAACAAAGTAGGTATATACCTATTGATTAGGAAAGGGATAAATAAATCATGATAAACAAATGCAATGGAATAGTATTATGCCATAAGAAATAATAAACAGAGGGGCAGGTAGGTGGCACAGTGGATAAACCTCCGGCCTTGGAGCCAGGAGGACCTGAGTTCAAATGTGACCTCAGACACTTGACACTTACTAGCTGTGTGACCTGGGGCAAGTCACTTAACCCTGATTGCCTCCCCCCCAAAATAATAATAATTAATAATAATAATAAACAGGAAGAATTCTCAGAATCATAAGAAGTTTTATACAAAATGACTCAGGTAATATAAATAGAAAGAACAAAAAAGAATGAACCCAAATATTGTGGGACTACAATCACCAAGCCTGGCCCTGAAGAACATATTAGCAAATGCACCTCCCTCCTTTCTTTACAGAGATGGGAGACTGGGTGTATGGAATATTGTACATATTGTCAGATTGAGTTGATATATTGGTCAGTTTTGCTAAATTTCATTTTTTCTTTTCTCTTTTTTTATTCTTTGGTACAAAAAAATAGTTTTCTGGGTAGGAGAAGGGAAGGTATACACTTGGAAATGAAGATAATGTAAAAAGAACAGGTGTCAATAAACTTTTTTTTAAAAAAGAATATTATATCAGGAAAAAAAAGCATTCATAAAAATTCCATCTAAAAGAAGGATTAGGTCAGTTCTGTTTGGCTATAGAGGATAAAACTAGAAACAAAGGATGAAAATATCAAAAAGGCAATTTAGATTTGATATAAAGTAATACATCTTAAAAATTATTGCTAATCAGAAGCAGAATGCATTATCTGAGGGGGCTATGATCTGTTTGATCTCTGAGCAACAGCATTATTTGTCATGCAGGTTGTAGAAGGTATTCTTGTCCAGGTGTGTGCAGGTAGGAACATGTGGTCTAAAAATCCTGTCCAACTCTGAGATTCTGTGATTTAGTCCAACTCTGACCCAAAGTATGAGCCTCCCCTCTGTGATCTCTGTGACTGGTCGGGTTCTTTATGCATTTAATTCATGCACCTAACAATAGAAATAGCTGACTTTTATATGGCACTCTATATATATTAACTTGTTTGAAAATGACAGCCTTTTAGAGGTGGCCCTGATTGTGACAGGTTTGGTTATGGGACAAAAAAGACCACTGAACTTAACAAAATGAGGTTTCCTTATCCCCAATACAATGAGATATTTAACAAGGACACAATTGCACTAGCTTCAATAGAAACACATACCTCCCCCTCATGTCCATATAGAAATGGGTCTGGTTAGCAGGGCAGAGTGTGATGACTTGAATAGTCTTGGGAAAGTTATCAAGTCTGAAGGATGCCAATCCCATGTGGGTAGGCCTTTTTATGCCCTCAAGTGACCAGGAAGCTGGCTGAATACAGCCAGAGGCTACCAGGAAGCTGCAATCAAGGGAAGCCCTCTACCTCCTATCAAGTCCTGGCTTTGTAGTCCTTTAGGGAAAATCTAGCCTAATCCTTGTGGAAGGGGCAAGAATGGGAAAAAATTTAATCAGTATTGGTCTCCATACATAGCCTTATGAGGTAGATAGTAAAAGTGTTATTGTCCAAATTTTATGGGCAGCTAGGCGGTACAGTGGATAGAGCACTGGGCTTGGAATCAGGAAGACTCACCTTTCTGAGTTCAAATCTGGCCTCAGACATTACTAGTTGTGTGACTCTGGACTAGTCACTTCACCCTGTTTACCTCAGTTTCCTCATCTGTAAAATGAGCTGGAAAAGGAAATGGCAAACCATTCCAGTATCTTTGCCAAGAAAACCCCAAATGGAGTCACAGAGTCATACACAACTAAACAACAACCAATTTCACAAAAGAGGAAACTGAGTTCAAAGAAGTCAAGCCCCTTGGAGAGTGGATTCAGAGGCAGAAGGCTTAGGTCCAAATCCTGACTTTAATACCTACTACCTGTGTTACCTTGAGCAAATCATTTCACTTCTCAAGTTTCTCATCTCAAAATGAGAGATTCAGAAGGGGATCTCTAAGGCCCCTTGTAGTCTACAAACCTGCGGTGAAGTCATAGCTTTGGAGCTAGAAGAGACCCCCAGAGGTCATGCAGTCCCCTACAGGACCCTTCCAGTTTATGCTGACTGAGCGCATCTAGGCTCATAGCACTTTCTCTTCTCGTAACTCAGAAATGGCTTAGCTGCCCAAGAAAAGGAATAAGAAGGGTTATGGAAAGAGAGATCTACTCTGAGTGCCAAGTACTGGGGGAGTGTGGAGGCAAAGGGGATGAGTGTCAACGCCATTTTAAAGAGGCATGAAGTAGGGAGAAAAGGGAAGTATATTTGTTCTCCAGGCAAAATACTACAGATGTTGGTTTCAGGGAGAGAGGAAGGGGATTGTTTCTATCCCTTCCAGAACTCCCTCCCTATACCTCACCTTCTCGCCCTTTGTCATCTTAGGTCATTTTCCTTCTGTTTGTTTCACATCTGGAGTCAGATGTGTCTGGCATAGCTGAAAACATCATAGATATCCTGGAGCTTCAGATGAAAGATTCCCATGCATACACATACACACACCATCATAACACGCACCCTAGTAGAACTAACAAATCCTTTATGTTATGTCCTCCTTAAATTTCTGCAAGCGGTGAGCTGGGAAGAGAGAAGGGCATGTGATTCCTCTCCCTTGAGGCATAACTCTGTTCTCACCACCTTTCTCCTTCTACTTTTAAAAAGGAATAGAGATAGACAGATACGGAGGGAGAGAAAAAGAGAGATAGAGACAAGACAAAGAGACAAACATAACACAGACAGAAACAAGACAGAGACAGATAGACAAGACAAAGAGAGACAAAGACAGAGATGGAGACAAGCCAGACACAGAGAGACAAGGCAAACAGAGAAGTCAGAGAAAGAGAGAGAAAGAGAGAGAAGGGGGCAGGGGGGAGAGGAAGGGAGGTAAAGACAAGACAGGCAGAGCCAGAGAGAAGGAAAGAACTTCATGGCAGAAATGCATTGCATTGTTCTAAATCTCTACTGAAGCTCTAGATGATTCTGGCTGATTGAAAGTGAGCAGAAGAGTATTCTGAATCCTTTGCTTGCCAGGGGGTCACTCTCCAGATCTAATTCAAACCATACATAGAGCCCTGGCTTAGACTCTTTTAGGCCTATAAAACCGAACAAATTGGCTTCACAGGCATATCTCAACATCTCCGCTATGCCTGTAAAGTCAATTTGTCTTCTGGGATATGAGCAGTGCTAGGTGGTCCCCAATGAATCTTTGTCCTAAGGTCCCCCACCTCCTTTCCAATCCCCAGGGAGCTTCAGGGATTGGGGGACAGTATACTGAAATTGGAAGCTGGACTGGCCTTTGATGATCCAACTTTTGGATTCTGGAAAAAGGCACACATAGCAGGAGGACCTCAATGCTGGATCAAACTCTGGCCCAGCCTTGAAAAGGAAAGCAGAGGTCCTGTTTCCTAGCACAAAAACTGGAATTTAGGGCTTCCAGGGAACATACATCTAGAGGTGGATGTTCAGGACTGAAAAACCCCCTGTCCAGCCTGATGGAAGAAAAAAAACTTCCCTGTGCTCCTGAAAGAAAGAATTACACATTGTCTTAAGTTCACCAGCTAAATGAATATGCTATGAAGTACTAGAGGCTAATCTCCATTCTATCTACATAATTACCATAATTATTACAACCTCTATCCCCTTGCTCATACTAGAATAACAGCTAGATAGCACAGTAGATAGAAAGTTTTGGACTTGAGTTCTAATCCAATCTCATACCCTTACTAGCTGAATGACCCTGGGCAAGTCACTTAGCTGCTGTCTGCCTCAGTTTTCCCAACATAAAATGGGGATAATAATAGCACCTATCCCCCACGGTTGTTGTGAGGATCTAATCAGAGATAACATTTGTAAAGTTCTTAGCACATAGTAGGTGCTATATAAATGCTTATTTCCTTCCTTAATGCTGTTCCTCTGACAAGGAATGCCTTAATTTTCCCTCTACACCTGTCTAAGTCTTACCCATCCTTCAAATTCCAGCTTAATTCTCACTTCTTTCATCAAGCTCTCTTCAATAACTCTAGACCACACTAGGTTTCCTTATGCTTCTGTTGTGCTGATAGAACCCACAGTCTAGAGCTTTGTTGTTTTCTGTGTAGGTCTTATATCTTCTTTGAAAGGGATCTGTAATCTCATGAATGTGAGCAGTCCCACCAATAATGCAAGTCACAACCCATCCATGCCTATCTATCCTCTGCGGTTCTTGTCCATGGTTTCCCATATGGTCACCACAGAGAATACACTTAGTGTTTGGGGTATGTTTTTTGAATTCTTTTGAAATTGTGAGGATAACAATGAAACACATGAGTTAGCTCTCATGATCTAGACAGTGGATTTTCTTTTTCAATCATATATTTCTTTGATGAATTTTTTACACTGTTTTTCTTTCATAATTCTTTGTTATGTGATATGGTTTGCTCTTATCTACCATACCTTTCATTGTCCTTTGTGGAATAAAAGCCATGCCATGTAGCATGCTCTGACCTGCCATTCCTGGTTCTAGTCAACCACATGTCATTTGTCACTCAGAGCTAAAGTAAAGGGCTTGCACTTTGAGTTGACAAAGAGTCCCCTTATTGGCTTTGGACCTAGAAGAACTGATGCCTCAATAGATGTTTAAAGGAAGTGATCCCTCCCTCAGCTCTCTCTTCCTTTATGGCTATGAATCATGTCAAGACTTTTTCTAACTCCTTCCCAAGAGGAAGGGTATAGGAATGGGTGGCTTGCCCCATCCCCTATCCTGGCCTCCATATGGCCATAGAGCACAAGGCATCTAAACAATGTCCTTGGTGCAACAAGGTGGATAGAGCTCCAGCCATGGAGTCAGGAGGACCTGAGTTGAAATCCGGCCTCAGACACTTGACACTTACTAGCTATAAGGCCCTGGGCAAGTCACTTAACCCTGATTGCCTCACCAAAAAGCAAAAACAGAAACAAAAAAAACAAACCAACAATGTCCTCCAAGGCAAGCCTGAGCTGTCTCTTTTGTATGTGTTCTTTCCCGATCTATTAGAAACAAGTATCTATCTACATTAGGGATTCTTAACCTTCTATGTGTCATGGACCCCTTTGGCAGTATGGTAAAACCATGGACCCTTTCTCTGAATAATGTTTTAAAAACATAAAATAAAATACATAGGCTTAAAAAAGAAATCAATTATATTGAATACAATCATCAAAATATCTTAAAAACAAGTTCATGGACCCTAGGTTAAGAGGCCCAATTATATCTAGAGTTGAATGAATCCCATCAGGCTGGAGCTGAATGGCAACAAGGGAGAAGTCCCTAGCAGCTACTCTAGGGTTCTTGGAGAGGATAGCCAGCAGCAAGAGGATTTGCCCAAACTGACTATTTTTCCAGCAGACATGAACTGGAAGTCCCCAAGTATGAAAGATAATAATGTTGTTGGGTCTCAGTTTCCTTATTTATAAATGAGTAGGTGGGACTAGATGACCTTGGAGGTCCTTTCCAACTCTTGACCTATGATCCTATGATCTAATAATGGCTTGTAGTTGCCACTATCAAAACTCAGTTGCTTTGTCTTCCTTATTGTGCTTACTTTAGTGGTGACCGTACCCAAGTATCCTTGTTTGCCAAAGAAACTCAAAACAGAACTCATGCCAAGCCTCCACATACCATCACCCTAGAGGAAGATCCACAAACTCATATAGTAGATCTATTGAGGGACGGATTCCCGACAATGAAGGAGAAATATTTCCCTCTTCTTCATTTAGTCCTCTATGAACATCCCTAGTTCAGTGCACGTGAAGTCACCTCCCTAAGTTAGAGTAAGAAAAGTGACCAAAACAAGACCAACAGCATCAAAAGCCTATGAGAGGGGCAACTAGGTGGTACAGTGGATAGAGCACTAGCCTTGGAGTCAGGAGGACCTGAGTTCAAATCTGACCTCAGACACTTGCTGTGTGACCCTGGGCAAGTCACTTCACCCCAAATGCCTAAAAAAAACTATTTTAAAAAAAAGCCTACGAGAATAGGTTTGGGCGAATTATCTGTGATGGGGTGACAAATGAGCACACACATGTTTCAGTGGTACTACCTATGAGTTTGCTATACCAGCTGTGATTGTACGGTATGCATAGCCTTTTCTGAGTGCACACATTTGTCCTAACTTGCCACCAGGCATATTTAACATGGAGTGCGGGGATATTTCATTAGGTCAGCCCCACTTAAGTTGCTTCTCCTACCTATTATTGGTGTTGTTGTCTGGTTGTTTCAGTCCTGTCCAGCTCTTCATGACCCCATTTGGGATTTTCTTGGCAAAGATACTGGAGTGGTTTGCCATTTCCTTCTCCACCTCATTTTTAGAGATGAGGAACTAAGGCAAACAGGGTTAAGTGACTTGTCCAGGATCACACAGCTAATAAGTGTCTGAGACCAGATTTGAACTTAGGAAGAAGAGTCTTCCTGACTCCAGGCTCAGGCCCTCTATCTACTGCACCACCTAGCTGCCCTTTCCCACATATTAAATAATCAATAAATATTTATTAATTAGCATCGAAAAGTATAAGATAAAAGTATCATGATGGCCTCACGTGAATGGACCAGACGGTCCAGAGATGCATAGACATCAGAAAGCACAGTAGATCTGGAATCAGAAGACTGATGTTCAAGCCCTAGCTATGACATGTGTTAGCTGTGTGACCTTGGGCAAGTCACTTAACTTCTCTACTCCTCAGTTTCCTTCTATGTACAATAGGAATGACTGTATTTGCATGACCAACTTCACAGTGCTTTGATGAATCAAGTGCTGCGTAAACCTTAAAACACTGTGGAAATAGGAAGCATATTTCCAACCACTTGAAGTCACTGAAAACCTAAGGGAAGCATTTCTGAAAAGACTAATATTACTCCCTGTTCAATCCAACATGTTTGTGAATGGCATAGGGCAGGCCTTCTCAAATGTTTTCCATCTGCTTCCCACCTCCCCCACCTGCTCCCACTTGCCACTGGAAAAAAATTGTTCAACAAAATGAATGGGAAGGCTTATACTACTTTAGCTGAGACATCAACATGGAAGAGCCTAAATGTGTGATTAATTCATGTCTGAAACCAAAGTACAGACAGCATCCAACTTATGAAGGGCTTGGGTTCCAAAAGTCCATTTGTGATTCACTTGTTTGGATAGCCCTGTTTAGCTAGAGCAAGGATCCTGAGATCTGACCTTTCTCTGCCCTAGGTTCTGTTTTGATCAACTCCCTATCTTACTCCCTACAGTGACGTTAGAAAACATTCCAAACCCTCTCCTCTCTCTCAAGACCCCAACTGCACTTCTACCCCCGCACTCACAGCAGATGATTTGACCTTAGTCTTCTCAGGGAAGCAGGAGGCTATCTGCCTCTGTGAGCTCCCAGCATTCACCCACTCCTTCCTTCATCACTCATTTTTTCCTCCTTACTCCTTCCCTTCGGACATAACTCATTAAGGCTAAACCTTCACTGTCTGCATGCTTGATCCCATTCTTTCCTGTCTCTTCCAAGACTTGTCTCTAGCCATAATTCTATTTCATGTATAGATATCTTCAATTCTCCCTCTCTAAAGGCTCCTTCACATCTGCCTACACACACACATTCTCAGTTCTTCAATCCTAAAATCTCTTCCTTTGACCCTCCCATCCCTTCTTGTTACCCTCCACCACTTTGCTGCTAACCTTCTTGGGAAAAAAAATTGACTAACCTTGATGTTTCCTCTTCCTTGCTACTCACTTTCTCCTCAAATCCTTTCCATTGGGTTCCTGTCTGCACTGCTCTAGGAAAACTGCACTCTCTGTGATTACCAGTGACATTCTAAATGTTCATTTTGTAGTTCATCCTCTCCTAGAACCATAATTTGGATATTCTCTCAACTGGGTCTATTTTTGGCCATCATCTTTATGGCACTATCATCTCCCCCTTGGCAATTTCATTTGTTCCCATAGCTACACCACCTCTATACTAATGACTCCAAATCTGTAGCCATGGCTTCTCTTCTGAGCCTCAGACCCGCTCTCCATTGCCTTCGGGATATCTCTGCCTGAGTGTGCCACCAGCACCTCAAACTTAACATAATCCAAAACTGAGCTTATTCCTTCTCCCTCTAGACTTGCTCCTCAATTCAGTTCAACAGCAGTCATTAAGGCACTATCACAGACAAGGCATTACTTGTATCTATGGGACTACCATTCACCAACATTTCCATTATTTCTGGACATCATTATATGGATGTGGGAACCAGGAATGTAAGTAAGGCTAGTCCTCTAAAAAAATCACCTTAAATTCAGTCTGTTTAGTTTAACTTAGGAGTTGTTTCCATTTTCTTAGTATTGAACAGAAGGAAACACTTCTCCTAGTTCTGAAAAGGAGCAAGAATGAAATAAATGGTCTTGGATTTAGGAATTTAGAGATAATGGAAGGAATTGTTTTTGCCAAGTAATGGGTTTGGAAAACAGATTTCAAAGGAAAAAGAAATTGAAGAAATAGGCAAAGAAAAGGCAAAATTATTTCTACTTGCCAATTGTATGATCTACCTAAATCACTGAGATTTAATGAAATACAAATAATAAAGATTCAATGAAAAATTAATCAAAACATTTAATAACCTGTAAAGTAACAAAATACAAAATAAATCCACAAAATTGATTGGACTTTGCATATTGCCAACAAAACTCAGCAGGATTAAGCAGAAAAAGAAATTCCGTTCAAAATAACTGCAAAAATGCATAAAGTATCTGGAAGTTACTGAGACTCAGGATTTATATGAATACAATTACAAAACGATTTTTACAGAAGTGAAAGAAGACAAATAATTAGAGTGACATTCAGGGTTCAGGGCTAGTCTTTGCAAATATAATAAAAATAAAGATACAGCCTAAATTAATTTGTTTATTTAGTGATATATCAATCAAACTATCAAAGGCTCATTTTAAAGAAACAGACAAAATAATTTCAAAATTCTCCTGGAAAAACAAAAGGTAAAGAATCTTAAGAAAAATAATAAAAAAGCTAGAATGAAAGGAACCTAACATTGCCAGATCTTAAACTATACTATAAAGCAACAAGCATCAAAACTATTTGGTTGTGGTTAAAAAATAGAAAAGTTCAGCAACAAAATAAACTAGATAAGCAAGACCCAGAAACAAGCAAATATAGTAGCCTTATTTTTCATAATCCCAAGAATACCAACTACTAGAGTAAAGACTCATTATTTAACAAGAACTGCTAAGAAAGAAAACGGGAGAACAATTTGGTAAAAATTGGATTTAGACCAACATCTTATGCCACATTCCACAATATACTCAAATAGATATATGACCTTAGTATAAAAAGTCACATCATAAAAAAATAGAGAATAATGAAAGAAGATACCTTGCTTAATTATGGTTAGTGGGAAATTCTTAACTAATCAAGGGATAGGGATGATTATAAAAGATGAAATGGATAATTTTTATTACATAAAAGTGAGGGCAGCTAGGTGGCGCAGTGGATAGAGTACTGGCCCTGAAGTCAGAAGGACCTGAGTTCAAATCAGGCCTCAGACCAAACACTTGACACTTACTAGCTGTGTGATCCTGGGCAAGTCACTTAACCTCAATTGCCTAAAAAAAAAAAATTACATAAAAGTGAAAAACTTTTGCAGGTAAAATAGGAAAGGAAAGTAGTCTGGGAAATTCTTCAAAGCAAATATCTATAATAAAATTCTTATAGGCAAAATAAATAAGAAATTGGTAAAGATAATTAAAATAAGAGACATTGCCCAATATGTAAGTCCTCAAAGGATATTAACAGTTTTCAAAAGAAGAAATTCGGGTGTAGCTAGGTGGTGCAGTGGATAGAGCTCTGGCCTTGGAGTCAGAAGTACCTGGGTTCAAATATGGCCTTAGACACTCAACACTTCCTAGCTGTGTGACTTTGGGCAAGTCACTTAACCCCCGATTGCCTCATCAAAAAAAAGAAGAAAAAAAAGAAGAAATGCAAGTTATGAAAATACAAAAGAATATTCTGCCTCACTAATAATAGGAGAGATGGCAAATTTTAAATCACTCAGGCTTTACCTCACAACCAGTAGCAGATTGTCAGAGATGACCAAAAAAAAAAATTATAAAGGGTAAAAGGATATGGGAAGTCAGGGATGCTAAAGCATTATTGATGGGGTTATGAATTGATCCAACCATTCTAGAAAACAATTTGTAACTAGACCAAAAGAAAAAGTCCCAAAACTGTACCAATCTTTAACCCAGTAATACTAATAGGCATATATCCCCAAGAAGGTCAACGAGAGAAGAAAAGTTCCAATACATTGGGAAAAAATATTATAGGAACTTTTTTTGTAGGAGCAAAAAAAAAAACTAGAAGGAAAGCCATACCCATCAAATGGAGAATGGTTGAGAAAAATGTGTAATACTAATGTAATATGAAGACATGTCAAAATTTATCATCAGTATAAAGAATTCTGAGGAACTTGGGACTTATATGAACTGATATAGAGTGAACTAAGGAGATCCAGTTTACACAATGACCACAATATTGTGGTCAGCATAAGACATGCTGAAAGATTTCAGAACTCTGACCAATGTATTAACCAATTGTAACTTCAGAGGCCTAACGGTGAAACACGCCTCCCTCTGCTAGGCAAATAGATGGTGGACTACAAATACAGAATAAGTTATATATATTTTCAGACAAGGCCAATGTGTTGACTTCTTTTTTCTTAATTGTACTTATGTGTTACAAAGGAGAATTCTAGGAGCAGGGCAGTCATTATGAAATGATATTAATGTAAAAATAAAAGAAATCAAGGGGCAGCTAGGTGGTGCAGTGGATAGAGCACCGACCTTGGATTCAAGAGGACCTGAGTTCAAAGCCGGCCTCAGACACATAACACTTACAAGCTGCGTGACCCTGGGCAAGTCACTTAACCCCATTGCCCAACCCAAAAAAAAAATCAATAAAACATCTTTAAAGACCTAAGGAGTTTAATGGACTGCAAGCTAAATTTGAGTCAACAGTGTGCTGTGACAACCAAAAAAGCTAATACAATCTTAGATTGCATTAAGACCATAGTGTTCAGAATGAGGAAAATCCTGCCTTCATCAGAGTACATCTGGAGTATTAAGCTCAGTTCTGGATACCACATGTCAAGAAGGACACTGATAAGCTTGAAAGTATCCAGAAGAGGGATACAGGATGATGAGAGGACTTGATGTCATGCCAAAGAGTGACTGCTAAAGGAACTAGGATACTCAGCCTGGATAAAAGACTTAGAAAGGGACACAATAACAGTCTTTAGGTATTTGAAGGGCTATCCTGCAGAAGAAGAATTAGGCTCACTCTGCTTAGGACCAGAATGTAAAAACAAACAAAAAACAAATATCCTCCCATCCAGATCTTCCTTAGACCCCTTGTCCAGTCACTCCAAACTACTTGGCCACTCCTAGATCCCTCCCACAGTCTTTCCATGTATAATGTCCATCTTGTCTCCAATAAGGTGCTCAGGTTCTTAAAATCTAGCCAATAGCTCACTAATGTTCAGACTCTGCCTAATATGACACATGTTCTAATAAACCTTGTCTTTGGCTGAAAAAAATATATCTATATCTACGTATCTATATAGACATACATAGATAGATAGATAGATAGATAGATAGATAGATAGATAGATAGATAGATCAATGGGTGGGTGTTAGAGGGATGGAAATTTTGTCTCTATAAGAGGAAAAATATCCTACAGGGAAGTCCAAAAGCAGACTAGGCTGCCTCACAAGGGAATGTTTTCCTTATCATTAGGGTTCCTCAAGTTGAGGCTGAATAAACACCTTTTGGAGATGCTGAGGAAGGGATTCTGATCCAGGTATAGGATGGACTAGATGGCCTTTCCCAATTGTGAGACTCTGGAATTGATTACCTCTAAAGTACCTTCCAGCTCTGATAGCCTAATGTATTTATGGATGAGCTTAGACCAACAAACTAACACCTCTTTCAGGAACAATTGGTATAAGTAATGGAATCTAGGGGTGGCGGGTGAAAATGAAAAGCGAGCAGCCCCCTATGAAGAGAAGTGGCTCCAACCAGTAGTGATAGCCAACATTTGGGAAGGATGGAGAGCTCCCAGCTGGTTTGACTTAAGAATAACAAATCCAATCCTGTTTCTTGCAGCTTGTCTTTTTCTCTGTAAACACAGATGGAGCTCTCCAACAATACAGGTTCAAATTACCCTCATGCAGGAGTGTGTGGGGGCTCAAGGAAGTTGGGGGGGTGGGAGTCTCTAAGAGGTTATGAAATGGAATGAGCAGAGATGGAGGCAGGGAGAGGAGAAAATCATTTTTAACTCTGTCATCCTAAAATCTGATGGGAGAACCAGGTTAGATAGGAGAGGGGGAAAAGCCTGAAAGCCAGAGAGATCTAGAAGAAGTTAAGGAAGAGAGACAGAGGCTAACAGGCATGCCCTTATTCCCAGAAGCTGATGAGTCAGGAACCCACTTACAGGATTTCGAACTAGAAGGGATCTTAAAGCTCCAGGACAGATCACCCACCTTGCTCCTCATTGGTGGCACCCTCCCTCAGACAACCATTTTAGGAAGGATCTCAGCCATGCTTCACTGCATGCTCCCTTGGAATTTCTCCAAACTACAGCTCCTTCTCCTGGTCTGCCTTATTGAGTATCCTTCTCTTCCCCCTCCTTTGAGTGGTCCTGTGTGTGTTGTCCACCCCCCTCCCCCCCACCATAATGTAAGATCTTTGAGGTTTCTTTTTACTTACATTTGTATACCCAGTGTTTAGCACCATATTATGGGCAGCTAGGTGGCACAGTGGATAGAGCGCCAGGCCTGGAGTCAGGAAGACTCCTCAGACATGTAATAGCTGTGTGACCCTAGGCAAGTCACTTAACCCTGCTTGCTTCAGGTTCTTCATCTATAAAATGAGCTAGAGAAGGAAATGGCAAATCAGGCCAGTATCTTTGTCAAGAAAACCCCAAATTGGATCACAAAGAGTTGGACACAACTGAAATGACTGAACAACAAGTGGCATATAGTTAGAGCTTAATAAGGGCTTTATCTATCTATCTATATTGTAAAAGGCATCTTATTCAATTCCCTTCATTTTACAGGTGAAGAAACAGGTTCAGAAAGATTAAGCAATATGCCATAATGCATATAGTTATTAAGTGGCACAGCCTGGATTAAAATTCTGCTCTTCTGACACCAAATTTAGTATTATTTTCACTCTGCAAGGTCAAGCCATAGTCACTATCTTTGGTCACTAAAAACAAAAAGAGGTCAGAAAACCCCTTCATTATAGTTGCTGTGATCTTTTGGGGGAAGTGGTAAAAAGTCAAATCAAAGTGAAAAGCATGAAGGGAGAGGTCCCTAACCAACAGGGACCACCATGAACAGATATCTGTTGGAGAACAGCTGGGTTCAGAAAGAGTCACAAGTGAAGATTCAGAACTGGCAAAGACCTCAGAGGTCAGCTAGTCCAACATCCCAGTTTTAAAGATAGAGAAACCAAAGCACAGAGAAATAAAGTATTAACTGGGGAGGAAGAAGGAAAGGCAGGATTCTGTCCCTGGTTTCCTGACAACAAATTCACTCTCCTTGCCACTGCGTCATGTGTATCTCATGGGGCTGCCAGACATGTGAGCATGAGTGTTTGACTGCCACAACCCTCTTAATCTCTCTTCTAGAAGATATACCCATGTTGGCTCATTTTCATTTGAGAACAGAAGCGAAATGGAAACCAAAGCAGTCTAAGAGGAGCTGTAGGGCTCTGCTGTGGAGCATACCTTCCATTTTCCTCATCCCTGTCTCTGTGGCAGATCTCAAGGTGAGGAGAATCAATGACTTGGTCACTTCTTTGTGTGGCCCATTACCCTTCGTAGATTATGGATTCCTACCTGGTAGCATTGGAAACTTCCCACTTCCTGGTGTCACAGTGTGAAAACCAAGAGAAAGGATAACAACATTCCTCATTGACTTCTAGGAGCTCAAGGTAATTAACATATTTCCTTTCTAGTACCTATCTCTGCTTGAATCCTAGAATTCCCTAGCTAAAATATACCTCCCAAATCTCATAAAATAATTTTTCATTGTCATCACAGGGAACCTTGTATTCCTGCCCCCACCGCCACCATTCCAAAGCCTCTCCCAACCAGTGCCATGAAAATTGATGGGAAGAGATGCAAAGAGTCTCCTTTGTCCAGAGCATCATCTGGTTAGGGAGTTTATCAACTGCTGTTATCAAAACATTCCTCAGTACAGCATAAACCTATTAATTGCTTATCTTGTCATCATAGACTAAATGAAAGCATCCCCTACTTCTCTTCCTCCTTTTAAAATAACACACTTTCCCCTCTTCTTCACCCCCTCCTTTCTGCCTTCTCCCAATGTTTCCAAGAACTTGTTTTCCAATTTCCTGTGGAGTGATTTAACCTAAACACCCTTCAGTTCATTTGTGGAAGAGCCAGGGCTGGCTCTAGTCATAGGAGGAGCTGGTAACTTCCTCCATAAAGTGGCCTGAGGGAAACTAGTGGGGGCTCCCACACACATACTTAAGAATACTCTTATTCTACCCAGAAAAATCTACCATGTTGGCATATCAATATAAAAGAGTATTGCTGCATCATAAGAAATTAGGAATATGAGGAATTTGGAGTAAAGCCTATGTTCTCCCTACCCATCATGCAAACTCCTGAAATCTACCCCAGGTTCAAGGCTTTACTGTCTTCAATAATCTCCTTTTAAAATGCAAATACTCCTTTGAGAGAAACCACTCTAAGTCTCCAGTAGCTTAGTAGGAAGTTTAGAACAATGGAAGTGATAGTCCTATGTCATTTGGCCTGATCAGACCACATTTGAAGGATGGAGCTTATATATGGGTGAACGCTGATTAATTTGAAAATGGACAGAGTGCTGAAGGGCCTGGAAATTTCTTTACCAATATTGGTGGGGGAAACTATGGCTCTTTATCCTGGAGAAGAGAAGACTTAAATACACAACTGCCTTCAGGTTCTCAAAGGGCCAAAATGTAAAACAATTTAAACTCATTTTTCTTGGCTCTGGAGAACAGAATTAGGCACAATAGGCAGAAGTTGTAAAAGAGGAAACTAAGGCCCAATGTCAAGGGAACACTCCTAATAATTAGAGTTTTCCAATGAAATGAGTGCCTAGGAAAACAGTGGTTTCCCCCCGGATTGGAGATGTCCAAGCAGAATCTGTAAGAACACATATCAGAAATGGTGTAGAGGGAATTCCTACTCAAAAAGTATGAGTTTATTGGATGACCTCTAAGGCTTCTCTCAGCTCTGTGATTCTGATATTCTATGTCCCTGTGGAAATAAGACAATATTAAGTCGATGATCCTCACATAAATCAATCACAGAAACAGAATGAGAGATGGAAAGGCATCATGATATAGTGGTTAGAGTGATGCATTTTCTGAATCAGAAGAATTTGGGTTCAAATCTCACCTCTGATTCTTATTAACTGTGTGACTATGGGCAATTCACTCATCTCTCCTGATCTGCCTGATATGTAAAATGGTGACACTAAATATTTGTCATATATTTCTCATAGGGTTGTTGAGAGGCTCAAATGAAATCACATCTGTAAGGGGTTTTTATAAACTTCTGAGTGTTATATAAATGTCATTCATATTATTTAGTATTATCTGAAGGGACTTCAGAGACCATTTAGTCTGGCATGAATCACACCTACAACATCCCCAACATCAATCAACATGTATTCATCCAATCATTTCTTCAATACCTTATCTGGCAGAGAACTCATTATTTCACAAAGCAGCTCATTCTTTTTTTTTTCTTTTTTTTTTAGCTCATTCTTTTGTTGGAAAATTTTAATTGTTGTGAAGTTTTTGTTTATATTGAGCTGAATCTGCTTCTTTACAACTTGCAATCATTCTTTATTCTAACAGCTTTCACATGAAAGCCCTTGCCCATGAAAGTATTTGAAGATGGCTACTATATCCCCCACCCCAAGTCTTCTCTTCTCCTAGTTAAGCATCCCCAGTTCTTTCAACTATTCATGGTATCGCTTAGTGTTTAATCCTCTCGACATCCTGATTATGTTCCTCCAGACATTCTCCAGCATGTCAATTTCCTTACTGAAATGAAGAGCCTAGAAATGGACACAACCCTCAGTATTTGCTCTAATCAGACCACATCTGGAATGTTTTCACCTCCCTCATTGCCGACACTATGCTGCTATTAATGCAACCTAAGAATGAATAGAGAGGAGAGTCAATTTGTTATGGTGAACAGAGGGCTGGTGCTGGATTCAGAAAGAAGAGGTGAAGTTCTGACTCAGGCTTATATTAGCTTTGTGATCATAGACAAGTCATTTCATCTTTCGATGTCTCCAGGCAATTCTCCAAGATTACATATTGTATAAGATCAGAAGACGCTATTTCCATACTGAGAGAGCTCTTCACCAATGAAATCACAAGTGGACTCCCCAAAAGAGTTACTTGAATTTTGTTGACTGCCATGTCGTGATGCTCACTCATATTGAGCTTCTTTGTAGAGTATTAAAAAACCCAGGTCTTTTTTTTTAACATAAACTGTCACTTAGCCATGTTTCTCCAAGCTTATACTTGTTTATTTGATACATTTAAATTCAAGAATGTATCTTTAAAATGATCCCTATTAAGTTTCATTTTATCTCCCAATACTCTCCCACATTTATCCTTATTAAATTTCATTTTATCTCCCAATACTCTTCCTCTATAGAGGTAGGTTGGGCACAGGCTATAGAGAGGATCAAATAACAGGCTAAGGAATCTGGGTTTTAGCCTATCTATAGTCTGGATAACTCAGTTTAGCATCTCCTGGTCCAATCTATTCTTGGTCCAGAGTCTCTTGGCCTGATTCTTCAAGCACTCTCCCTCTGGTGACCTGCTCTGAGCTTCCCTTTCCAGCAACCTGAGAAGCATTCCCAGTTACTAGTTACTAGGCCCAGATACTACTTCCCTACTTGTCTCCTGTAGTAGAAGCCAGAATCTGGGCAGGATACAAAAGACAAGAGGCATCTCTTATTTAGCCACTAGCAATTAGTCATTTAATATACTAGTACTTGAAGAACCTCTTTATTTAGTATTGCATTGTTTAATCATGCTTTCTAAGGGACTGAATTATCCCTCTGAAGTTTCTAACTGCAGTTTATAAGAAGGTACTGTTGCTTATTGGGTAGGGGAGAAATTAATCTTCATTAATCTTAGATGTAATCAGCTGAGGAACCAAGAGAAGCCACTGTTAAAAAAATATAATTTTATTAAAAAGATTTATATAGGGACAGCTAGGTGGCCCAGTGTATAGAGTTCTGGCCTTGGAGTCAGGAGGATCTAGTTCAAATTTGACCTCAGACACATAACACTCCCTAGCTGTGTGACCCTGGGCAAGTCACTTAACCCTGACTGCCTCACCAAAAAGGAAAAAATAGAAGGATTTATATAAATTGAATACTATGTATCTACCTATACTCCAAAAGACAATATACTATTTAAAGAAAGATACAAAAGGTTATAGTATCTAGGCACTCTACATACCTGGTTCGGGTATAATTCCTCTAAATTTAACAAGTTCATGAAACAATATGATGAGGAAGCACTAGACTGAGGGTGATGCCTGAGTTGTAGACCCAACTCTTCTACTAATATACGGTGTGAGCATAGAGGAGACATTTCCCTTCTCTGGAACTCAGGTTGTTCCCCATATATAAAATGAAAGGGTAAGACTTCATAATCTTTAAGTTTCCTTCCAGCTCTAATATTCCATAATTCTTTGAAACTTGACTTCCTCTGTTATCTTTTAAGTTTCAAAGGTTCCATATTTTTAGCTATTCACAACCTTGTTCAGTCACTTATAGCTTTGGTATTTAAAAGTTCTCTGTTCCCTCCTGCTGCTGGCTCTGTCAAGCTGTGGCTTGCCACCTCATCAGAGTTGATGTGTTACATTTAGTTTGGCAGATCAGCTCTGGAAAGTAGCCTGTCAGCCCCAGCTTCTGAAATAGAACTCCCTCCACCCATTTTCTTAGATAGTGCCTTTGCCTTGCCTTAGAAGCTGCCCCATCAGCATGGTAGTGGCCTTTCCCCTTCTGTGCCTAAGACTGTAATTTGACAATTTATAGCTAGATCTGTGTACTTCTTGACTTGCTCCAATTTCCCAACCCTCCTCTGCTGTTCCACTATCTTATACATCCTAGAAGTGGGGGTATAGCCCCAAGGTAGCCATCAGCTTCATCTGAACTTTCTAACTCAATGTCACATGGGTTTGAGCAGAAGACAGGTCACCCAGAAAGCTGCTGGCCATGGTGCTGACACAATTGGCAGCTGCAATGCCTATGGTGCAGACTGGAGAGCAAGCGCCATATTGTCTTACAGTACTGGTATGAATACTGTCCACCTCCACCCTAAAATAAAATCTGTTTGAAAGGGGGAAAAATATATAAACTGGATCAATGCCTATGAAAATGAGTTCAACTTTCCATATGAGTAAAATCTTCATTTATCTTTCATGAGCCTTTTTCTCTACTAATGAAATGTCAATTGATGATTCATTGTAGTCAGCAAGTTAACTTTATACATTGGGAAGGAAGGGGCTTAATTTGAGAAGAATCTATCATACCAAGGGAGTAATTATTAGCCATGTTTATGTTTTATATAGGTCAAATCTGGGGAGAAAGGGAAGCTTTTATTCAGACCAATAAGCAAGCATGCATCTTGGCATCTACCCCAGTTTTCAAAGCAATGAATGCATTTCATCTAATAGGTACCTAACAAAATGGATACAATACAATGGATAGATGATTGGATCAACGGATTGGTGGATGAAAGAATGAATGAATGAATGAATGAATGAATGAATGAATTTTGGTACTTGGTGGCAGTGGGAAAATAAATTGCTCCTCTGCATAGCTGTTTCTTCTAAAGATTACTTAGATTGAAAGATGACTGTAACCATGGACAGTCAGATGCTGGCACCACTGGGCCAGGTCCATGACCTTACAGGGTGGCCACTCTCCAGCAGTGCCCACAGTGAAGAGGGCTCAGCTCACAAGTGGAGAATGTTCACCTTCCTCAGAGCACTTCCTAGAGTAGTGCTCATCATACTAAATGCCTTCCTGAAGTCACAGGAGCATCACAATAGGACCAGTTTCATCTCCTGCCCCCACCTCCACATCTGGACCAACTCTTTTCCTTGGGGAGATGGAAATTATAGTCCATTTCATAATCATACTATCTATCATTTCCCATCTGGTTATGAGGATGAGTAAAGAAAACTTGGACCATATTACTAAAGTTTAGGAGACCTCAGCAGCTATTTAGACCATCACTTTCTCTGTATTTTTTTACTTGCATCAAATAGTGAAAATGTGATTATCTTTTATAATTATGCTTGTAATTGGGATGACTTAAACAAATAATTATTACCTTTAAAAATAAATGCTACTTAAACATAGTGGCAACTTCTCTTATTAAGGCAGTTTCAATACATACCAGAATATCAGAAGCAGCCATTGTTGTCTCAATATCATCATATGAATCCCCTTTCCCCAGGCCCTTTACAGGTTCTGAAAACTTCTAAGAATGTGAAGCTTCAGAGAAGTTAATTGCAAGTGTGTCTGTGCAAGGCCTGGAATGCTGAGAAATTCTGCCTCTGCTATGTCAGATGGTTATTCCCTCCCTACCTGATAATGTACATTCTATGTGCCCCATTGCTGACCAGGAGGAGTGATCACTAATTCAAGGTATAAATATGTACATGTCTCAGCTTCCATGTGCCTGGGGAAAATAAGGTTCTCATAGTTTGACTTTATTTAGCAGAATTAGAAGGAATTGGAGACTGATCCTTGATTATGTTAATCCTCAATGGGTCAGTGGTCTGACAATGGACTATTTTCTGTCCTCTGATGGCCAGACTAGCTAAGTTCCATGAGGTGCATTATTAGAAGTCTGACTACCAGGTACAACTCATGAAGTCTGTCTACTATAGTCTGTGATTGTTGTTGGAAAAAATGACAATGACGAAATCACAGGTCTTCTGAGATACTAAAGGAGTCCTTCTAAACATATCCTTTTCCTTTTCTTTTCTTTTGAATTTTTCCAAGTTTTGGAATGATTTTTTCAAATGAAAATTGTCCATCCTTCCAGGGAATTAATTAGAGATAATAGCTCTCTGAAATCTCATGTTCCATCATCCCATGTCACTTCTGATACGGATGAATGACGATATATGATTTTATATATATATATATATATATATATATACACACATATATATATACATATATATATATATGTTTAAAATCTTGTTGATAGACCACTCAGGGTCTTGTAAAGATCCTGAAACAAGGTTCCTGAGGTCTTCCTCACAAAGCTCAAAAAGTTCTGCCTGGGTGTTCAATTACAAAGAGATGGCACAGTGTATAGAATTCGAGCCCTGAAGTCAGGAAAACCGAAGTTCAGATCCAGCCTCAGACACTTACTTTGTGACCTTAAGTAAGTCACTTAACCTCTGTCTACCTCAGTTTCCTCATCTGTAAAATGGAGACAATAATAGCACTCACTTCCCAGGGTTGTTGTGAGGATCAAATGAGATAATAATTATAACACACTTTATAAAATCTTAAAGCACTATATAAATGCCAGTGATGATAGTGATGACCCCAGATCATTTATCTATAAACATAAAACATCAACGTGATTATGGTAAAGAAAAAGAAATCACCCTAGACTCCCACACTTGAGGGCTTTTCACAGTAGATGGGAACTGCTCCCAGATATGTTCAGCATGATGTCACATTGTCACACTGTGCTGAGGAGTCTGTAGGACACTTGCCAGAGTTAGCTAGGCCCTTGGGAAGAAGTTCTAGCTCCCAGTCCCTCATTGGAACCACCCTTTGCCATCCCATGAACATGGAGCCCATAAGCTTAGTAGCTATTCCTCCTCAATATCTCTTAATGGAAATGAACTATTAAAATTATGAACAACTTATGCACAAAACCATAAAATGCAAATCTATTGAGACATAGGCCTATTATGCAACTGTTTTCCAAAAATTAAACTAAGTCTTCTAAATGAATGGACTTCTAGTACGGAATCTTAAATCAAAGGATCCCAGACAGGATGTTGCTTATTTATCTTATGCAGTCCAACAGCTAATAACTGATATGAATTACAAAAAGATAACCATGCTGGAAGAAAACACAGAGATCATCTAGTACAACCCCCTCATTAGACAGATGAGGAGACAGTCAGTTAAACATTTACGAAGCACCTACTTTGTTCCAGGCACTGTGCTATGCACTGGGGATACAAAGGCAGAAGACCACCCCTGTTCTCAGGAGCTCATGGTCTAATGGGGGAGACAACATGTAGACAACTGTATAAACAAGCTCCAGACAGGATGAATTGGAGATCATCAATAGAGGCAAGGCATTGGAATTAAGGAGGCTCAGGAAAGGCTTTCCTGGGAAGCCAGGAGGTAGAGATGAAGAAGGAGAGAATTCCAGACATGGGGGACAGCCAGGGACAATGGCCAGTCAGTGAGTGTCTGAGACGCAGTCACTTACCCAAGGTCACCTAGAAAACACAGAACTAGGATTTGGGAGATCTGGGTTCTAGTTCCTAGTTCTTCCACTATCTCATTCACACAGAACTCTCACAATTCACATTCGCTAGAGGTCAGAGCACTGGATTTATAATAAGGGATAGGGGAATGACAATGAACCTATTCTTTCATTGGCATAGGGGAACTCCCAAGGCAGCTTAGCACCTCAACCAATTCTGGGTGGCACCTTCAATAATTTGCAACCTAGCTCTATCCCTTATTACAAATCCAGAATTGCCTGGGGCACTGAGTAGTTAAGTGACTTGCCTAGGGTCACACAACCAATACGTGACAGAGACAAGACTAAGATTAAAGCCTTCCTGATAGGAGGCCAATTCTCAGTCCACTAAGTCACAATGCCTGGGCACGCACTTACTTCTTTAGCTGTATTGGTCCTAGGCAAGTCACCTAAGGTCTCTGAACCTCAATTTATTCATTTGTAAAATGGTGAATAACAGTTATCACCCACCTCAAAGGGTGGTTGTTTGAGGATCAAATGAGATGGTTTGTAAGTGTTAAAGGTTCCCCTGAACTTGTCTTCTTGAGTTGTCATATTTTCCAGACACACTGGACCCAGAGTATGCAGGAGGCCCTAAATGTGTCAAAGACAAAGCCCCTCCTTGGCTAACATAATTTGTTTGCACCCCTAACATAAGGTACTTTGCGAACCTTCGATTGCTATATAAATGTCAGATGTTATTTATTGTCATTGTTGTTGTTGTTGTTTGCTGTTGTTAGGAACAAGTATTACAATATCTTAGAATCCCCCTGCATCCCTAAATCCCCAGCTTATTGAGCTACCTCTCCTGCCCGGTTGACCAGGGATGCTCACGATGTCATTCAACCTCAAAAGTTCTGTTTGCAGGTTTTTCCTTGCTCTTCAAAGACAGAAAACAACAACCCTTTCCAATCTGCTCTAAGACCACATGGGTGTTTTTAATTCCATTTGTCAGTATCTCATTCACCCCTGAGAGACAATGGGATGTTTCCATATTTACACAATGTGCTCCCAATCATGAGCACCCTAGACCTATCTGCAATGCTGTGGCAATTATGTTCCCTTGCAAGCGTCCAAGTTTACTATAAAGGCCAATAGGGTCTCAGACACCCTGAAAACATACTTTTTATGTTTTTATAAACTCTAGTAAAATTGTAATTGGATCAAACTTTGCATTCAAAAGCACATTCTTCCAGAATATTTTATATGCACATAAAACATCTGAGAAAATGTTAACATTATGATCTTAACTATTTGCACATTGGAACCAGCTAAAATTTGGGAAAATGTGATCCATCTGTTCCAATCTTTGAAACAGATTATTCTCAGAGCAGGGTGCCCCCAGGAGGGGATGGGGGGGGGGAGAGAAGGGAGATGGATGCTGCCCTCTCATGACTTCTGTTATCAGGTGATACAGGGAGAGGGGAAAGCCTGGCTGGTATCACAACTGACAGCACAGGCAGCTGCTTTTTAGTCGGCTGTGACACAGAAGCCTCCGCTGTTTATGCTGGGGAAATGGTTCATCCTCTGCTGAGTTTGAGAGAAGCAGCCCTGGCAGTGCGGGTCCCCTTCCCCACCCCCAACCTTTCAGCCTTCATCATTTGTATCCAAGAGAGAATTCAGAGTGTGGCCTCACCTGCCTGGGCTCAAAGTTTAGGTGAAGTTTCAAATGGGGGGGGCAGGAATCCTCTGGGTTCCCATAATGGCTTGCTTGTTCAAGTGTATCCATTAGGTGTTTATTAGCCTGCCTTGTGGAGCTGGGGGCCTAATTAGTTCAGGCTGAGAGGTTGCGGGTGGGGGGGAAGGGAGAGTGGGAAAGGGGAAGATGGGGGCTGGCCCAAATTGTATTAACAGCAGCTCACATTTGCCTAGCCAGGCAGCTGAACTGCTCACCCCCCACTCAGCTCCCTTGTTTTATCTGTTAGCACAGCAAATTAGACCCATCATTATCACATTTACAAAGTGCTTGGCACACACGCAGAGAGAATAAACCAAGTGAAAGAAGTGGAGAAGACCACAAGGGGAAGGTACCAGCAGAAAGGGAGAAAGGGACTGACTGGTTCTCCCTCTAGGCAGATTGGCCACCATGGAGGCAGTGGGAGTAAAATTAGAGTTAGGGATCTCACCTATGGGGCAGGCCTCACAAAGACTAGGGTTTCACCCAGAAGAAACTGATATTCCCTTTGGAGAAGGGGGGGAAGAGGGCAGGATTAGGCATCAATGAAAGATTGTCCCGTGCAAAGCCCACTGGATGTTATTAACCCCTTATTTGAAGGAGAGATCCTTTTCCAAATCTCCCAGTGAGATCTGCTTGGGATTGAAGTATTTTGGGCATTCACTCATTCAAAGAAGCATTTATTGAGCACCTATTATATGCAAGGCACTGAATGGGGATAAAAAGTGGAAGAAGCAGAATAACAGATTACATTGTAGAATGAGATGATAATAGGATCACTGAGCCCTTCATTTTACAGATGAGAACACCAAAGCCAAGAGCAGTCATGTGGCTTACCCAGGGAATAAGTGCCAGAGGTGGGATTTGAACCTAGGTCCTGTGACTACCAATTCAGCAGTCTTTACACTTCATCACCCTGCCTCCAGTCTGCAACCTGGTAAATTAGAGAAGGGAAAACCTAAAGACAGAAAGACTCATTGGAAGGCTATTAACAATAGTACTGTTAAGAAGTGATGAGGGCCTGAACTAGGGTGATGGCCCGTAAGTAGAGAGAAGGGGGTAGATACAAGAAGTGTTACAGAAGTAGGACTGAAAGGAGTTGGCAAATGATTAAATATTGAGGAATAAGGGAAGGGGAAGAGTCTAAGACAAGGGTTCTTAACCTTTTTTCTGTCATGCACCCCTTGGTCAATCAGTCTAGAGAAGCCTATGAATAATAATTTAATTCAGAATAATATTTTAAATAAATAAAATACATGTGATTACAAAAGAAATAAATCATGTTGAAATAAACTTATTAATTTTTTTAAAAAAGCAAGTTCATGGATCCCAGGTTAAGAACACCTATGTTACTTGCAAGATTACAAACCTTGGTGACAAGGAGGAGAGGGGTATCTTCAACAAAAAGGCAAATTTAGAGGAAGGGCACATTTAAGGGTAAAGAGAATGAGTGCAGCTTCAATTCAGTTGAGTTTGAGGTACCAACCTGGGGATGTTCATCAGGTAGTTAGAGACATGGGACTCACATTCAAAAGGACGTATGGATCGGGGAATCCTCTACAAAGTGAGGATTATTGAACCCATGGCAACTGAAGAACTCAATAAAAGAAAGAGAAATTTGGAGAGAAAAAAGAAGAGCCCTTAAGAAACACTCCAGCTTACAGGGTGGGAGATGGATAATAATCTGGCCAAAGAAATTAAGAAGGAATAATCAAAGAGGTAGGAAGGAAACTAGGGAAGGGCAAAGTCACAGAAGCCAAGTAAAGAAAGAATCTGCCAGAAAGGGATCAGTTGACAATGTTGAAAGTTACTAAAAAGGGAAAGAGAATGAAGACTGAGCAAAGGGCTGTATTTGGCAATTAAAAGGTCATTGGTAACAGAAAGGTCCCATACATATCAAAATATTCTTAGTGATGCTTCTTTGTTGTAGAAAAAATCTAAAAACAAAGTAAGAGCCCATCGGTTAGAAAATGGCTAAACAAATTGTGGCATATGAATGTAATGTAATCTTGTTGTATAATCAGAAAAAATGAATATGAGGAATTTGGAATATAACCTAACCCCCCTTCTTCAATTATGGTAAATTCCAAAATCTATGCCAGGTTTGAGGCATACCTTGGGTCAATCTCCACACAAAACCACAGCTCACCAGCCTCAACCAATGCCACATTCACCACATCAACCATAAAGAAACAGTGATTTAAAAGAAAAGGCATTCACTTGAGACAAAAGAAAAGGTAAACAACAAGGGGTTAAATGAACCCAGAGCATTCCTACACTCATTCCCCAAATGGCCTCCTCCCCACATGTGTCTCCTGGGGTTGGGATTGGAGGCAGGAAGCACTGATCTCAGCTGTCACCTCCACATCACAGCAGGAGCAGGATACAAAAAAGTCACTCACTGCAGGGAGGCGGGTGGCGGGTGAGGGGGATAAGTGGCCACAGCAGCAGAGTATACTGGGTCTCAGTTCTTGATTAGCCATTCTGGACTTTTCCTGCTGCCTATATACATAACACCCAGTGGGCAGGGAACCCAGGCAGTAAATTCATGAACAGGTCAAAGATTTGGAGCTAGAAGTGACTTTAGACCCTCCTTTTACAGATGAGGAAACTGTGCTTTAGCTCAGAGTCAGTACTGGTCTTCCTTTCAATCAATGCATCAATCAACAAGCATTTGTTAAATTGTCTACTTACTATATGCTGAGTACTGTGCTGGACACCAGGAACACAAAGTATGAAATACAAACACAGAGAATGAAACCTACTGTCCCTATATTTTTGACCCTATAGGAGGAAAAGCAAGGATCATCATGGACCGAGTACCCCAAGACACTGTCTTTTCCAACTTTGAATAGTCCCATGCTTCCTGGTCAACGTCTGATCACCCCCTTCCTCTTCTCTTAGCAGGGTTTGGCTCCCATCAGTTCCCTGTGGTGTTGCAGGTTAGGGAAATACATGTCTACTCAGCACAGAATTGCAGACAGCCATAGCTAAGAATTCTCATGCTTGGAGAAAATTAAGTTAGGAAAGATGATAAAAGATGGTCATGGTCAATGTTGTTGTTTTTGTTTTTGAAGAGGACCATTGACATCAGGCTACAGAGAGACAGGCCCAGTGACACATTGTCAGCAGAGTTGTGAACTAGTCAAACCATTCTGGAAAGCAACTTGAAATTATTTTTTTAAGTGACTAAAAAGATAATACCTTTTGACACCAAGATCTCACTAAGCATTCCCTCCTCCCCCAAGTATGTCAAAAAACAAAAAGAAAAGGACCCTATGAACCAAAATATTCATTACAGCACTTTTGTAGTAACAAAGAACTGGAAAATTAAGTGCCCATTGATTGGTAAATGGTTAAGCCAATTATGATCCAAGAAAATAATACATCACCTCACTAGAAGAAATCATGTACATGAAGAATTGAGCAAAACATGAGAAGACCTATAAGAACTAATGCAAAATAAAGAAAGCATAACTAGGATAACAATCTATACAATGATTACAATGTAAATGAAATAATGTTAAAATGAAAATTAACACTGTATTTAACAATGACCAAGCTTCACCACAAAGAAGAGTTGAGAAAATGAACTGCCTTCCTTCATTGCAGAAGTAGGGGATTATGGGTGTGGAATGTTGCATGTGTTGTCAGAAGTAGTCAAAGTTTTTCTTTTTTCTTTCTTAATCTTAGTTACAAAAGAAGGTTCAGTGAGTAGGGGAGTGGGAGGGCCATACTTAGAAATGATTGTAATCGGGGCAACTAGATGGCACAGTAGATAGAGCACAGGCCCTGCATTCAGGAGGACCTGAGTTCAAATCTGGACTCAGAAGAACACTTACTAGCTGTGTGATCTTAGGCAAGTCACTTAACCCCATTGCCTAGCCAAAAAAAAAAAAAGATTGTAATCCAACGACAAAAGACATCAATAAAACAAAAAGAAAGGAAATGAAAGAATTTTATATCTTGCATTTTTCAATGACTAGTAAGTACTAGAAATTAGATATTCCACATAGTGCTCATCCTTTATGCTCTCAAGATGATTTCTAAAAACTACAGAACATCAAGATTGAGAGAATAGTGCAATTGTGTAATTTTCCAGTTTTTATATACTCAGGAAAGGAAACAGGCAGGTAGGTGGCACAAATCTTCCTGAGTTCAAATCTGGCCTCAGACACTTCCTAGGTGTATGAACCTGGGCAGGTCACTTAACCAATTTGCCTCAATTTCCTCATCTCTAAAATGAGCTGGAGAAAGAAATGGCAAACCACTCCTGCATCTTTGTGAAGAAAACCCCAGACAAGGTCACAAAGAGTCGGACACGACTGAACAACTACAAACATGCAAAACACTACAAAGCCCAGAGATTCAGTATGCAGAAAGACACAATGAGAGGTAGACCCTGACTTCAAGAAGTCTGCATTCTAATGAAAAGGATGCGAAACATATTCAAATAAGCATAATACAAGGTAGACTATGGAAAGGGCAAAGAAGAGATCCAAAGTGCTTGGAGAAAATTTGAGAAGAGAGAGGCCAATTTCAGCTGGAAGGATCAGGAGAAATTTATGGGAGAGGTGACTCCCTGGTCTGGGTCTTAAAGGAAGAGAAAGATTTTAACAGATGTCAGTGTGAAGGGAGGAGCCTTATTTCTGGTATAAGGGATTACTAAAGCAATTGCATAGAAGGACAGAAACAGGTCAAGATTAGGGAATAGGTAGTAGTCCAGTTTTTCGTGCTATAGAATGTGCCAAATTTAGCAGAATGTCCTGACAGTAAATAGATAGGTCAAAACCAAATTGTGGGGAGCCCTAAGTGTCATGCTAAGGAGTTTGGACTTAATCCTAGAGCCAACCAGGAACCACAAAATATTTCTGAGCATGAAAGTGATGTGATCATACCTATGTACTAAGAAGACTATGGAGGATGGATTAGAGACAGAAGAGAATAAAAGCAGGGAGAACAGTCAGAGGCTGTTGCAACAATTCAGGTGAGAGATATTATTGGTCTGAACTAGGATGGCGGCTGGATGAGGACAGAAGAGTGAGTAGGTAGAGAGCTTCATGTGTGGCCCCTAAAGCAAGCAGGCAGAAAAATAATTTATTTCAAATCTTATTGATATTGTGATGAAAAGTAATATTATATCCTTTGAAAGACCTAATATAATATAGAAATGTCAAAACATACAAAAGCACTTTAAAGCATCAATGATGGAGGGAAAAATATTTTACCGGCCAACTATAGTACCAGCACAAAATCAAGGGATTAGGGATGGGAGGATGGGAGGTGAGAGAGGGGGAGAGAGACAGACAGTCAGAGAGACAGACAGAGACAGAGAAAGTGAGACAGACAGAGAGAGGGAGAGACAGACAGACAGAGAATGATTGTGGCCCCTGTTCCAGTCCAGCCCTGCAAGGCCAACCACTGTGGCTATATTCTTCTGAGCTAGCACTATACCTTTTTTAACTTACCCTAAGACTCACCTGGTCAGTCCCTTCTCCCCATGTGCCATCTCCCTCCATCCTGACCCATGCACTCCACTCCATTCTCTTCCCCAGCTCAGCAGCACCACAGTGCCTGCTTTCAATTTCCTCAGCCAATTACATGGTCTGTTGAGGATACTATTCTATTATGCTCGCATCGCTACCTCATGTCTCTCTTACATACCTCAAACCAAACTTCAGACTCCATGGGTAGAGGCAGAAGTTTCCATACTCATGTAGGTTTTGCCCTTAGGACCACATGAGAAAATTGATAGTGTGCCATAGGTGTTCAACAGAAAAGGCACTGGGCCAGGGAGGAGTGACCTTAAGCAGAAAAACTCTCTTTACCACCTTGGACATCTGGACTACAGAAAAGGATGGAAGGTATTTGGCCTGATGAGATGATTCATCACTGATCAACAAAAAGGGACCTTCCCACAGCAGACATCAGGAAGCTAAGGAGATTGGAAGACTCCAACAAATTTCAATATGACTCATGATTCTGGTTTATTCCTTCATTTGGCCTTCAAGGCCCTTCATAATCCACCCCACCTACCTTTCCAATTTTCTTACACCTTATACTAACCCCACCCTCCCCCCCACCAGCACCACATACTCTTCGATCCAGTGGCACTGGCATACTTACTGTTTCTCAAACAAGACTCTCTATCTCCAGACTGAGCATTTACACTGACTGTCCCCACAGATCTGGAATGGTCTCCTTTATCATCTCTATCTCCTGACTTCCCTGGCTTCCTTCCCAGTTAAAATCCTACCCTCTACAGGAAGCTTTTCCCCATCCCCCTTAATTCCAGTGCCCTCCCTCTGTTGATTATTCCCTCCATATTCTGTATATAGCTTATTTGTACAAAGTTATTTGCATGTGAGCTTCTCAAAAGCAGGGGTTGTCTTTTGCCTTTCTTTGTTTTCCCAGAACTTAGCACAGTGCCTAGCACATAGCAGTCATTTAATAAGTGTTTATTGACTGATTCAGCTGTCAAGGTTTGGAGTTTTTCTTACTATATCTCTAGGGAAAGCAGTCTTTTGTGACATGCTTGTGTGTCCTTGGGTATCTGGCATGGTTCATGGTTGTAGGCTACAGTACTCCAGAGTCAGGTCCCAGAATAAATCAGAGAGGAGAATAACGTGTGCTCTATGACTATTCAATTCCCCATCACTGTGGATGATTGCCCACTATAGAGGAGGAGGGGGTACTTTGTGACCCGATGACTTGCCAATGTGAAATCTGAACAACAGAAGACAGAATATAATTCATCACCGCTTTCTGCAGGAGGCATTTCCTGGTCCCCCTAGCTTCTGGTGCCTTTCCCCCTCAGATCACCGAGTATCTATTTTGTATATACTGTACCTTATACTGTATGTTCTTATGTACATAAATGTATCCCCCATTAGAATGTGAGCTCTTTGAGAGCACTAACTATTGCTTTTTTGTCTTTGTATCCCCAGCACTTAGCACAAAGCCTGGCTAGGCCTTCTACATTATAGTAATGAATTACATTCTACCTTTCATTGTCCTCTAAAGAGCCAGACTGCTCTACTGGTGCTCATCTACAGGTCATAAGAAAGCAAGAAAAGGCTTGAGGATGTATAGTGAAACCACCCACTTTGGCAAACTTATGGGAGAACGTGGAGAACAGTCTCATGGGACCAAAACTGTTGATGGAGACTTCAAATCCCTATCTTCATCTAGAAAAGTTTTGGTTCATGGCTCTGGAAGGACACACACTTAAGGAATTGCTCGGATCACTGACAGATCACATAGGGGAGGAGGGGTGGAAAAATCTAAGCTTTCATTTTATTTTTAACCCAAATTTTGTTATTAAGTTCTGCCCAGTGGGGTTCTTGTGGTCAAGGATTCCTTTGTACAACCTCTGTGGCTTTCTGCCATGGAAGGTTCTCTTTTTCTCTTCCTAGAAAGTGGGTTTGGTTCACTGGATGTGATCATGGCCAGCTGTCCTGAAAGAAGACGAGAAAAATTTTCCTCTGGATGCTCACTCTGTAGCACAGTCAAGGCCATCCCTGGTGCCATGGGTGGGCAGACAGGCTCACAAAATGATCTGCTGACTCTGTAAGTAGGACCATGTTACTTGGCCAGAAGCATTTTCTCTCTCTAACATAAATTAGTGATCACATTTTACTACCAACATCTGGAATTTCAAATGTCTAGAAACAGATAATATCTGCAGCACTATTTCTCTCTCTCTCTCTCTCTCTCTCTCTCTGTGTGTGTCTCACACACACACACACACAAATACACTCACAGACATACAAGCACAGATATACATATACATTCATATGTGTGTGTATGTATATATACATATATATACATACATGTATATAAAAAACTAAATAAGGGAAAAGGATGGGAATAGACATTTATTTAGAGCCTACTATGTGTCTGGCACTGTGCTAAGAGCTTTATAAATATTATTTCATTTGATCCTCACAACAACCCTGTGAGGTACGTGCTATTATTATTCCCATTTTACAATTGAGGGAACTGAGGCAGAGATTAGTGTCTTAGGATCAAAGACTAGGAGTTGTCTAAGGCCACATACCAACTCTGGTCTTCCTGACTCCAGGCCCAGCACTCTCTTCATTCCACCACCTAGATGCCTCTAAATCTTTATTATACCATTGTATAATTTCAGCTTCAAAGCTGAATATTCCCAAGGCCACAAAAAGAAAAAGGCCATTTCTATTCTCTCCTTGCCTCCTTTTTCTAAATCAGAGGATAGGTGCCAAAAAGTGAGAGAATGTGCCCAACGTTTCACTTAGGAAAGGACAGGTCACATCACTTTGGAACACGAGTGAATTGCTTCTGTTTGGGTCTAGACAAGCATAATTGTTTGCCAAATATGAGTACGTGCATGACAATAATCGTTTTTATATTTATGTAACACAAAAGTTGATCATCAGGTGATGAATTCTTTTGGTCATAAAAACTCATGAAGATGAGAAACAGAGGGGATATCATCTATACAGGTGAACTCCAGGCATTTTCCCTACCTGTCCCTCATGCCTGGAATTCTCTCCCCCCTCATTTCCACCTCCCGGCTTCCTTCGGGTCCCAGCTAAAATCCTTGTTGTTGTTATTGTTTGTCCTTCCTTCTCGAAGAGGTCCATTGACATCAAGAGGGTGATGACTTACAAGTGAATTAGATTTAAGTGAGGCAGGGCTGTGCAAAGTCACCAGCCTCATTTTCTCCTCCAGAGCCATCAGAGTCCAGTGGCAAGACATAGGTTAGGATGACTGGCCATGGCCCCCAACTAAAATCCTACCTTCCACAAAAAGCCTTTCCTGACTCACTCAACGCTAGTGACTTCCTGCTCTCGAGTATTTCCAATTAATCCCATCTATAACTTGTTTGGACATAGTTGTTTGCATGCATGTCTTAGACTGAGAGCTCCTTGGGAGCAGGGACTGTTTGCCTTTCTCTGTCTCTCCAGTGCTTAGCACAGTGCCTGATACATTGTAAGCACTTAATAATGTTTATTAACTGAAGGAAGACTCACGATGATGAAATAATATCAAAGTATTTATGGTTACAAGGCCCCTTACATACATCACCTCTTTTGATCATCACAATATCCCCAAAAGGTAGGTAGTACAAGTAGTCTTATCTTCATTTTACAAATAAGGAAACTGTGGCTCAAAGAAAGGAAATGACTTGCTCAAGGTAACACTGATTCTAAGTGGGAAACCCAGCTCCAAGATAAGAAGAGGATAACAGGATAACAACTCCAGGCATGGAATAATAACTCATAGATTTAGAGCTAAAATTCCCTTCTAGCTCTAAATCAAGTCCAAACCCCTTCATTTTACATAGGAGGAAACTGAGGGCCAGAGAGGCAAAGGAGCTTGTCTGAAGTCACACAAGAAGCCCAGCTGGGATTTGAGCCAAGATCCTCGGTTCTACTTCCAAAGGCCTTCTCGCTGTGCAGTCCAGGAAGTGTTCTCTCTCTCTGTCTCTCTCTCTCCCTGTCTCTCTCTCTCTCTCTCCCCCTTCCTCCCTTCCTCTGTCTCTCTCTTTTGCTCTCTTTTTTTCGCTCACTTTCTTATGTGTGTGTGTGTGTGTGTGTGTACATACACACACATATCTTCCTTGCCTGGGCAGCGAGAAGGCCTTTGGAAGTGGAGCCAAGGATCTTGGCTCAAATCCCAGCTGGGCTTCTTGTGTGACTTCAGACAAGCTCCTTTGCCTCTCTGGCCCTCAGTTTCCTCCTATGTAAAATGAGGGGGTTTGGACTTGATTTAGAGCTAGAAGGGAATTTTAGCTCTAAATCTATGAATTATTATTCTATGCTTAGAATATATACAATGTATATGTGTACATATGTGTATCCATATATACACACATACATACACACATATGTATACACAAGTGTGTGTGTGTGTGCGCGCTCATGGGCACTCTCACCTCAGCTCTACTTCCAAAGGCCTTCTCACCATACATATCTATGTATGTATGTATTTATATACACATATACATACACATACATATATACATACATACACACACACGTACACATACACATACACACCCACACCTATCCAGCAGGATGCTGGAAGGGCAAAAGCAGGAAGTTAAGAAAGTGTGTCTTTTGTGACTCCCATTTGCTGTCTTGTCTCCTGCTCAAAGACTCTCCCTCCTACTTCAGGTATCTTTCCTGGCTTCCGGCTCAGTGGGGTCTTGCCCTCAGGCAGCGGTCACCTCTCTCTTCCTAAGGTACAAACTGTGAGCAGCTTGTGCTGTTCCTTCTTCCAGGGACAGTTTCACTTGAGGAAGGAATTCTCAAACACCCACAAACTTCCAGGAACAGAAGGAAAAGCTCTCTCACAGTGTTACTTTCTGAGATACTGAGACATACTGAGGCCGTATTTGGACACAAGCATTCATTCAATCCCATGACAACATTAATGCAATAGAGTGAGGGTGGGGCAGGGCTAACATACTGCCGCCGTCCAAGGATAATGTGTAGACAATAACTATCTACATGGGAAGTTAGGTGGTTCAATGGATCAAGAACCAGGCCTGGAGTCAGGAAGACCTAAGCTTAAATCCAGCCCAGACATTTGCTAACTGTGTGACCCTGAGCAAGTCACTTAATCTCAGTCTGCCTCAGTTTCCTCAACTGTAAAATGGAGATAATACTAGCACCTACCTCACAGAGTTGTTGTGAGGATCAAATGAGATCATATTCGTAAAGCACTTAGCACAGAACCTGACACATAAATGCTTAATAAATATTTGTTCCCTTCTCTTGTTTCCCGCTGTGCTCATGCCCCCAAAGTGAAATCTGTGGCAACTATCGCTAGGCTATAATGAGATGTCCCGAGTCATTAAGAAAGTTAATTTGCAGAGACCACCTACAGCAAACACTTCAGCAATTTCTGATCCCCAAAGAATGAGCTGGTCGGAAATGAAAGGTGAGGGGTGGGATTCTGACTCATTCTCATTGTCACCAGGCATCACTAATACCTCTCCCCTCACCATCATTACACCAAGCATGTTTATCTTTTTTTCTCAGCTGTAAGACTTTCTTCCTGTCCATGGTAACTAATAATGCTCATTCCACAAGGTTAAAATGATTTCCACCAGTACTTTCCCTGTCTGTTGTTTTTTCCCTTAGCTAATCTACCATTATTGTTATGATTATGAAAGCTACTTCCTGCTAACCCACGATGATGGAGGAGACTGTGGAAAGAGCAATCAATCAACAAGTCAGCAAGAATGTATGAACCTCCTTCTACTTTGTGCCCAGCACTGTGCTAAGAAATGTGGGAGGGGCAGCTAGGTGGTGAAGTGGACAGAGTTCTGGCCTTGGAGTCAGGAGGACCCTAGTTCAAATCTGACCTCAGACACTTGACACTTACTAGCTGTGTCACTAAACTCCCATTGCCTCATCAGAAAGCAAAGAAAAAGAAATGTGAGAGATGCAAATGTGGGGAGACTTAGGTTTTTCCTGGCCAAATATAGTACCAGTGCTCTTGGGCAATGCTTCTAATAGATACGCATAATAAAGACAAGAATGCTCCCTCCACAACAGATGTAAGAGATAGGCCCGATCTCAAGAAGCTTACAGCCTAGTTTCAATATATATTATGTATATATATATATATATGTGTGTGTGTGTGTGTGTGTGTGTATATATATAAAGAATTACTTAAATATCTAAGGTAGTATAAAGTAGGTGCCACATGCATATTGATAATAACTCACATTTATAAAAACTGAGATACCTATACAGTAGACACTTTGCAAAGCACTCTGAAGTTTGCAGTATACTATTTACTCAATAACCTTGTCAGGGTGGTGACACAAGTATTATTATCCCCATATTATATGTCTTGTATACAAATGTAAATATTGTCTCGCCCAATAAGGGGACACCGAGTCATAGCAAATGGAAAACTGGCCTCAGAACCACGACTGTTGTTGCTTGTCCTTCATTTTCAAAGAGAACCAATAACATCTTAGGGTGATGTCTTGACTTGCTCATGAATTGGATTTAAGTGAGGAAGAATTACACAAAGTCATCAGCCTCACCCTTTCTTCCTGAGTCATCAAAGTCCAGTGGCAGGACAAAAGTCAAGACAGTTGGCAATGGCCTGGGATGCAGAGAAGGACCTTGGTACCTTTAATGCCTGAGCAAGCTCTGAGCTCTCCCCAGCACCGGTTTCAGCCACCCTTGTGGCCATTTGGAACAAATTGTTTTCATCCACCCATTCCACCAGGAGAAGTCTTCACATGCTTGGGGTACACATCCCTCTAACTCACCAATGGGTTTCAGGCCTATTGATTACCCTCCACCTAGTTCAGTCTTTCTGCCAAGACGGTTTGCTGGAGTGGGGCCCCTGCATGCGCTACAGCTTCTTGAAGCCACAGTTGGATGAAAGGTGGACACCAAAGGTGAATGAGCAGCCCTCACAGCAGAGGTGCTAGTCCTCTCTTAACACCCTATACCCCCTTCAGAGCCAAGAAGACAATGATCCGAGTCTGACCTCTGACACATTTGGCTGTGTGTCTCTGGGCAAATAACCTTTCAGTGCCCCAGGTAGCTCAGAGAAAGTGCTGACCTACCTTGGAATAGGGAGTGTACTCACCCAAAAGTTCTATTCTATACCAATGAAATCACATGATCACATGCCTTCCCCCCCACCTTAAAATGTAAGCTCTTTGAAAGCAAGGGCTGTTTTCATTTATTCCTGATGACCCCAGGGATGAACACAGTTCCTGACACATAGCAAACCCTTAATAAATACTCATTGATTGATTGAAGAGAATGCCCATAGCAATGAGACCACAGATAGACTGACATGTTGAAATTAAAGACTGGCACAGTGTTTCCCCCACAACAGCTCTACAAGGCAAGCAGTACAAATATAAATACCTCCATTTTACGTGTGAGGAAACCAAGAGAGGAAAAGTGACTTGCCCACAGTCACTCAGCTAGTTCAAGATGAAAATCAAGAGTTGAGCCCATATCTCCTAATTCTAGGTTCAATGTACTTTCCACCATAGCTGCAGCTTCCTACATGTAGTTCCTCAATGACAACAGAAAGACCAAGGTGATCTTTGCCAACATGGGAGTCAAAGCGGAAACATTACCAGGTTGTTTTCCTGCTCTTGGCATGTTCTCTGCAAAAAGGAAGTTGATTTTAATATAAGATCTAAAAAGAAACATGTTGAATAAATTTTGGAAAAAATTTATTTCTGGCCCAGTGCTCAACATGATGGGCTTCAGGATAAAGGGTGGGTTTTTTTAGGGGGGGGCGGTTTGAGAGTTGTGTGTTTTAAGTTTGAAATGGGTTCAAAAGAAGGGCTTCCAACAGAATCAAACCCACCCCACTAAGGGGCCAGTCATCCTAACCCTGTCACATTTACTCCTAAAATGGGAACTAGCTATGTAATAGGCAAGATTAAAGGCCTTCCTCCCCAGCCTGCCCCCCTTTTCTACCCCAAAGGAAGAGCTTTCAGCAGAAAGCCCTTGTGAAAGCAGACAGCAGCCACCCTCTGTGTGACAGGACATCACTGTCCAAGTCAGAAGGGCTCCAGCTGAGTGTGCAGGAGGATGGCCCTAGAGTTCAGGAATGGGAATATTTCACAGTGTCCTCCCCCAAATGTCAAGAGATGTTTCATTATCCTTTTTCTTAGCCTGGTTCAGCTCTGAAGTCTAGACTGTTTTCAGATAACAGCTGTCAGAGACAGCAAAGAGGGTTATACTTCAGAGAGATAAGAGGATGCTGGATTTCTCTTGTAAAGTTCCTGGAAGGCTCTTAGGGGCCCCTCTGGTGAGGTACTGCGGTTAAAGTGTCCAGCTCTGCATTTCTAGCTGTGAGATAGGCTTTATTCATTTGGAAGCCTTTAGCCAGAGACATAAGCACTAGGCCTTTTCACTCTGGAGTGAAGTAAATTTCTTAAGTAAATGTTCAGGAGTCACTCTACCACAAAATGGCATGGCATGGTTGAAGGAGTCTAGATTTGGAGTCAGAAAGCCTAGGTTAGAGTCTGAGCGCTAACACTTGCTAACTGTGTGATCCTAGGAAAGTCACCTTACTAAGCCTCAGTTTCCTTTTCTGTAAAATTAATATAATCATAACTGTGAGCTGCCCACCTTTGAATTGCTGCAAGAAAGATGCTTTGAAAATCTTAAAGCACTATAGAACTGTGAGCTTTCAATATCTCTTACCCCTTTAAGGAAGAGGTAATAACATTCCTTTTGCTCATACTTTGAGATCACCTGAATACAGAAATGGTGAGAAAATGCCAACCATATTTTATGAGCATTGGTTGGGGGAGGGGGACTGATGTGGGAGGGTTTGACAGTAAAGTCTTAAATGAAATAGGACACAGGAGTATTGCCAGGTTTAAAGCTAGATTAGTTTCTCCTGTCTCCTAAAAATCTTAACACAGAGCTAGGTTGAGGTAGGAGAGAGAGAGAGACAGAGAGAGAGAGAGAGAGGGAGAGAGAGAGAGGAGGTAGCAGCCCCGGAAGCTCAGAGATATTTTATAGGGAAAAGCCTGAGATACATAGCAGATACTGACCTACTTGACTTGAGGCAGTTAGGTAGCTCAATGGAAAGAGCACTGAATTTGGAGTCATCAACTCCTGGACACTGGACAGTGATAATGCTCACCCTAGAGTGGGCCTGGGCAGCAGGCTCCTTTTTTAACCTCTTCTCCCATTGATGAGGGGCAGCTAGTCACCTCACAGTCACCTCATCTTTCTGAGTTTAAATCTGGCCTCAGACTCTTACTAGCTGTGTGACACTGGGCAAGTCACTTAACTCTGTTTACCTCAGTTTCCTCACCTACAAAAAAAATAAGCTGGAGAAGGAAGTAGAAAATCACTCCATTATCTTTGCCATGAAAATCCCAAATGGGATCACAAAGGGTCAGACATGATTGAAACAACTGAACAACAACAACCCACTGATGAGTTCTTTTTGAAACCTCCATTTTGAGGAAGGGTCCAGACTAACCATCTGGCATTCTCCAGATGCTACCATTCCCCAATGCAGGGAATGTTCCCCAGAGCTTAGCACAGTACCTGCACATAATAAAAACTTAATGACTGACTACAGGCCCATGAATATCACATAAATACAATGTAGGCAGCTAGAGAGAGTAGTGGATAAAGCACTGGGCCTGGAGTCAAGGAGACCCAAGTTTGCATCCTGCTTCAGACACTTACTAGCTGAGTAAATATGGGTAAATTGCTCAAATGATCTCAGTCTCAATTTCTATACATACATATGTATATGTGTATGTATGTGTATATATGTATATTGTATATATATGTATATATGTACAATATACATATACACATGCATATATATATATATATATATATATATACTTACATAAAATAGAAACTATCTTACAGGGCTGTTCTGAGAATCAAATGAAAAAACATATGTGAAATGCTTTGGAAACCTCAAAGTTCTCTGGCCCCAAGACTTTGGACATTTCACAGCATGACCCAGGGCATGAAGTTTATCCAAAAACACACAAAAAAACAAAGGAATGAATTCAAAGACACAAAAGAACTGCCCAGGAATACAGCATCCTCTCAGCTGCTCTGCTCCTCAAAAACCAGATCCCACGTGGCTATTTCTCCCTCCTTTGTAGAAAATCAGCTCCAAAAACAATGATGCAATGGTCCAACCTAGAATAACAATAATAGCCCCATTTATAGAGCACTTTGGTCAGCTAAGTGGCATTGTGGACGGAGCACTGGGCCTGGAGTTAGAAAGACTCATCTTCCTGAGTTCAAATCCAGTCTTAGACTCTTACTAGCTGCATGATCCTGGGAAAGTCACTTAACCCAGTTTGCCTCAGTTTCCTCATCTGTAAAATGAGCTGGAGAAGGAAATAGCAAACCACTCCAGTAACTCTGCCATGAAAACCCCAAATAGGGTCACAAAGAGAAGGACATGACTGAAATTACTAAACAACAACAACACTGAGCACTTTATAAATATCAGCTAACTAGATCCTCTCAATAGCCCTGTGAGGTAAGTGCTATTATTATCTCCATTTTACCGATAAGGAAACAGAAATTAAGCAACTTGTCCAGGGTCACATATAGCTAATTTGTATCTAATGCTGGATTTGAACTCAGTTCTTCCTGTCTTCAGGTTTAGTGCTCTATCCACTGTGCCACCTAGCTGCCTGGGTTAGACTACTAATCCAGATGCTTTGTCTCTTTCCTGATGTTATCCGATGTCTATAGGTAGTCCCAGAATGCGTTAAAGGCTGGGGCCCTTTCTGGGACCATAGCCTTCAGCTGCTGTTTGTTGGCCCTATAACTCAATTGCCCTGACTTCTTTAGTAGGATAACAAGCAAAAGCCAGGTCAAAACTTCCCTGAATCAACAGAGAGGACACACATGAGCACTGAAACAAGCAAAGAATGTCTTATTGCTGCTATGTCTTTCTGACCTAAAACTGGAAAGAATTATGTACCTTGATCCCCATGTCTTTGTGCTCTCTGATGAAAAGAGTCGACCCCAAGTCTCAGAGCAGCTGCTTGGAGCAAATGCTTGAGTAAAATTTCACCTCTTGCCTTGCCAAGATGTGGCTTTTAAAGCCTGAGCTGCTGATGAAAATGTCAACAGTGCTCAACTCAAGAGAAAAATGCTCATTCCACTGAAAAAAAGGCATCCAGCATTCCACTAGATCAATGGCGGTCTCAGGCACATTTCATTGTGCAGTGGGAAAATAGATATTCCACAAAGTACATTTCTCTTCTTGAAGCTTATGAGAAGCAGAATCTGATGTATTCATAGACAGTGAGTTTGCAGGCACAGTTGAAGGTAGGCTCAGTCCTCCTCCTCACCTACCTAGTGTACCCAAGGTTGCCACCGATAAACCTACAACAGTCACAGAATTTAGTCTTAGAACAGGGTAGTTCAGTAGAGGCAGCTGCTCTAGGTCAGGTGTCCCATGTGTCTTCTTTACAGCAATGGAAAGTTTAGGATCCAAGTTGGACCTCCAGATCCTGCATCTTCCAAATATGTCCTTGGCTCCCAGAGGTTCTTAATTCAACAAGACACACCCAAATGCCAAAAAACTGTTGTCACAACCATGGAAATAACCAGAGGAGGCCAACATCTTACAAGACCCACCTAATTCTAGCCTTAAACCTCATACAAACTCTAACCTTTAATCAATATCTAATCCTAAGCTTATCCATCCTTTAAAATAATTCAAAAGCCAAGAAAGAGGTTTTTTGGGTTTTTTTGGCCTCCCCATTCAGTATCCAAAGTATTCAGTAATGGCATTTCCATGGGCTTTGTGCAACATTTGGCTTGCAATCTCCCAATATTTTGTGACATATTTTTCTGTATTATCTGCCTATGAAACTGTAAGAGCCATGAGGGCAGGAATTATGTTTTATCTAAATTATGTATCATCTCCAACATCCAGGACATGCTTTGTATGCAGAAAACACATAATGAATATTTGTTGGATTTAACCTCATACAAACTTTTATTAAGCACCCACTGGGGGGAGATAAAAGAGTTCAGACAAGACAAAGTCCCCTGACCTCTTGGTGCTTCCAATTCAGCAAGGAAATAGACAAGATGTGCCCAAATAACAAAAATAGAAAATAATCAATAATAAAAGCATTAGAAAGATGTAGACATAATTCACCATGGCATCTGATGTGGGAATAATATTCATCCCAAAGGAGATCACTAAGAGAAACTCAAGAAAGGCTTTCTAGAGGATGTGGCATATGATTGGGTACTAACTGATGGGTTTAGGACTCTGTTTATACTTAATAATAATAACAAGTATTTATAAAGCACTTTCCATATATCATCACACTCAATCCTCACAATGGCCCTGTTATTGCTATTATCCCTATTTTACAGATGATTAAACTGAGGCTGAGAAAGTTTAAGTGACTTGTACAGGGTCACACTGATAATAAGGTAGAAAATGAACATGGATCTTCCTGACATCAGCTCTAGGGCTCTGGCAACCATCTAGCTAGAGTTCTAATTCTAGGGTTATTATTTTTTTTTAAGGCAATTGGGGTTAAGTGACTTGCCCAGGGTCACACAACTAGTAAGTGTCTGAAATCAAATTTGAACTCAGGTCCTCCTGACTTCAGGTGCCAGCTAGCTGCCCCAATTAAGGTTCTATTCTTTTTAATTCAACAGACCCTAAACCGAACCCTACACTTTAGCCTAAATCTCACACAAACTCTAACCCTGATTGAAATTATCTCAATGCTCCAAAAGTAAATTTAATTAAGTGTTGGCAATCCCAGTTACTGACCCAGACCTTGATTCTGGACATTGGGGGTAAGAGAATATTAGGAGAATTTCAGGCATTCCAGTGACAAGCGAAGAAGCTGTGTCAAGCCTAGAAAAGGAAGTCAAAGGAATATATTTAATCTAGAAGGATCCTGCCAGGTCATCTAGTTCAATGCACTCATTTTATGAATGAGGAAACTAAAACCCAAAGAGGTTAAACAACTTAGTCTAAGACAGGCAGCATCAGGATTTGAATCCAGGTCTTCTCAGACTCCAAATCCAGTGCTCTTTCCACCTCATCATGGTGTCCAAGGTTGTTTCAATTAAAGCCGTTTCTTGGCTGTAATCAGTGATCATGGGAGTAAACACTGGTGATTGGGCTAAGCATTTCCAAGTTCTTTCCTTCAGTCCTCCTCCAAGCACATGCCACAGAGATATGAAATCAGAAAAAGAGAGTCTCTCATGTTCCCTACAAGGGACTTGGGCAATGGGTTCTATTAAATTGTTCATTTCTTAGAAGGCTTGTTGCCATGGTAAGGATTTCCTAACACTATGAGCACAGTTAAATGAACATGGAAATAGATGGACATTCTCCCCTTTCCCTGGTACTTCACTCACAAACTGCCCTAGGGAGAAAGATTACCAGAATCATTTCAGCCATTTCTCAAGACAGAAAGAGTTGAAAGGGATCTCCAAGGTCATCCAGTCCAATTCATGCTTGAGCAGGAATCCCCTCTACAGTATGTCCCAGACAAGTGGTCATCCAGCTTTCACTTGCCTACCACTAGTCAAGGGGAACTCACTGCTTCAGGAGGTAACTACTCCCATTTTTAGATAGTTCTCGTTGTTAAGGATATAATGTCCCCTCTTTCCACCTCAGTGTCCCTGCCTGAGATAGGCCATATGTGAGCTTGAGGCCGTGCTTTAAAGAGAAAAGGGTGAGAAGGGAGAGAAAGGAAAAGCATCAAAGTACAAGTGCTACAGGATGCTCAAGGAGGGAAGGAAACAAGCATTTATTAAGCACCTACTATGTGCCAGACTCTTTACAAATATTGTCTCCTCATTTGATCTTCACAACAATCCTGGAAGGTAGGTGCTATTACTAACCCCATTTTACAGTTGAGGAAATTGAGAGAGATGCAGGTGAAGTTACTTGCCCAGGGTCACACAGCTAATAAGAATCTGAGGTCTAATCTGAACTCAACTTTTACTGACTTCAGGCCCCGGGGCTCTATCCACTTTGCCTCCAGACAAAGGAGAAGCGAAGGGAAGGAAGAATGGTGACAGGAGGAGGTTTACTGAGCAACTGGCCTGCCCTTGATTACAGTCTGTTGCTCCATTACTGAGGAGATGAGAAGAGTCACTGAAGTCTTGTAAAGCCTGGCTGATTAACAGTTGTTCTAGGAAGCAGTTGCAAAAGCAGAGGAGCATGGGAATCCAGCCAGTTTGTGGCTGCCCGTAAGGAACGGCCTGCCATGGCCAAATTGCTCTGATCACAAATCACCAGTTCTGCCAACTGACTGAGCATTGTCCTTTCTGGAAGCCATGAATGGCACACCATTTGGGGATGTTTGCTCATTCTGGTGGGAGTGGCTACAGGGAGGCTGGCTAGCCTGCTGAGCTGGGTCTTTCTTAACTCCTGGTTTTAGGGCATACCTGTTAAAAGGATAAGTACTGCTTGGGTCTCAGATGAGCTTTGCACACATCTGTGAATTAGGTTGGTTTGGTTTTTTTCAGATACATATGATTTGATTCCTTTTGTTGATTCCATGGTTCTGAGTATAGTCATGTTTGTGAGTTGACTGCATTTTATCATGTTCGTGTGATCACATTTCATTAAAATAAAGCCGACCCGTTCCCCAATGGATACGTGGTCAAAACATATGAACAAATAGTTCTCAAAAGAAAAATTGCAGACTATAAACAACCATGTGAAAGATTTGCCAAAGCACTAATAATAAGAGAAACGCAAATCAAAACAAGTCTCAGGTTTCACCTCACACCCGGGAAACTGGCAAAGAGGACAAAAGATGGGAACAGTCAATGTTGGAAGGGTTTGAGGAAGACACGAACATTAATATGCTGCTGGTGGAGCTAGGAATTAGTTCAGTCACTCTGTAAAACAATTTGGAATTATGCTAAAATGGTGACTAATAGGGCCTTAACCTTCTGCCAAAAAGTCGCTAAGCATATACCACAAAAAGGGGAAAAATTTTTTTAAAAAAATTTAAAAAAAAGATCCCACATACACCGAAACATGTATAGTAGCGCTTTTTGTAGCAGGAAAGAACTAGAAACAAAGTGGATGTCCATTGATTGGGGAATGGCCAAATAAACTGCGCATATAAAAGTCATGGAAGGTTGCTGTACCATATGAAACAATGAATACAGAGATTACAGAGAAACATGGCAAGATTTACATAGATTGAAACAAAGTAAAATAACAGAGCCAGAAGAAACAATAGGTGCATTGTATATTGGAAATGTAAAGAACAAACAAATAAAAAAAGGATATTGAATGCTATAAAATTATAATGACCATGCTTGATTCTGAAAAAGAGAGGAAAAAATGAAATTCCCTCCTGTTGTCGCACATGTGGGGGACTATGGGTGTGGAGCATTGCATATACCTGTTAATTTCGGTTAACATGTTAGTTGCAAAGCTTCTCTTTTTCTCTCTTTCTTTCCTTTCTATTTTTTTTTTTACAAGAGATGATTCTCTGGGAAGAGATGTAGGGGAGGAATATAATTGGAAATGAAGATGATACAAAAATAAACAATATCAATAAAAATTTTAACAAGAAAAACACCCAACCAAAAAAGAGGGTGAAGTTTCCCTGTGGTTGGGGGCTCAATCTAAGGTTCTAACTGGATAAATCTGCAACAGCCAAAGATTTACAAGGTGAGAAGTTATAAATCTCAAAGAGAAGGAGTGAATTTGAACCATAGAGAACTTGGTGGTCTCCCCTAAGCAGTCTCTAGTTTTGGGTGAAGTACACAATTGTCATGAGTTAGCCAAAGCCTGGCTTTTACTGCAAATAGAACCAGGCTGCTGATTAACAGCAATGACTTATGTTAGATGAAGCTTTTCCTTCTATTGAGTTGATATCTACCTAATTATGTCCTCTTGGACTAAACAGAACAAGTTGAATCCTTCTTCCAAATGGCAGCCCTTTATGTCCAGAGTCTGAAGAGAGTCAGCATGTTCCACCCAAATGTTCTGTTCCTCAAGCATTGTTAGGCTTCTTCTGATCTGTGTATAGATAGCACGATGGTCGTGAGATTCCCTATGTTATGATCACTCCAGATCACAGAATCATACATCAGGATCTAGAAAGAACCTCAGAGATCATCTACTCCAATCCTCTCACTTTGCAAATTAGGAAACCAAGACCCAGGGAGGTTAAATAAGTGACTTGCCTAAGATCACACAGGTTGGAGGAGGAGGAAAGAGGTGATTTGAACCCAGGCCTTCTGATTCTAGAGCCCATATTCTTTCCAATGTACCATGCTCCTTCCTCTGGCTGCTATCCAACTTGTCAATATCCTTTCAAAAAATGCAACACCTAGAACTGAATGCAATACTCTAGATATAACATGACCACGGAAGAGAATAACAGAACTATCACCACCCTCCTTCTATGCACTATGCCTTTATGATTGCAGCTTAGGTTCAAATTTGCTTTTGTCTGCTAGGTCACTCTGTCAACTTCTATCAAACTCGAAATCCACTAACCCCACAGATCTTTTTTCACTCCTCCCCCATTCTATACCCAGACAGACTAAAACTAAGTGAAATAGTTTAGTCACTGTTATAAGCACAGCCAAGCCAAGTTGTGCCAGAAAGCACTGGGTCACAAGAATTCTCTGGGATGACATGTATTCTGAGAGCCCCTGATTCCATATTCTGGATCCTTCAGTCCAGCCCGTTCAGCACTTACATATAACCTTCTACCTAGACTCTCCTTCTCAAATGTGTCACTCAGCTTTAATGTCTTCACACTCCCTTTCACTGCTCACAACTTGCCTACCTGTTTCCCAAGGATTGCTTTAAATCCTGATTTTGGCCATTACTGTCCATAGATTTCCTTTCCAATAAAGCTAACTTCTTGGGCCATTAAATCAGGTTTGCCTAACTAATCTAACAGAAACAAACTAGTCTGTTTCTCAGGATGCTTTAGTCTTCAACTCTCAGCCCCTATTGCCTTAATTAGTTAACCCTTTATTTCTAGGCTCCAATGAGATCTGACAGTTGTAACTGACCCAAAGTCCTCCATCTGCTTGGGGGAAGAGGGGGGAGGTAGCCTCCCTACCTGTGATAAGATCCCGGTGAGGTTGCTTTTCCAACTAAAAGACAAAACTTTTGCCTTTTCTTTATTTTGAAACCCTTCTCTATTCCATCCCCTTCCCCTCCCTGAAGGCCTACAACGATATTCAATCTCTGGTAGGTGTTTAATGAACATTTCTCCTTCAGGAGGTCCCATCCTTCCTCCTAGCTCTCATTATTTCTGAGCAGAATCAAAGTTCCTGAATAATTTCATCACTTTGTGGTGAGCGCTGAATCTGACCTAACTGATTAGCAACATGGAAAAAGAGTGCTTTGTCCCATGCCCCTGTGAGGTGAAAGGAATCTTCCCGCCCAGGATGTTTGGGTTAGCAAAGGCACCCCCTGAGAGAGATCAATGACCTAAGCATGGAATGTGTCCAGAACCCTGGATCCTGTCCAGGTGCTTTGCAAGCTAAGCTGTGAGTCCCATTTTCTGACTCTTGCCTCTCCAGGCAGCCAGTTTCTCTCTGCATGGCACCAGCTGCAGCATGAGAGTGATTAAGCACATCACCCTCAGGGTGGGAGGGGGCAAGGATGAGTTACTGTAAGTCAGATGGATGGGGTGTTGTGTGATTTGCCTATTTGCTATCTGCACAATGGAATTAGGGGAGGGGACGGAACCCCGAGACAGAGCCAAGGAAAATGCTGGCCTCTGCCCTGCCTAATCTCCATCCATTACAGGATGTGAGGGACAGTGGTTTTGATCTGCAAGCAATTATGCAGATGAGTTTACTGCTGGCTAATCAACCCCAGGGTCTCCTACCCAGCTGACCGACATGTCCTAAGCAAGGTGCCATTACCCAGAATCTTGGCGGTGAAGGGAGAAAGTGCTGGCACTAGACCAACTGCAAGGCCAAAGGAGAAGATAGCTGGGAACTGGGGGAAGAAGGGAGGTGTCAGTCCTTTTCATCTCTTAAAACCAAAAGCCAAGATTAGCAAAGGGCATTTGTGAGGCAATTCTCTATCCCCAGAGCTGGGTTTGGAGTAAGAGAACCTGAGTTCAAATCTTGCCTTGGCTTCCTATTTCTATCATCCTTTCTGTGACTCAGGTCCACAATCTCAGATTCATCAACTCTCTTTTCCTCACCTCATAATTGTCTTCTCTTAGCAGTCCTCTTCTCTCTACTCATCTCAATATTCATAAAACACAGTTCTTACTATAGCAATCTATTGTTCAAGGTTTCTATTATTTCTAGGATAAAATTAAAAAACACTTTATATGAAGGAATGAGTGAATAAATGAATGAAAAGTATTTATTTATGGGGCAGCTAGAAGGCACAGTGGATATAGGGCCAGGCCTGGAGTCGGGAAGACTCCAATTGAAGAGTTCAAGATATTAACTATGTCATCATAAGCAAATCACTTAACCTCTGTTTACCTTAGTTTCCTCATCTTTAAAATGGAGATAATCATAGCACCTGCCTCCCAGGGTTGTTAAAATGAGATAAATAATTGTAAAGTGCTTAGCACAGTACCTGATGCATAGTAACCTCTATATAAATGTTAGCTATTTTTATTATTCAAAACTTACTATGTGCCAAGGACAGTGCAAAGGGCTGAGGATATAAATACAAAATTGAGACAGCCATTGCCCTCAAGAAATTTACATTCTAATAGGGGAGACCATACATATTGGGGAACTGTAGCTGAGGAACAGAGTTATGATGTGGGAGGCTGCAAATATGTAAGTGGAACAATAGAGAACGACATTGATCCACCCTTTCCAGAGATGATGGTTGTGGTAATTTGATTACAGTTCTTTGAGCAAGAAGTGAAAAATAGATGGGGAGTGGAGGAGGGTATACTTGCAGATTTAAATGTTTGGCATTTAGAGCCCATGATCTGACTGCACCTTATGTTTATAGACTTATTTCACTTACTGACTCTTCCCTGTGTATGACATTGAATCTCCCATGTTTGTGCCTTTGTGCCTCCTCTCCTCTCCTGAATCTCCTGGAATCTCTAGCTTCTTTCAATAAGGCTCAGCTCAGCTATCTCACCTCCTATGTAAGGCCTATTGTGATTTCCTACAGGTTTTTTTTTTCCTTTTTGGAAAAATGTCATTGTTACCTTTTGTTTTCATATCACCTTCATTTCAGAATATATTTCTTCCCTGTACCCTACCCACTGAGCTATTCCTTGTGACAAAAAAAAAATTAAGATTAAAAACAGAAGAGGAAAAAAAGTCACTCAGTAAAATCAGCACCTCAGTAGAATCTGAGAATATATATGATGTTCACACACATGGTCACCAACTTCTTCAGAAAAAGTGCATTTTCTCAACCCTTCTCCAGGGCCAAATGTCCTGGTTGCTATAATTACATTGCTTTGAGCTTCATTTTTTTGTTCTTTTCATTTTCATTGTTATAAGTATTGCATATATTGGTTTCCTGGTTCTGCTTATATCACTCTGCATCCATTTAAATATATCTTCACTCTACTCCCTGCTCTTTGACCTGCACTACAGTCTCAACAAAGGCCTTGCATCCTGTGATGTGCTGGTAAATGTTTAACAACAAGCTGGCTAAGGGGAAATGTATGCAAGACACACTTGTAAATTTAATCTGCTTTATTAACATTGTCTCCATTATTCCCTCAAGTCTAGACCACAAAGAAAACAATAACTCAGGCCCAGAATTGTGGCCTTTGTAGATTTTGCAGATGTAAATGCTCACACTGAAAATTTAACAATCAGCTCTCAAGACAGCCTTTTTGAGCTGGTTCTAGATCTATAATAACACTTCAAGCATACCTCGGAGATATTGTAGATTCGGTTCCAGATCATACAAGTAAATATTGCAAGCAAGTGAGTCATGCAAATTTTTTGGTTTCCCAGTGCATATAAAAGTTATGTTTACACTATGCTGTAATCTAATCCAATAGTATGTCTAACAAAACAATGTACATACCTTAATAAAAAATACTTTATTGCTAAGAAAAACAATGCTAACCATCACCTGAGCCTTCAGTGAATCAGAATCTTTTTGCTGGTGAAGGGTCTTGCCTCAATGCTGATGGCTGCCGACTCATTAGGGCAATGGTTGCTGGATGTTGAGGTGGCTGTGGAAATTTCTTAAAAGAAGCCAACAATGAAGTTTGCTACATCTATCAAATCTTCCTTTCATTTGAACACTTAGAGGCCATTGTAGGGTTATTAATTGACCTAATTTCAATATTGTTGTGTCTCAGGGAATAGGGAGGCCTGAGGAGAGGGAGAGAGATGGGGACAGCTGGTCAATGGAGCAGTTAGAACACGCACACACTTACATTTATCAATTAAATTCACTGTCTTATTTGGTCATGGTTTATGGTGCTCCAAAACAATTACAATAGTAACATCAAAGATCACTGATCACAGGTCACCATAACAGATATAATACCAATGAAAAGTTTGAAATATTATGAAAATTACCAAAATGTGACACAGAGACATGATATGAACACATGCTATTAGAAAAACGGCTCTGGTAGACTTGCTTTGGGTTGCCACAAATCTTCAATTTGTAAAAAGCACAGTATCTGCAACATGCAATAAAGCACAGCGTCAATGTATTCCTGTATTTGCATCCCATGCCAAAGGCCATGCCCTGGTGGTTTCAACCCTTTTACCACCAGACCTCCCTGCCTCAGGGCCTCCACTGCACTGATTAGTGTTTGCTCCCCCAAATCACTATTTCAGGAAAGACCTAAATACTCTTCTCTCTGCCGTTCAGTTTTCTCCACAGCCTTATCAACCGCCATGCTATCTCATGCCTACCTTTGACTTTCCTCCTTTGCCTCTCACCCACTCAAATCTAGCACCATGATCTAACCAACTCTGCCATTTTTCCTAGAGGTGTATGTTAATTTACTCCTCTCCTTGTAAGTTTTAGGACCAAAGTGCCCCTTGATGGCCACCACTTTTCTGCGTATGCTATCTCTCCCTATTAGTATGTGAGCTCTTTGAGGGCAGGAATTACCTTTGATTTTGAATTTGTGTCCCCAGCATTTCGCCCAGTGCTTGACATACCACATGCATTTAATGAATGTTTTTTCATTCATTCATGTCTCACTATGTTGGTCTCAATTCTCTCATTTCTTTTGGTGTCATAGCATTCCATTATATTCATAGACCACAATGTGTTTAGTCATTATTTCCCAGTCAATGGCATCTGCTTTCATTCAAACTTTTCGAGACTTTAAAATGTGCTGCTATGAATATTCTAGCATACATGGAACCTTTCTTTTTGTCTTTGATTTCTTTGGAGTACACACCTAACAATAGGATAAGCTAAAGGATATAGACATTTTAGTCATTTTTAACATAATCCCAAGCTGTTTTCCAGAATGATTGTACCACTTCACAGCTCCACCCACAGTATATTAGTGTGCCTGTCTTTCCACAGCCCCTCCAACATTGACTATTTCCATATTTTATCATCTTTGTTGATTTCCTAATGTGAAACAAAAACCTGGAGCTTTTTTGATTTGTATCTCTGCTATTATTAATTATTTAGAGCAATATTTCATATGGTTATCAAGTTTTCCATTATTTTCTGAACTATTTGTTCAAATCCTTTGACCATTTATATACTAGAAACTCTCTCTTGGTCTTTTATTCTTATTAATACTCTCTATAAATGGATACTAGGCCTTTATCAGATATTTGATGTAAAGATTTTTTCCCAATTGACAGTTTCCTTTCTTATCCTACTAGTATTGATTTTGCTCAAGCAAAATCTTTTCAGTTTCCTCTATTTGAAATTACTTATTTTATTCTTTGTGATGATTTCTATCCTTTATTTGGTTATAACATCCCCCAATTTTTAACAGTTTGACCAAAAAGAGTCATACTATGTTTACTTCAAATAAATTGCATATTTTTTTACCTACCCACATGTATCTTAGAGGAAAGAAACTGCCATTTTTTTTCTTTTGGAAACACTTGCAAAGTCTCTTATACATCACAGGCACTTCTGAGTTCCAGTCTCTCCTCTCTCTAATCTGTATTACACAAAATTTCCAGAATAACAAATCTGATTGTATCATTCCCTTGCTCAAGAACTTTCATTCTCTTGGAAATTGAGGGAATGCCCTTCAACTGGGTAACAGCTGAACAAGTTGTGGTATATGAATATAATGGAATACTATTGTGCTATAAGAAATGATGAGCAGGTGGATTTCAGAAAAACCTGGAAAGACTTGTACGAACTGATGCTGAATGAAGTGAGCAGAACCAGGAAAACACTGTACACAGTAACAGCAACATTGTGCAATGACTAACTTTTATAGACTTATCTCTTCTCAGCAATGCAATGATCTAAGACAGTTCCAGAAGACTTGTGATAGAAAATGCTATCCATAGTCAGAGAAAGAACTATGAAGTCTGCATGCAGATTGAAACATATTATTTTCTCTTTTTTGTTTGTTTTTTTTCTTTCTTGCGGTTTTTCCCTTCTGTTCTGTTTCTTCTTTTGCAATATGATTAATGTGGAAATATGTTTTTTTAAAGAACCTTCATTGTCTCCCTATTATTTTTAGGATAAAATATAAATTCCCTAGCTTGGCATTTAAAGTCTTCACAATTTAGCTCTAGACCGCCTTTTCGGACTTATTTTCTCTCCCTTTATGTACTCTACTCCAGGAAAACTGGCTCTCTTTCTTTGAACTTAGCATTCCATCTCCCACCTCCCTACCTTTTTTTTAACAAGGCAATTGGGTTAAGTGACTTGCCCAGGGTCACACAGCTAGTAAGTGTCAAGTGTCTGGTCTGAAACCAGATGTGAACTCAGGTTCTCCTGACTCCAGAGCTGGTGCTTTATCCACTGTGCCACATAGCTGCCCAGCCCCCTCCCTACTTTTGCACAGGCTGCTCCCCATGTCTGGAATGTACACATACTCCTACCTCTACCTACTAGGAGCAGTAGCTTCTATTAAGGCTCAGCTTGTGTGCCATTTCCTACAGGAAACCTTTTATCATCCCCATGGCTGTTAGTGAGCTCTCTCTCAGTAGAATGGAAGCTCCTTGAAGTCAAATACTGTTTTTCACTTTTTCTTTGTATTCCTACTGCCTAGAGCAGTGCCCAGAATATACTAGGTGTTTAACAAAAGATTGCTGGATTGGATTGGATTGTTGGTCTAGATTTACTTTCAAGGATCAGTCTAGCCAAGTATACAACAATAACTAACAAGAATAGCCAGCATTTATAAACTTAAATGTCTGCAAAATGTTATAGAAATATTAAATCATCTTACCCTCACAATAATACTAAGTAAATGCTATTAATATCCACATTTTACAGTGAAGAAAAGTGAGGCAGAAAGAAGTTGACTTGGTCAAGGTCACATAGCTAAGTATCTAAGGCCAAATTTTAACTCAGTACTTCCAGACTCCAGGCCTAGCATTCTATCCACTGTGCCACTAAGAGAGAGAGAGAAAGAGAGAGAGAGAGAGAGAGGGAGGGAGAGAGAGAGAGAGATGCTCATTACCAATATCCTGGATCCTCTTTGCCCATGGCTACCTGTGAAACAAATTAAGATACAAAACTCCTCCATCCTCAGTCCTGTACGATCCCTTTCTACTTCTGCAGTGATTGTATCAGAGTAGTAGATAAGGGACAGAGGGTGCTAAAAATCACATCATTTTTAGAGTAGGAGTTCTTACCTGCAGTCTGTGAATTCAGATTTTTTTTTAATTTTGTTAATTGTATTTTATGTAATTGATTTTCTTTGTAATACTATGTATTTTTTTAATGTACTTAAAAATATTATTCTGAGAAGGGGTCCATAGGCTTCACTAGACTTCTAAAGGAGCCCATAACACACACATAAGGTTAGGAGCCCTGTTTAAATCATTCTTTTAATAACTGTATTTTTTTTTTTTTTTGCTTTTTGGTGAGGCAGTCAGGGTTAAGTAACTTGCCCAAGATCACACAGCTAGTAAGTGTCAAGTGTCTGAGGCCGGATTTTGAACTCAGGTCCTCCTGACTCCAAGGCCAGAGCTCTACCCACTGTGCCACCTAGCTTCCCCAACAACTGTATTTATGAAATAATCATATGACTTTTGCAGACCTTAAAGTAATATGTAAATATGAACTAATACCATTATTACTTATCTAATCTTTTTGATGTATTTTAGATAAAAAACAGTTCAAGAGTAAGTCTCTGTCTCACTATTATTCTTATGGATTTAATGTTTTATGTTCTATTGTTCAGGTGAATAGCGTGCCTGCTTTTGTAATTTAATAAGATTATCAGAGTATAAGCTAATGTCCTACAGACTCACTGAAAGGATCGTTGACTTGGTTCCCATAGCAGACAGGCCAACAGTAATGACTTCCTGTTCTCACATGGCTAAGTTTCTCTCTCTAGGTCTCCATATTTCAAAAACTTTTTTTATTACAGCTAATTTGAAGACTATGAGTATTTGGCATAATGACATCTATTAGAAGTATCATTCTGAATTTTTCTGTATCAATGTTATATTCAGGTAATGGTGGGCAATCATTATCTGTAATGATGCTCTAATTCCCAGAGAGTTTATGTGTTAAATCCCCCAAGATATTTTGTGGCTTGTGTTTACAACTCAGGCATTTTTCATCTGTTAGTTTATAAAGGAAAGTGAATGTTTAATTCTAGCCAGCTGATGGTGTCTTTCTAACTATCCAGTAGATTCTAAATTTTGGCAACATGCAGTGATATGTTGCCCAACTTCTACCACTTTACTGCAAAATCTGCATCAGTCAATACATCTGGCCTCCTCAAAGATAACCTGTCTGTAATTTCCAGTGGCAATGACCTGTTCCTAAATCCCTATCATAAGCCTTTTTATTTCTATAAATAAACCTGCATGACAGTCATTTTTTTAATCCTTCTTTGTCAACCCAATGTTGGATGAGCTGAATGAATGTTGCCCATTGGGTGCATTTGATTTCCCTTTTGAAGCATACTGTTGTAGTCATTGTTTTATCTCATTTTTCTCATCTTTTTCCACAAATTCAGATAGAAATGATCTGGGGACGAGTCACTATCTTTCTATTCAGTATTTTATGGCACAGATAAATAAAATAACTGCTTTTTGTAGTTGGATAAAAGTTTTAGGATGGCAGTCAGTTCATCAAAAAACATCAAAAGCCTATTCTGTATCAGGCACTGTGCTAAATCCTAAGGATACAAAGAAAGGTAAAAGGAAGTCCCTGCTCTCAAGGATCTCACAGTCTAACATGGGGAGATAACATGCAAACAACTATGTATGAACAAGCTAAATATACTAAATAAATTGGAAATTATTAACAGAGGAAAGGCACTAGAATTAAGAGGGATTGGGAAAGGCTTTCTGTAAAAGACAGGATTTTGTCTGGGACTTGAAGGAAGCCAGAGAAGCTCGGAGGCAGAGATGAGGATGGAGAACACCACAATCTTGGAGGATAGCCAGTGAAAATGACTGGAGTATGGAGATGGAGTGTCTTATTCAAGGAATCTCAAGGAGGCCAGTGTCACTGGATCACAGAGTGCATGAGTAGGAGCAGAAGTGTGGAGCATGTAAGGTAGAAGGTATAAGAAGACTAGAAAAGTGTGTCTGTGTGTGGAGGGGGGGTGGCGTTTGAAGGGTTTAGAATGCCAAACAGAAGATCTTATGTTTGATCTTGAAGGCAATAGGGAGCCACTAGAGTTTATTGGGGATAGGTGGGTAATATGATCAGATCTAAACTTTAGAAAGATCACTTTAACAGCTGAGTGGAAGAATGGACTGGAGTACAGGTAGACCAGCAGGCTATTTCAATACTCAAATGATAAAATAATAAGAGTTTGTGCTATTGTGTAAGTTCATCTTCTATCTATAGGTTCACTGAATATATCCTTTGTAGAGCTCCAGTAGTAGATAGGGCAAAATAGAAAAGTTGCAGCTCATCCTGATGTCACATGATTTTGATCTCCACATAGCTTGGAGGTTGAGAGGAGAACTTGGTGTGGTAAGATCTATTTTTTAAAATTCTTAATTTTGTATGGAACAATGCTACATATAGTTGATTGTAGACAACAGCTTTGTTTGTGATAATGTCCAAGTTCTAATACAGTTTATTTGTTGAATTCTCAAGGATATTTTGACATCTGTCTTTTTAGTACAAGGGTTTGCAATCTCTTCATTTAATATAAAATATAGCAAGCTTCTTACTATTATTATCCCAATTATATTGTATGGCTAGAAAACATCAAATACTGTAGTTTTTGACAAAATAAAGTTGCAAGTCACCAAGAAGTCAAAGACAAGGTACATGCTAGGTAGGCATATATACTACAACTTATTACTAATGAAAAATTGCATGGGAGAAGCAGTGGAAAGGATCATATCAGTCACCAAAAAAGGAGGCAATCCAGTCATGTACCAAGAGTAATAGTTAGCAAGTAGTGCTTTGAGGCTTGCAAAGCACTTTGCAAATATTGCCCCATTTTATCATCATCACAACCCCAGGAAGTAGATACTATTACTATTATTCCCATTTTACAGATGAGGACATAGAGGCAGACAGTGATTAAGTGACTTGACCAGGCCTTAAAGTCAGAAAGTCCTGAATTTAAATCCAGCCTCACACACTTCCTAGTTGTGTGACCCTCACTATCCGCCTGAATTTTTTCATCTATAAAATAGGGGTAATAATAGCACCTACCTCCCAGGGTTGTCATAAGGATAAAACTAGTTTACATTTATAAAGCACTTTGCAAACTTTAAAGCACTATATAAATGCTAGTTGTTGATCTTATTATTATGAGTGAAAGATAGCCAATAGATAACCCACATTCTTCTTCAATATCCATAAACATCAAGAGACTTAGAGAAAACACATTGGATATCTTTCCCATGAAGGACTCCTGGGTGGTCATGAACAAGGGTCAAAAGGATGAGGAATATGGATGAGTTGAGATTTTTGCTTTTGAAGGAAATATCCACTTCACTATGATTACACTAAGTTTCAACCCTGAGTATGAATTATCCCTCCTAAGAGAATTTGTTTTTTAATAGGGAACAAATCCTTATTCAGGGGAATCAACATTTAATACTGTCAAACCCCCAAGTGGTTATCTAGCCTTTGGTTGAAGACCTCAAGTGAGGGAGAACCTACTGCCCCTGGACCTGTCCCATTCCATTTTTGGATAGATAACTGTTTTTATCTTCGCTTCATCTTGTCTACAAGTATAGCATGAGAGACTTAGTCAAAACTTTCCTTTATTCTACATCTTTTCCTCTCCCTCTGCTTCCATCTGCTAGTTCTTACTGAAACCTGGATTGCCCCTAATGACATAACCTCCCTGGACACCCTTTCCGGTATTGGTGGCACCTTCACTCATTCTTCTTGACTCACTGGTCAAGATGGGAGAGTTGGAATACCCCCTTCTTCCCCATTGCCTCTTCCAGGAGCTTTCCCTTCCTGCATCACTCAATAACCACTCTACCTTTAAGGACCATACTATTCATATATAACATCCAATCAAAACCCTGGTAGCTATTGTCTACAAATCTCCAGGTCATTGCCCCTCCTTTCTCAATGAGTTTGATACTTGGTAAATAATATTTCTTTCCTCTCCAACTCCCATCCCATTCTAGGGAATTTCAACATACATATTGATTTTCCCTCAAATACCCTAACCACTCAGTTCCTCAATCTACTCACTTTTGAAAAGCTACTCCTCCACCACCCCCTCAGCCACACACAAAGATGGTCTTACCCTTGAGATTGCCCTCACCCATAAATGTACTACTTCCATGTTCAAGAATTCTCAAATTCCCTCATTCAACCATAAACTATTGGTTTTTTACCTCTCTTTCTACCTTCCCTTACAAAACATTATTCTTTGTCCTCACTGTGACCTCCAATCTCTTGGCTTCTCAACTTTCTCCCAGGCCATCTCCCCTGCACTAGACACTCTCTCCTCTTCCCCCCATCTTGACTCCTTGGTGAAGCAATTCACCTCTACACTTATGACAAATGTCCTCCTCTCTTGCATCTGTAGTCACCTTATCATATTGTCAATTATGCCCAGACAAGCCTCAGTCTTGGATCACTCTCACTATTCATTGCCTTTGTTCTCATACATGTGATGTTAAATGAAGGTGAAAAAATCTATGCAACTGTTCTGACTGCGTTCACTACAAATTTATGTTACACAACCTCAACTTCATCCTCACTGATGCTAGGCAATCCTACTATACTTCTCTTAACTAACTATCCCACTCTCTCTTTCCAAACCTTTTCATGCCTCCTTAAACCTCCCATGGTTCCCTCTTCCCCTGCTCTCTCAGCTAAGAACTTTGCCTCATTTATTACAGAAAAAAAAATTGAAGCCATTCACCATGAACTACCACTTCTTCCCTTTTCCTCATCTCCTATCATTCAGATAACTTCTGCCATTGTCTCCTCCTTACATCTGTCTCACATGATGAAGTGGCCTTTCTCCTTACCAAAGCTAACCCCTATACTGGTTCAGGTGATCCCATTCCACCCTGTCTCCTCCAACAGATTGCCCCCTATGTTGGCCTCATTCTTTCACTTATTTTCTTTTTTAATTAATTTATTTTGATTTATCAACAATCATTTCCATAAGCTTTTGAGTTTTAAATTTCTCTCCACCTCTCTCCCCGCCTCCTTCGCCAAGACGGTGTGCAGTCTGGTATAGGCTATACATATACTTTCCTATTAAACATATTTTCACATTAGTGATGTTGTAAGGAAGAATTAGAACCTATAGGAGGAACCACAAGAAAGAGGAAATAAAACAGAAGAAAAAAATAGCAAATAGTATACTTCAATCTGCATTCAAACTCCATAGTTCTTTCTTTAGATGTGGATAGCATTTTCCATCATGAGACTTTTGGAGATGTCTTAGATCCTTGCATTGCTGAGGAGGGCTAAGTCTATCAACATTAGTCATCATACAATATGGCTGCTACTGTGTACAACATTCTCCTGGTTCTGCTTACTTCACCCAGCATCAGTCCATGCAAGTCTTTCCAGGTTTTTCTGAAGTCCACCTGCTCATCATTTCTTATAGCACAATAGTATTCTATTATATTCATATACCACAACTTGTTCAGCCATTCCCCAATTGAGCTGCTATAAATATTTTTGTACATGTAGGTCCTTGTCTCATTTGTATGATCTCTTTGGGATACAGCCCTAGAAGTGCTATTGCTGGGTCAAAGGGTATGCACATTTTTATAGCCCTTTGGGCATAGCTCCAAATTGTTCTCCAAAATGGTTGGATCACTTCACAACTCCACCAACAATGCATGTGTTCCAATTTTCCCACATCTTCTCCAACATTTATCGTTTTCCTGTTTTGTCATGTTAACCAATCTGATAGGTGTGATGTGGTACCTCAGAGTTGTTTTGATTTGCATTTCTCTAATCAATAGTGATTTAGAGCATTTTTTTCATATGACTATAGGTGGCTTTAATTTCTTAATCTGAAAATTGCCTACTCATTGACCATTTATCAATTGGGAAATGACTTGTATTCTTATGAATTTGACTTAATTCTCTCTATATTTTAGAAATGAGGCCCTTATCAGAGACTCTGGTTATAAACAGTCTTTCCCAATTTTCTATTTTTCTTCTACTCTTGGTTGCATTGGCTTTGTTTCTGCAAAAACTTTTCAATTTAATGTAATCAAAATTATCCATTTTGCATTTCATAATGTTTTCTATCTCTTCTTTGGTCATAAATTCTTCCCTTCTCCATACATCTGACAGGTAAGGTATTCCTTGCTCTCCCAGTTTGCTTATAGTATCAGTCTTTATATCTAAATCATGAACCCATTTTGACTTTATTTTGGTATATGGTGTGAGATTTTGGTCTATGCCTAGTTTCTGCCATACTCTTTTTTTTGTTTTGTTTTGTGGTTTTTTTTTTAGTTGGGCAATGGGGGTTAAGTGATTTGCCCAGGGTCACACAGCTAGTAAGTGTTATGTGTCTGAGGCCAGATTTGAACTCAGGTCCTCATGAATCCAGGGTGAGTGCTCTATCCACTGCACCTCCTAGCTGCCCCCTGCCATACTCTTTTCCAGTTTTCCCAGAAGTTTTTGTCAAATAATGAATTCTTATCCCAGAACCTGAGGTCTTTGGGTTTATCAAACAGTCAATTATGACTATAGTCATTGACTACTGTGTCTTGCATACCTAACCTATTCCACTGATCCACCACTCTATTTCTTAGCCAGTACCAAGTAGTTTTAATGATTGCTGCTTTATAATACAACTTAAGATCCAGAATGACTAGGCTACCTTCTCTTGCATTTCTTTTCATTAGTTCCCTTGATATTCTGGACCTTTTGCTATTACAAATGAATCTTATTTTTTTTTCTAGCTCTATAAAATAATATTTGTTAGTTTGATTGGTATGGCATCTTTCACTTATTTTCAATATCTCCCTGTCTATTGGCTCATAATCTACTGTCTAAAAACATGCCAATGTCTCCTCCATCCTGAAAATAACCCTCTGTTGATCATTCCATTCATGCTATTGTCCTTTATCTCTTCTCCCCTTTATAGCCAAACTCCTGAAATGGGACATCTACAATAGGTACCTCCACTTTCTCACTCTCTTCTTAACCCCTTCCAATTCAGCTTCTGACCTTATCATTCCATGGAAATTGCTGTCTCCAAGATTACTAATGATCTCTTGGTTCAAAATCCAATGACCTTCCCTCAATCCTCATTCTCCTTGACCTCTCTACAGCCTTTGACACTGTTGATCACTCTTTCCTCCTTGATACTCTCTTTTCTCTAGGTTTTTTGGACATTGATGTCTCCTGGTTTTTCTACCTGTCTGACCTCTCCTTCACTTTCTCCTTTACTAGATCCTCTTCCAGATCACACCCCCTAACCCTAAGTGTCTCTCAGGTTTCTGTCCTGGACCTTCTTCTCTTCTCTCTCTACACTGCTTCACTTGGTAATCTCATATAAACTCCCATGGATTTAATTACCAACTGTATACTGATGATTCTCAAATCTACCTATCCTGCCCCAAACCCAATCTCAAATCTCCAACTGCCTCTCTAACATTTCAAACAGGATATCCAATAGACATCTTAAATTCAAGATGTCCAAAACAACTCATTATCTTTCCCCATAAACTCTCCCCCCATTTCCTATCTTCCTTATTACTGTAGAGGGCAATACCACCCTCCTGATCCCTCAGGCTTGCAACCTAGGAGTCATCCCAGACTCCTCACTCTCTATCACCCCACACATCTAATCTGTTGCCAAGGATTATCGATTTCACCTTCACAACATTTCTCAACATACCCCCTTCTCTCCTCTGATAATGTCACCTCTTTAGTGCAAGACCTCATCACCTCATGCCTGAACTATTGTAATAGCCTAATGGTGATGGGGCAGCTAGGTGCCACACTGCATAGAGCACCAGCCTTGAAGTCAGGAGGACCTGAGTTCAAATTCAGCCTCAGAGACATGACACTTACTAGGTGTGTGACTCTAGGCAAGTCACTTAACTGCAATTGCTTCACCCAAAATAGAAAATAAAAAAATTGCCTGCTGGTGAGTCTGCCTGCCTGTCTCAAGTCTCTTCTCACTCCATCCTCCATTCAGCCACTAAAATGATTTTCTTAAAATGCAGGTCTGGCCATGTTACTCCCCACCCCTCTTCAATAAACTCCAGTGGCTCCCTATTGCCTCCAGGATCAAATATAAAATATTCTGTTTGGCATTCAAAGGTCTTCATAACTAGTCACCTCCTACCTTTCCAGTCTTCTTACACCTTACTCTCTGACATGTACTCTTTGATCCAGTGACACTGGCCTCCTGGCTATTCCATGAACAAGGCACTCCATCTCTTGGATCTGGGCATTTTCTCCAGCTGTCCTCCATACCTGTAATGGTCTCTGTCCTCCACTCTGATTATAGATGTCCCTGGCTTCCTTTAAGTCACAGCTAAAATTCTACCTTCTACAGGAAGATTTCCCCAACGACTCTCAATTCCAATGCCTTCCTTTTGTCAAGTATCTCCCATTTATCTTACATATAGCTTGTTTTGTATATATCTGTCTGCATGTTGTCTCCCCTGTTAACCTCCTTGAGGTCAGGGACTATCTTTTGCCTCTTTTTGTATCCTCAAGGCTTAGCACAGTGCCTGGCATACAATAAGAGCTCAATAAATGTTTATTGATTAATTGATGTCTTGCTTTACCAAAATGTAAGTATAGCATACCTATAGCATTCCCATAACCCACCAGTTTAGTTATACTGTCAAAAAAGGAAATGAGCTTTCCATTCCTAATGAATATTTTTATTCTTTCTTTCCCAGTCCACAGATTATTCTTTCTATCACTGAAAATGAAAGTGATATAAGAAGTGAGTATTTTGAACTTCTTACCACAGCATAGTGGCAAGAGTTCCAGGCCTGGAGAGAGAAAAATATGAGATTACATGCTACCTTTGATACTTATTACCTGGGTGACCATGTGCAAATCACCTAGTTTCTCTGTGCCTCAGTTTCCTCACCTGTAAAATGGTAATGACTATACCTATAGAACTTATTTTTTATGATGTTACTGTGAGACTAAAATATATATAAAATGCTTTCAAAATTTGAAATGATATGTAAATATATATGTACAAATATGTAATTATTATTATCATCACATTCCCCCTGAGCAGTGCCTTTATCCCTTCTTTGACCGTCTTATTTCTTCCAGCATAGCTTTAAAAAATTATAACTGAATTGAACCCAAGAACACTGGGCCCATTTAATTTGTCATGAATCACTCAAAAGCAATCAAGTTAGCACTATACACAGGAAAAATAAAGTATATGAAGAATTTGTATTGCCCAGATTATGACATGCCATTGTATGGGCAGCCCATTGTGTTAGTCCATGAGCACACTTATCATAGATGGAGTCTACAAGATGGACAATGAGTTGGGCCCAGAACTGGATATGAGGATGTAAACAATAAGCTGGGTCACATTTGAGAAACTGTGCAGTACATTTAATGGCCCCAAGATGCTCCCCACCCCCAAAGACTATCTTCTTAATGTTAATATTCTCCTAGTGATTCAAAATAGCTACAAATCATAGAACACTATAATCTTCAAAGAACTAAAATGGCCAGTGATTCAAAGAACAATAAATATTCACAAGGAGTTTAAGCAGGCCCCAGCATATAGCCAATGAAGACTGTATTAGAAGTGGCATAGAAGACATCATCAGGGACATGAACGACTGGAAAAAGTGGGTTGGTCATGTAGCAATCAGGAGACATAACTGATGGAAAGCCTGAATGCTGGACTGGTACCCATGAAATATGAATCCTCAGAAGGAGAACCCCACCATATTACATAGATCTCCTATGGAGGATTTACAGAAGGACAAATTATTCAGGATGAGAAGCAGTAAGATTGGCATGTGCACCCTTGGAAGGAGTACTCACATCAATCTATTGATTATTTAAGTGTGGCAATGTATGCCATCTATGTGGGATGCTGGCTCTGGCACCTAAATTGGTCAAATGGTTCAGGATATGGGTTTATGTCCTCAGTGTGCCTAAATTAGGCATTTTTCACAAAAATAAACAAAGATAACTTTCTCTTTTAAAGAGAGTTCAACTAATGCATTGTTGGTGGAGTTGTGAAATGATCCAACCATTTTGGAGAGCAATTTGGAACTATGCCCAAAGGGCTATAAAAATGTGCATACCCTTTGACCCAACAATAGCACTTCTATGGCTGTATCCCAAAGAGATCATACAAATGGGAAAAGGACCCACGTGTACAAAAATATTTATAGCAGCTCTTTTTGTAGTGGCAAAGAATTGGAAATTTAGAGGATGCCCATCAATCGGGGAATGGCTGAACAAGTTGTGGTATATGAAGGTAATGGAATACTACTGTGTTATAAGAAATGATGAACAGGCTGACTTCAGAAAAACCTGGGAAGACTTGTATGGTCTGATGCTGAGTGAAGTGAGCAGAACCAAGAGAACATTATACACAGTAACAGCCACATTATGCAATGACTAATATTGATTAACTTAACCCTTCTCAGCAATACAAGAATCTAAGACATCTCCAAAGGCCTCGTGATGGTTTTCCACATCCAAAGAAAGAACTATGGAGTTTGAATGCAGATTGAAGCATACTATTTGCTATTTTTTTTCTTCTGTTGAATTTTGTTTCCTCTTTCTGGTGGTTCCTCCCTATTGGTTCTAATTCTTACTTACAACATCACTAATGTGAAAATATGTTCAATAGGAATGTATATGTATAGCCTATATCAGACTGTGTGCTGTCTTGGGGTGGGTGATGGGGAGGGAGGGGGAGAAAAATTTTAAACTCAAAAGCATATAGAGGGACTTCCGCTTCCTGGAGCCAAGATGGCGGAGTAAAAAGGTAGTTGCTCTCACCCTCCCCTATCAACCTCTGAAAGCTGAACCAGAAGAAAGATGGGGAGCAGCAATGCAATAGCCCAGGTAGCTTGAGGGATTAATGAGAAAGGCCCCTCTTGCCCTGGGGGAAGGGAAGCAGTACGGAATGGGAGGTGTCCCAGTCAGCTAGCAGAAAGCCCTACTTTAGCACACCAGGGGGAGATTCTGGTGCCTCGGCACTCTACAGCAAATGGGTCTCCCAGTGCCTCAGCAAAAATAAGGGAAGCAGCACTATAAAGGGCCCTAGGCAGATAAACATCCAGCAACATTCATGTGAAAGGAGCTGAAGAAAGCAACCTAGAGGTGCCTCAAAGTTCCAGCATTGCTGATTCCAGCCCAACACCAGGTAAGCTGCCAGAACCCTACAGCCTCCAACTGCCAAACAGGAGGAGATCCTGAAACCCAGGTGGTGGAGCAGGCAAACACCAACACCTGGACCTCCGAGTGCCTCAGTGAGGATGGGGGAACCAATGGAAACCAGCTCAGAAAACCACCAGGTGCCTCATCATTCTACAGCAAATGGGTCTCCCAGTGCCTCAGCAAAAATAAGAGAAGCAGCACTACAAAGGGCCCCAGGCAGATAAACATCCTGCAACATCCATCTGAAAGGAGCTGAAGAAAGCTAAAGGAAAGGAAAAGCAGGCAACCCAGAGTTGCCCTAAAGTCCCAGCCTTGCTGATTCCAGCCCAACACCAGGTAAGCTGCCAGAACCCTACAGCCTCCATCTGTCAACATCAGAGGCCCCAGCACACAAAGTCAATGACTAAGACCTAGGCTCGGGATAGCTAGGTGATTGCTGTGTATTTCCCTCCATCCCATTTTCTTCTGTTTCTTCTTCTCATATTCCAAACCCTCTGCTCCTTTAACATGGAAGCTGCTAAATCTTGTGTAATCCTGACGATGGTTTCTTTGCTGGGTTCACAGCAACATCTGACCTGCCATCTTGCCTCCAAGGCCATCATAGTTTGAGTTTAGGTCCAGTGGGAATTCACCACCTGGACCTAAAACTGAAAAGGCCAAATAAAACATATTAGAACAAAGCTCCAAGTCTATCTCACAGGGCCTAAAAATAAAAGGAGGGGCCCTTCCCCCCACCCCAACCCAGTTCAGTTCATGGTGATTTGTCTTTGGATGAACAGAACCTTCATCACACTCTGGATATAGCTAGAAAGAAAGAAAGATTGTCTCAGTCTCGTAGTTTTTAAAGATGTAGCTTGTTCAAGTTATTCAGTTAATTGCAAGAGGCTGTTCCCACCCCAGTGGTACAGGAATATAAAATGTCTTCTCTTATAAACTGGTCCCTGGACTCTCCCAGATGGGTATTCTATGTTAGGTGATCTGGGCATGCACAAGGCAAGTAAAAGTCACTCTTCTTCACTGACTCCCTATTGCCTAGCAAGTGAAATTCAAACTCTTCTACCCAGCCAAGACACATTATAATCTGATGCCATACTATCTTTCCAGCATGATTTCATGGTATTCGTTTTCTTTGTAATCTGTTCTCTCGCCACGCTTTCCCTACCAAGTCTTTGCTCATACTGTTTTCTCTGTCTGGTATTCCTTCCCTTAGTTTTTTAACCTGACAAATTCCCAACTATCTTTTAAAGTCCAAATGATGCTTCCTCCAGGATGTCTTCCCAGATCTCCCTAGTCATTATGCCTGAGACCCCATATAGCACTTGATTTTACACTATCTGATAAACTAAACATCTAGATTCTGGTCCTTCCTCTGGCACTTAGCTGTGTGACTTGAGGAAATCTACTTAATCTCACTTGGCCTCATTTTCCTCCCCTGTAAAATGGGAGCAATTATAGCTGAAACAGTTACTTACTTCACACAGTTATTGTGAGGCTCATTATGTATGTAACATACTTTGCAATCCTTAAGAGCACTATATGCCAGTTATTATTAGTAGTAATGGTAATAACAATAATATTGTAATTATATTATATTATACACTGTATATTATATTATATAATATATTAATTGTATTATTGTAATTGTATTATAAGCTATTTTCATGGACTACTATAGCTTAGACTGGTCTCCAAAGTCCCTTCCACTTTCAGATTTATAATGCTATGATTCTATGAATAGATGATTAGCTCCTTAAGGGCAGAGAATAAATTCATTTGCTTACTAATACCCAGTATGGTTCCCACAATAGATGCTTAATAGATCAGTGTTGGGTTCAATTGAGTTGAATAAGCATGGCAGGTAGGTGGCACAGTGGATAGAATGCCAGGCCTAGAGTCAGGAAGACTCATCTTTCTGAGTTCAAGTCTGGCCTCAGATACTTACTAGCTGTGTGACCCCAGACAAGTCACTTCACCCTGTTTGCCTTAGTTTCCTCACCTGTAAAATGAGCTGGAGAAGGAAATGGCAAACCATGTCAGTATCTTTGCCAAGAAAACCCCAAATGGGGTCATGAAGAGTTGGTCACCGCTGAACAACAACTCAACAACAATAAAGCATTGCATGTTCTTCACGGAAGAAGAGTCCTCAAGTCTGTGCATTGGATAATAATGAGAAATCAGGCACAACAGAGGGAGTGAATCCTAATTCTGGAAGGCCTCAATGTGAATATATTTTGCATTATAATTAATTTTATCAGTTGGCATGGACACAAGTCCTTCAGACCCCTAAAAGACAAGGTGTAACATACCCATTAGCCATAAGATAAAGAGTAGAATGCAGACACAAGACCCTATTCATAACTAGAACTTTCAGAGCCGGATAGAATCTTCAAGACCATCTAGTCCAACTCCCTTATTCTAGAGATAAGGAAACTGAGGCCCAGAGAGGGGAAACGATTTGCCCAATGTCACACCTGGGTCTTCTGACTCCAAATCCAGTGTTCTTGGTTTTGGTTGTCTTTTTTTTTCCCCCCACTCCACTACATAGTTGCAAAACAGCAAAGAGATCAACATCAGATGACATTTAAATCATCACTGGTCCTCAAACTAACAAATCCAGTTGAATAAGCACTGAATACACCTAGTAGAGTGAAAGACTAGTGAGGCTTAGGTGGGGTTTGCCAGGAAGCCTTAAGGCTGACCCAGCTGAGCCAGAAAAGCCTCCACCTTCTGAGCAAGGCTCATTTTGCCTTTGTGTGATACACAAAATCATTCATTGATGAATCTGGTCCATGCCAAGCCCTGGGGCCCTCACTGAGAAGAGTTTTGTTTTCATAATACCAGCACCTGACAGATAAAAATCTGAAGTTTTAGACTATTTACATCCATCCCCATTGTTTTTCTAATGTCTTAGTCTACTGAAAGGCCGCTGTCCCTTTTCAAAGGTCCTGAGGAGGCTGAGTTAACACTTGTTACACTAAGCAGAAGCATTCCACTGCCCAGAAAGAAGCGCAGTTGGTGCCTGCCTCAAACGTTCGTTTAGTTAAAGTGTTTCTAAATAATGTCATTAGAATCAGAGTCCATTTATCTGTCTAGCATATGGCTTTTCCCCCATCTATAAACATCCACCAAATTGAGCTCTCAACAATTACAATTTCCTGTTAGAGGCTCTTTCCAACCCCAGCACTCAGCTCCTCTCCACCAGAACCTCAGAACTGGAATCAGAGTGAGAATAAGTACAGATTCTTAGGCTCAAACTTCCTCATTTGACAGAGGAGGAAATTACAACCCAGAAATAGGAAGTGATTTGGCCAAAGTCACACAACTAGTTGGTTTTGGAGATGGAACTAGAATTGGCTTCTTTTTAGTAAGTCAACCAGAAAAAGAGAAGATTCTAAATTAATGCGTCGGGCAGAATTAGCTTCTGCTCCCCGTCCCCTCCCATCCAGTCATGAGAAACAGCATGGCAAGGCTAAGTTGACCTTGGAACCAAGAAGGCCTGGTTCTACCTCTGTCACATACTGGCTATGTGACCCTGAGACATTTATTTGATCTTGCTATTCTTTGATCAATGCTTTAAGATTATCAGTTTCAAAGAACAAGCTAATCTGCTTCTGTAGAAGTTCCTTACCCAGCACATGAACAGAACCTTCATCCCACTCTGGATATAGCTAGAAAGAAAGAAAGATTGTCTTAATCTCGTAGTTTTTAAAGATGTAGCTTGTTGAAGTTATGCAGTTAATTGCAAGAGGCTGTTCCCACCCCAGTGGTACAGGAATATAAAATGTCTTCTCTTATAAACTGGTCCCTGGACTCTCCCAGATGGGTATTCTATGTTAGGTGATCTGGGCATGCACAAGGCAAGTGAAGAAATCCACAGGCTTGGTAAAAAAAAAAAAAATGTTCCCTGCCACCTCTGTCTCCTCAGAACATGAAAGTGATCTTGGCTGGGTTCAGGAAGGCTAAGCTAATAGAATATAAATTCTGGTGGGTCCTGCCAAGTTAGAAAGGCTTGGTCTGGTGATGTGTTTGTTGTCCAAGGACCAGTTGGGCTGGAGGGTGATTGATTTTTCAACCCTAGCAATACAAGAAGATCATCTCCCAAGTAATTCAAGAGGGAAGTGATATGCATGGGTGAAAGGAGTACTCCCACCTAAAAAATGGCAGATCTTTAAAATATGAAGTATCCCTCAGAAAAGTTGTCATCCAACTGATACTAACATGGATAGTTCAAAAACAAATGCCATGTTGATAAATCAAAATGAATTTTTAAAAAATGCTATGTGTTGACAGTCTTTGATCCAAGGAGATCAAAGACAGAAAAAAAGGTCAAAAATATTCATGAAAGAACTTTTATGGCAACAAAAAAGTGGAAATAAAATGACCACCTCCACACCATGATGCAGCATCTGAGGAAGATTTTAGTAGGTGCTCTGAACATGGTAGGTTGCTAAAGATGATGATGATGATGATGATGATGAAGACTAATAATAATGATAAAGAAGATGGCAAATCAGAAGTTGCAGTAGCCTAATTCCTACTAAAGGTTCTCCCTCTTCAATAAAGGAATATTTCACTCATGAGTTACTCCCTTAATGCTGTACCAAACTGTACATTTATATAAAATACATACCTCAGTGACCAATCTTGGTCTCAGGGAACAAATAATGAAACATATTTCTCCCCTCTACATAGAGAGTTTGGGTACTACAGGTGTAGATTGCTGTCAGACATAGTTTTTGTTGTTATTGTTGTTGGTTGTGTTTTCTTAACTGTTTTTCTTTGTTCCAATACAAGGCTTAGTAGTGGAAATTATGTCAGGAAATCTGTAAAATACAAAAGCAAAAGGAATCAATAGAATTTTTTACAATAATAAAACAATATAGCTGCTTCAGCTAAACCCTCTAAATCCACTGGCTGAAAGTCAACTACTCAGCTCCCAATGGGCTAGTGACATATGGGGTTCTGGTTTGTAGGGAACATTCCAAGGCGAGAGAAAATAAGGCTAAGCTAAAACAAAGGAAGCAACCATGCCAGCAGCGCCCTTTTCCTCTCTCATAGGGGGTAAATATAACCCATTGCATTGTGTTTGAATAAATGGAATAACTAGAAATGTAGACACCCACACAAAATGCTCTCTCCTTCCTTTCCACCCCATAGTGCCCTAAATATGGCAATACCATTAGCAATTATCACTGATGCACAGCTATCACAGTGCTCTCTAATATAGCCACATAAATATGTGACATGGTAGGGATCATGGGGAAGTAGGTCTATGCAACTCAAGGCCCTGCAACCCTGTGTCAGGAACTCTTTCTTGCTGCAAAAGGTCCTCTTCCACTTTGGGGGATTTTTTTCCATTCTCCCAATTAGTAGCTTCCACACAGGAAAGATGAGAAGAAAAAATGCATGGTAACCCCAATATCCCAAACTGACTACCCATTTGTAACATTACAGAGGAAACTTTTATTGAGAGAGAGAGAGAGAGAGAGAGAGAGAGATCCAAGAATGAGTAAATATTGGTTGCAAAAATGTATGTAAAACCACAAAACCACTTAGGTTCAGAATAAGAGAACTACTTTAGCCAAGGCCTTCCCCTGCAAGTTCTTCATTTTCTCATGATACCTCATCACCCCCTCTCTCTTCCTCTGTCTTCTTCATTTCTCTTGGCTCTGTCCCATGGAGACCCAGTCAGGTCAATTCAATTCATTTTAACAAACATTCATTAAGTGATATGCACTGTGATATACACTCTGAGTTTCTCAGATCAGGCAACTGTGAGTCTCTAAAGAGTCCTCTAGTCTTTCAATGTTATCTCCTGGGCAAGGTGAAAGCAAAAAAAAATTTTTTTTAAACTAATAACAACAAAATTAACAAAAAGAAAACCAGCCTCCTGATTCCTCTTCTCTACTGGTCACTGATCCTCTATTCCTTCTTCTCCCCTACTTTCTTCAGTATTTCCTAGCACTCCATCCTGGGTTTGAGCTACCCTAATTGGTGGGTGAATAAGTGAAAAACAGTCTAAAATACTATATATTACTGACCCCAGGTACTGCTTCCTATTCCATGGAGCCTTCCACCAAGAAACCAAGAGCTGCCCAAGGTATCTTACCATGCATTATCCCAGCTACCCATAACTTTCCCCCTTTTCGCTTCTTAATCTTTTTCCAAGAACAGTAATCAAATAAATTCTACTATTGCCACTGGAGAGGGCATATCATCTATTGTCCTTTGACTCCACTCACAATCTCTTCTACTCTCAAGACCAAACCTGTCCTCCCCATCCACCACTTCTCTATGTATGTTGCATTACCCAATTAGAATGCAAGCTTCTGATCAACAGGAACTTTTATTTTTCTATTTGTATTCCCAGTCCTTGGCACAAAGTAGGTGCTTAGTAAATGCTGGTTCATTCATTCATTCTCACATAAGACACACAATGAAGCCTGTTATCTAATACTGAGCCAAAAGGAAAGCACAAATTCACGGGACTTGAGAAGTAAGTAAAGCAGACATAGGCCCATAGCTGAAAGGAAGGGAGCATCTCCCTCATCAAAGCCAATATAGTATAAAAGGGAGCTGTGGGTAAGACTCAGGGCTAGGGGCTTGACTTCGCTCTTTGTTTCGAATTTTGTTGGACAAGTTCTGCTGAGAAATGTAGTGGGTTCCTAAAGGAGAAACATTTTTAGAACTATGCACACAAAAGCTTCTGTAATTGCTATGAGGGAAACTCTCTATTCCTATCTACTTGTATGAGTGTTGTTTACATGAAATTCAACCATTCAAGCCTGGATCCCAGGAGAAATAGCTCCTCTTCGCATTTCCTAGGGAGTCTATGCCTCTCTATGAGGAGCCAAAAGGAGATAGAGAGTAGGACGAGGAGTCACCGCTAATGCGAATTGGTCCCTGATTAAAAAACCTCTGGTCTGAGAAGACACCTCATACTCCTCCATCTCTATCTTATTAGCATAGCATCTATCACTTTATGCTTATGTTCTTAAGTTCCAGCTAGTGGAGAAGAGGCAACGCTAAGTCCCAAGGAGCCGTACCCATCCCCAAAATCCAAAGCTCTTTCCACTGTCCTTTATGACTTACCTTTCCAATTCCTAGTTGAACTGCTTTCTTAACTCTGGTTTTTATCATTTCATAATGTCAGCATTTCATAGACATAGAGCTCGAAGCTCATCTAGTTTGATCCCTATCCAAAGCATGCATCCCCTTTACAACATCTCTGAGTTCTCTTCCCAGCCCAAACATTCTGTGATTCTTTGATGCATTCTTTGTATGGTCTATGTCATAAAATCTGATACACTTGAACTCTCCCATCTGTGACTATATATTTATTCTTGCTACATACATAATCAAATAAAAAATCCCAAAGAGCTTTCATAGTTAGGCCTGTAAGGAAAAGGATTAATAATAATAATAATGGGGGAGTGGTAACAACAAGAGCACTTTAAAGTTTGCAAAGTGCTTTTTAAATATCCCTTTTTATCCATATAACAACCCTTGGAAGTAGATGTTATTATCTGCTTTTACAGATGAGCTAAAAGAGGTTAAGCAACTTGCCCAGGGTCACGCAGCTAGTAAGTCTCTAAGGCTATATTTGAACTCAGGTCTTCCTGACTCTAGGTCTAGCACTCTAACCACTGGGCCACCTTGCTCTTTCTGTTACATTCCAAGGCCCCTAGCAAAATACATTTCTCAGGGTCAAGAAAGTGGGCTCAGATATTCAGGTCTAAGTTGAACCTAAAGTATAGGTCATCATCAACCAGGTCCCTGATGGTGAGATCAGTTTCCAGGCTCTAAAATAGATGTACATATTCAAGACCTACATAGACAATCCAAAGGACACAATCACCACTTATGCTTCCATTTACGTTTCCCAGAAAACTGGAGTCTGACCAGTCACACATATGCAAACACACAAAGGCAAAAGGGGGAAACACGTGGGAGCCCACGCTACCATAATCAGGTGGGCTGCTGTCCTGCTTCTAGGATTCATCTTCTTCCCCACATTCTCCCCTTAAATCTTTTTCTGGCAAAAATGCATGAACTAGTTTGAGTTGACCAGCAGTGAACACTAAGCTGCTCCCACCTTTTACGTGTTGACCACAAGCAACCTTGGTGTGAGACAGATGCTAGTGCCCTCCTCAGGGCTACTGGCTGTAGCTATTTCCTTTCTACCATAGCTCAGTTACACTGCCTTTCCTAACTATACTAACAACTTCAGAAGCCAATGAACAAAAAGCAAAAGACCATTGTGCACTTTGTATCAGGAGTATAGAAGTTAAGTGCCATGGTACCACAAGACAAAATTGATGTTAGGACACCCCAATGTCAAGTGGACAGATTTAGGTATCAGTTGGTGGCAGTCACCACCATGATATGACTTCTGAACAAATAAGATCTTCTTCTCTGTGTCAAATTCCTCTATTATGAGGCTGCTAATGTCTATGTCAAATGTATGAGCAGAGCTATGTGACTTTAAGAGACAATGGTGCAGAGGTGGAGTCAAGATGATGGAGTATTAGGAAGATGTACAGCTTAGCTTTCTTGCCAACCTCCTCCACAAAGATCTAGAAAATGACTTAGACTTCATTCTGATTGGGAAATTGATGAAAAACAATAGTGAGTCATTTTTCTAGCTTAAGTGAACTTAGAGAGGCAGAAAGGTATGTGGATACTGGGAATGGGTTGGGTCAAATGTGCATCATGTAGCAGAGTATTCCGGTACTTAGTAACTAAAAGAAGCCCAAGAATGGGCACCAGGCAGGAAGAGATTTCCAAAGATCCCCGAATAAGCCCTGAATTTCAATATGTTTTTTTTATTTTTAACTTTGTTAATTTCTCTTTGATTTTCAGGATTTTTATTTTGGTGTTTAATTGGGGACATTATTGATTTTCTAGGATTTTTTTTAAAATTGCATACCCAATTTGGTAATCTGTTCTTTAAGTTCACAGGAG
>NW_020954556.1:6562062-6598803 GCF_900497805.2 Vombatus ursinus | reverse complement strand
ATTAGGAACCATTTCACCCAACTACATGTCAATAAAACTGACAAACTAAATAAAATGACTGAATATTTACAAAAACATAAATTATCCAGATTAAAAGAACAAGAAATAGAGTACTTAAAATAACCGATCTTAGAAAAGGAAATTGAACAAACCACAAGTGAACGCCTTAAAAAAATATCCAGAAGGGGCAGCTAGGTGGCCAAGTACATAGAGTACTAGCCCTGAAATCAGGAGGACCTGAGTTCAAATCCGGCCTCAGACACTTGACACTTAGCTGTGTGACCCTTGGGAAGTCACTTAACCCCATTGCCTAGCAAAAAAGGAAAAAAAAAATCCAGAACGAAATGAATTTACAAGTGAATTCTACCAAACACTTAAAGAATAATTCATTCAAATTTTATATAAGTTGTTTGAAAAAAAAATAGAAAAAGAAGAGGTCCAACTAAATTCCTTCTATGACATAAATATGGTCTTCATACCTAAATCAGAAAAAGGCCAAAGAGAAAAATAAATCTTCAGATGAATATCCCTAATGAATATTAGTGCAAACATTTTAAATAAAGGAATAGCAAATAGACTATCACAATTTGTTACAAAGATTACACACTATGACCAGGCTGGATTTATACTAGGAATGCAGCACTGGGTAAGTATTAGGAAAACTACAAACTTAATTGACCATATTAAGAACAAAAACAACAACAATCATGTAATGACATCAGTTGACGCAGAAAAAGTTTGACAAGATGCAACAGGCATTTCTGTTTAAAAAAAAAAACCTAGAAGACATAGGAATAAATAAAGCTTTCTCTTAAACTATAAGTAGTATTTATCTAAAACTAAGAGCCAACATTATCTGTAATGGGGAAAAGCTGGAGGCCTTCCCAATAAGACAATGAGTAAATTAAGGATATGCATTATCACCATTAATCTTCGATATAGAGCTAAAAATGTTAGCTATAGCAATGAAGACAGTGACAGGGAAGAAATTAAAGGAATAAGCATAAAAGCAAAGAGGAAAAGAAATTATTGCTTTTGCTTATGATATTATGGTTTATTTAGAGAACCTTAGAGAGTCAACTAAAAGACTAATTGAAACAATTAAAAACTTCAGCAAAATTGTGAGATATAAAATAAACTCACACAAATCACCAAAATTTCTGCATACTACCAACAAAATCCAGTAAGAAGAGATAGAAAGAGAAATTCCATTTCAAGTAACTGCAGGTAGTATAAAATAATTGAGAGTCTACAGGCCAAGACCCAGACAGGAATTACACAATAAACACAATTACAAAACACTCCTTACACAAATAAAAATAGTTCTAAACAAGTAGAAAAAATATTAATTGCTCATGGGTATGCCAAAACAATATCATAAAAATGACAACACTAGCTAAATTATTTTTTTATTCCATGCCATACTAATCAAACTACCAAAGAATTACTTTATAAAACTAGAAAAAAATAACAAAATTCATCTGGAGGAACAAAAGGTCAAGAATATCAAGAGAATTAATGGGGGAAAGTGGAAAAAAAAAAGAGCCCTAGAAGTACCAAGTCTCAAACTATACTACAAAGCTAAAATCATCAAAACAGTTTTGTACCAGGTAAGAAATAGAAAAGTTAATTAGTGGAACAGATTAGTTCTGTAATATACAGAAGCAAAGGAGCAGAGAAGACTACTATTTGATAAACCCCCAAACCTCTGATATTGGGGCAAGAACTCATTATTCAGCAAAAACTGCTGGGAAAACTGGAAAGCCATCTGGCAGAAACTAAGTATAGATCAACTTCTCACACCGTATACCAAGACAAGCTCCAAATGGATACACAAATTAGACATAAAATGTGTTATCATAAACAAACTAGAGCATGACAGGAAATATCTATCAGATCTGTGGATAGGAGAATCCATGGCCAAACAAAAGACAAAAGAGGTTCACAGGAGGTAAAATGAACAATTTCAATTACATAGAATTTAAAAGTTTTTGCACAAACAACACCAATGCTGCTAAAATTAGAAGAAAAACAGGAAATTGGGAGGAGGGGGAGTCAGCAAGTTTCTCTGATAGAAGTCTCATTTCTAAGATGATATATAGGGAATCGATTCAAATTTATAAGAATAAGAGCCATTCTCCAATTGATAAATGGTCATTTATAGGTCATTTACAGGTCATTTACAGAGGAATAAATCCAAGTTATTAATAGCCACATGGGGAAAAAATGCTTTATATCACTAACAATTAGAGAAACGCAAATTAAAACAACTCTGAGGTACTACCACACAACTATCAGCAAAGATGACAAAAATGGAAAATGACAAATGCTGGAGGAGCTGTGGGAAAACAGGTACATTAATGCATTGTAAGTAGAATGGAGAACTGATTTTACCATTCTGGAAAGCAATTTTGGAATTTACCCAATATTTCTTCGACCCAATCATGCCACTACTAAATCTATGCCTCCAAAGAGATCAAATAAAAAGGAAAAGGACTCATCTATACAAAAATATTCATAGCAGCTTTTTTCATGATGGCAAAGAATTGGAAACTGAGGGGGTATCCATCAATTAGGGAGAGACTGACAAGTTATGTCTAAATGTAATGGAATACTATTGTGCTGTAAGTAACGATGAAGGAGATGGTTTCAAAGAAGCCTGAGAAGGTTTGTATCAACTGATGCAAAGTGAAGTCAGCTGAACCAGGAAAACAATTTATACATTAACAATGATCTTATGAAAACAACAACAATAACAACAACAACCTTAAAAGACTTAGAAACACTAATTAACCCAAGGAACAATCACAATTACAGACAACACATGATGAAATATTCTGTCCCCCTCCAGATAGAAAGCTGATGGATTTAAAATGCAAACTGAGGCATATATACATACATGCATACATATATATGTACGTGTATGTATATATACATAAACATATATATTAATTTGGAGACTTGTTTTTGCTTGATGATACATGCTTGCAATGGGTTCTGTTTTGCTTGCATTCTCATTGGGGGGAGGGAAAGAGTGAAGGGAGAAAACTTGGAGTTGAGAATAAAATTGAAAATGTCTTTAAAAGTGGGGGTGGGGTGGGGGAGCATCAGTGGTGCATTGCTACCACTAAGCATTGGCTGTTGTTCTCTCCAGATCCTTAACTAATCTGTTATCAGTCAAATCAATTGGTCAATAAACATTTATTGAACACCTATTATGTTGCAGACATTGTGCTAAGTGCTAGGGATACAAAGAGAGGCAAAAGACAAACCCTGCTCTCAAGGCACTCACAATCTAATAGGAAAGACGAGACAACAAGCCACAACTATATACAAACAAGTTATATAAAGAATAAATTGGACAATCAACTGATTATCTCCTTTACAAACCTGGAAAACACATAACTTTTCTTCCTTATCAGCTCCACCCTGATCCCATCTTGTGTCCTGGCCAAGTAGGACAGGACAAGCAATGTCCAAAAGTTCACCATTAGAGATTTAGTCCTTTGGCTTTAGATTGTGTTAAAATGCAAATAATCCTGGTTAGGTGTGATGAAACAAAACATCTTACAAACCTTCAGTGTAGATCATTCTTTTTCGGGTGATAGGCAGCTACTTCTGTTAATATTGTTACTATATTTCTTTTTCTTCCATTTGGGTGAGGGAGGGGAACAGTTACACAGGTCCATGAGTGAGTATATAAGTGTAAATCCAAGACTCAACCAGGCAACGGTGACAATTCCTGATTGACTATTTAGCACAGGTTTCTAAAAGAACCAATGAGCTAGCCCAACAAATCAGAAACCAGACAGATTCAAATACTATTACACAATATTTTAGGGAAGGAGAATGCTATTCTGAGTTCAGGCTAGGTAGGAAGTTGAAGGCCAAGGGCTAGATCTACGGACTAAGACATTTATTAAACTAAGGCCCAGATCTGGTGAGACAGTCTGGAAACTGGACAGGTAGATATATTTAATAAACTTTGAAAAAGTCTAAGTCACTCTGGATAGAGGCCTGCATGCATCTGGAAACTGTATGCTTCAATGCAGATCAGAAATTCCTCTGTTACTTATAGTATGAGAGAGTTTCCTGGGGCATTGAGAGAGTAAGTAAACTCCACCACGGTCACACAGATAGTATAGGTCAGAGGTGGGAGTTAAATCCAGGACTTCCTGACTCCAAGGTCAGTGCTTTAGCTGCTATGTAATACTGCTTTTTGTAAGTATTATTGATAATAAAATTATTATTAATATTGCTATTATTCCCTTTCAGTATCCTTCCTCCTCTTCAAGGAGGATACGTTTGATTCCTTGTCCCTTTAGAGAGAGAGAGATGGCTATATGGATTTATTCTTTCTTTATTAATAAATCTCTGTGATAAAGCATCTGGGACTTGACAACCATGGCAGAGATAGAAAGAAATGAAAAAGTGGGCAGCTAGGTAGTGCAGTGGATAGAGCACGAGCCTTGAAGTCAGGAGAACCTGAGCTCAAATCCGGCCTCAGACCAAACACTTGACACTTACTAGCTGTGTGACCCTGGGCAAGTCACTTAACCCCAACTGCCTAAAAAAAAGAAAGAAATGAAAAACAAGAGGAAAAAATGCTATGAGTTTTAGGGTCCAGAGAAAGCTTCATGGGGCAGAGTTAGGAACCTTTAGCTATGTCTGGTCAAGACCTTGATCCAAGGTTTAATATGTTTAGATATTATTTGAGATTTTAGAAAGGAAATTGGTACCCCAAACAGTTTTCATTTCTAGTAGGTCTAGGACGTGAGATCTTAATCTTACCCTGAGAAGTCTCAGATGTCCACAGGCTCCCAATGTTTCTCTTATAGGGAATTGGCACAAGAAGCCTTATCAGATGTTTATCTCATAGTGTTGATAAGTTCATCAGAGGCTTTCACCTAAGAGAAAGTTTTATAGGAAAGAATAGTGAGAGAAAAGAATATGAGAGCACAAGGTACATAAAGAAGGGGAGGAAGGATACTGAAAGGGAACAATAACAATATTAATAATAATTTTATTACCAATAATACTTACCAAAGGTAGTATTACAAAACAGCTAAAGCACTGACCTTGGAGTCAGGAAGTCCTGAATTTAACTCCTGCCTCTGACCTAGACTATCTGTGTGACCATGATAGAAGTTACTCTCTTCTTTTTTTTACTCTCTCAATGCCCCAGGAAACTCTCTCACACTATAAGTTACAGAAGAATTTCTGATCTGCATTGATGCGTGCAGTTTCCAAAATGGGAGGCCCATATCAATTTAATCACAGGTCTAGACTAATGATAATTCACATTTATATGGCACATTAAGATTTACAAACACTTTCTTTATTACAACCCATGAGGAAGGTCACACAGATATCATTACCTCCATGTAACATATGAGAAAATGAGGTTCAGAGATATTCAGCAACTTCTCACAATTACACATGATCACAGTTGGTGTCAGAGCCAGAAAGACAAACTTCATGGTAGTAACAATTATACTGACGGCACATCTTGATTCCTCCCACCAATACACTTATCAATGCTAATCAGAGTCATTCCAAGACTTCACTATCTGAACAGAGATAGAAATGAACTCTTATAGCCTGAGTTAAATGTAGCCAAGAAATCAGTTCCCGGAAATCTATTCCTGGATCCACAACTGATGTTAGTCTAGAGGAAGTCTTATCAATTGAACGAACGATCTTCCTTTTCATACAATGAGAATCATAATTGTTGGTCTTGCAATGGCTCTCTGAAACTTCATTACTTAACATCTGCAAAGATTTTGAAGCTGAAAATCATTAGAAAAATCAGAGGTGGAAGACATCTTAGATATAGAAGGACAATTAATGAAGGCATTAATGTAAGGAGGCAAAATTAAAATGTCTCAATTAAATCCGTTTGGGGTTCTCAACGGAGTTTGTCTCTATGAGGATGGTACTTAGCTGTAGAGAGGTACTTGTAATTATTGGGTCATCAAGGAAAGGATCTTAGAGATGTAATGCAGATCTAGTACATGTGTAGAGTACCTCTAATGGCATCTCCTCACATGGAGACACTATGGAGCCTGCTTCCTACTTCTAGGACAGCTATGATTACGTGCAAAGGAAGAAACCATGTATCATGTGTAGAAATTCAGTAACTGTTTATGGTCAGCTAACTATGTGGTGAACAGCTGGTTCTTTGATTGACAGTGGAGGCATTCAAAAAAGTCTATCAACTTTAGCCACTCTCTTTTGGACTCACCACTCTGGGGGATTTTGCTCATGGCAGCTGGTGAAGGAAGTAGAGTCTCCAACCTTGTGAGTTCAAAAAGTCCAGAAGGTTCCTTGACATCCCAGAATTCCAGAGTTTGAGTCTACAACCAGAATAGCACCAATGTGCCTAGGACCCAGAGTAGAGCCTCCCTCAGTATCTTGATGTTCAAGACCCTGGGTTTGCAGCCAGTACAACATCAATGCCCCAAGGAACAAGGAATGATGTTTCAAACCCTGCACACTGGCAGCTGAGATAAGGACCCACCCAGAAGCAATGCCACTGTTGGACATGAATTTCATGGGACCAATGCTGTGTAGAAACTTTGAGCCTACTCTCTCTTAAGACTAAGGTGATATAGAGAAAAATATGACCCAAAGTATTAGGGGAAACATTTGTATGTTTGTTCTTACTATGACTTTAAAGTAAACATCTATTTCTAAAAGTTAATTGATGTTAAGTGATAATAGACCTAGAGTGCTAGTTACTGGTGCCCAACAACCAGGGGGAACACAGTCAGTTGAAGCTAAAAAGCTGAAAGCAGTAGAAAAGAAACACTCCACATCTGGAGCCAGAAGAGTTAGGTTTGGGTCCTATTTCTACCACTTATTAGCTTCATGACCTTCAGCAAGGTATTTACCCTCTCTAGGCCTCAGTTACATGGCATAATGAATGAAAGAAGTGTTATATTAGAAGTCAGAAATACTTGAGTTCAAATCCTGCCTCTGATATTTCTGAAAGTTTTCTTCCCTATGGCATTGCCCATTTTTCCTGTTGGCTTTCCTGAAATTCAGAACTCTTTCATTTTACTTTAGTTCTTGACTTGGAATTAACAAGGCCTTCAGATTGAACTCTGATATTCAACAAGTGTAAGTCACTTTCCAGAATCCCAAGTACCAGCAGTGAGTAAAATGCATGAGTCCAGTGAGATATGGACTAGAGGTATAGTGCATATTGGATGATTAGGATGATTGCTTTATTGAGAAATAGTATCACCTTCCCTCCTTCCCACAACCACATCAGCAGTATGGTATAGTCCAGAGGTTCCCAAACTTATTTGGTCTACTGTCCCTTTTCAAAAAAAAAAAATTTACTCAGCACCCCTCTAGAAACCTACTTTCTTAAACTGTTCAACAGTTATTTTTAATTTGCATCATTTCAAAAAAATATAAATGTTTTAAATGATGCGTCTTAAATTTAATAATTTATTATAAATTTGTGAGGTTTTTCCTGCATTGAAATTTTGATGATGCAATATTGCACCATGCAACCATATAGCATCATATTGTAAACAAGTTATTATGCACATATTCCTGCCAGTGTATGCTGGGCTTCCTCACAATGCATGACATGCTCACCTGCCAACACTTGCTTGTTAAGACCTGTTGGTAGACTTGACCTTTGATGGATTATAACTTGCATTTTGTGTGTTTATTTGGAAAATAATGTAATCACTATGACTTTAACTCTGACAGATGAAACATGTATGAACAGTTTTTCAAAATTTTCTTATCTTCTCTGCTTTCTCATGCTTCTACCACCCCCTTATTTTTATTCAACGCCACCCATATGTACCAGAGGTTACTACCACCTCCCTGGATTGTTCCAGCATCCCCCAGGGGGAAGTATCACCCATTTTGAGAACCTATAGAATCTGAAGTGCTAGACTTTAGGGTCAAGAAAACTTGGGTTCCAATTCCATCTCTGATACACCCTGGCTGTGCAATCCTGAGCAAATCACTTAGCCTCCCTGAGCATCAGTTTCCCCATCTGGAAAATAAGGGTAATAATAACACTAACCTTCTTGACCTCTCTGCAGCCTTTGATACTATCAGTCACCCTCTTCTCTCTGATACTCTCTTTCCATAAGTTTTTCACTCTCTCAAGGTTCTCCTCCTAAACCTGTCTGACCATTCCTTCTCAGTCTCTTTTATCAGATCCTCACCCAGGTCCTGCTTGCCAAACATGGGTTATCCCACAAGGCTTTGTCCTGGGCTCTCTTCTCTTTTCCCTCTATAGTATTTCACTTGGTGATCTCATCATCTCCCATAAATTCAATTATTTTCTCTATTCTGATGATTCTCAAATCTACTTATCTAGTCCTAACCTTTGGTCTCACATCTCCAACTGCCTATTAGACATCTTGTCCTGTAGACATCTTAAACTCAACACGTCTGAAACTGAACTCATTATCTCCCCCCCCACACTAAAATCTTCTGTCTTCCTAACTTCCCTGTTCCTGTTGATGGTACCACATCCTCTGAGTTGCCGAGGCTCACAATCTAAGTGCCTTCCTCAATTCCTCACTCTCTCTCACACACTCCATATCAAATCTGTTACCAAGGTTGACTTTACCTTCAAAATACTTCTCATATGTGCCCCCTTCTCTCCTCCGACACCATCCACCATGGTGGAGACCCTAATCCTCTCACACCTAGACTATTCCAACAGCTTTCTATTGGTCTCCCTGACTCAAATCTCTTCCTACTCCTGTTCAACCTCCCCTCAGCTGTCAAAGTGATCTTTCTAAAGCACAGGAACCATGTCATGAAGCCCCCCATTCAATAAACTCTAGTAGCTCTCTATACCTCCTGGATCAAAAAGAAATTGAATATTGCGCTGTTCTCCACTTTGTCTATGCTTCCTTACATGACTCTGACCCCACACCAGAAAATTAACTCAGTTGTACACTAAGTAACAGCAACGGCCTTGTCTCCATCCTCCAACCTTACCTCAGACCCATGCCTGGGTCATTTCTATCCAGGCTATCATTTGCTACAACAGTGTTTCTGTTGAATGTTAAATATTAAACTTTAGTTACTTCAAAGGAGTAGTAGGGAAGTAAAGGTTTAATGTGGGCAGATTTAAAAAGAACAGGTCAGTCCTAATCTTTAACTTTTGTCCTTCCCTCTTAAGTTACTTCTATTGACATTGTTTATCTGGAATCTTAGAACGTTAGAGCTAGAAGGTAGGATCATAAAGATGATCGAATCCAACCCCTTCATTTTGCAGAAGAAAAAGTTGAGGCCAAGGGAAAGGAAGAAGTGATTTTCAGAAGTTAATCATCTAGTTAATATCAGATCTAAGGTATCCAAATCTTAGGCATACCATACTGCCTTAAGGAGTGGAAGGAAGTCACACACTCTGGGGTAATAATATTTGTAAATTGAAAAGTAATGCTCATTCTTGAGGGTTGTTGTCTGAGTTATCAGTCTTAGGAATGAGCTGAGAAAATACATATAGCACTTTGTCTCAATACTAACTGCCCTATCCAAACAGGGAGATGATAGCTGTTACTGGGTTAACTATCCGGCCAAGGGAGTTCATATTAGCTCAAAGTGCAACATCTGAATCAGCCACCAGGTGGCCATCTATGTGACCTGCACTTCTGGGTCTGCCATTAATGGATCCTTATTTTCTAAAAGGGTGGAGAGACTGAACCAGGCAGGGTTTCTGTACACAATCCCAACATGGCTCTCCAAGTGCTTGACTTGGAAGTGGGCTTTTTCTGAACCCTAAGGTTTCCAATTTGGTCTAGGGAATGAAATGAAATATTGCTCAAAATATAAAATCTACTACTCACTCAGAGTACCACCTCTTTAGGACATTCCAACCTCTCAAGTTTCTTCCCATGATACACACAGATTCAGATAATTAGTATTCTGTGATCACATAGTTTATCATACATACAATAAAGGAAAAAGGAAAATAGAAGCAAACAATCCCATGCAGAGATAGTCATCACTAACTCTTTCCTTCTCATCCTCCTCCCAGTTCTTTCCCAGATATTTAGTGCAGATTAGAAAACAGCATTCATCCAAGTCTCATGAAAAGGAATGAGTGAAGAGGCATTCACTCCCCCCACTCCATCTAAAAGTAGGAAGATGGATATTTCCCAGGCTTACCAGCCAACAGATAAACAAGTGTCATGGAAGCTGTCAGACTCCAGTTGATTCTGGGTGTAGTTCTGATACTACCAGCCCAGGCTGACTGTCTGGACCAGTGTGCCATCATGCTGCCATCTAAAAAGAAGAGAGAATAGGGGAGAGGAGGGGAGAAAAAGGAACACTAGGGATAGACTTCATCCTTTCATCCTGTTGAGCCAATTTCTGCTTCTGCCTCAAAGGGTAGTATCATTGTGATCTAGGAGATGCAGTCCTTTTCCAGAGACACAACCTCAGAAATTGCTATTCCAGTATCTCTGCAAACCATTTCCTTAGGTCCAGAGGAAAATAATAATTCAATAAGAAAAGTCAGCTACAAAAATAATCAGGGAGTGTAGGATGTGAAACCCTGAGGAAATAGGAGGAGGGAGCCAAAGACCAAGAGGAAATAATTGGGGGAGATGAAATGCAAAACCTTAGGGCTGCCTATAGATGCTGTGGGCATACAAAAATTAAGAAGAAAAAAAATTCAAATAATGCATTTAAGGAAGCACTGAAATCAGAGCCATAATCTTAAACTTGAAGGATCTAATAAAAAAAAATTGCAAAATGATCTCCCTCTGACCCACTTTACTGAAAAATTCTCTTCATGCCTCTTTGGAAGTCATAAGAGGTTGGAGAGGACTTTTTTTTTTTAATATCACTCCCCACCCCCACCCTTAACTCTCCTAAATTGTGAAAGAGCTGATAGATAGAAGATTGAAACAATGATAATAGACTCAAATCCAAGATTTCAGGTTTAATATCAGATTACAATTAAAAGGATCCAAACTTTCTCTGGACTCCTGGTGTCCTGAAGCAAGTAAAAAAAGGTACCTCTGCTGAGCCCAAGGGCTTTAAGTCTTTAATATAACAGAGTAAAATCGTAAGTTTTCTCCTCTGCCTATTTTTATGAAGACCTGAGGGGCTCCTGCTCTTCTCAGAGTTTTTTATAGCGAAGTGACAAACAGAAAGTTAATTTTGTTGCATTTTGAGTTGATGACGGTACCTAGAGGCCTAATGTTTCCTTAAACTAAATAACCTCTGACCTTTCCTGCTTCTAGCAAAGGCAGGATTCTAGAGGTCAAGGGTTAATTGGCCCGGAAATGATAATACGTGTATGGGCAAAATAAACTTGGAATAACATATGAACAAAGGCCAATATGTTCTTATTGTCTTGAATTTCTAGGAAGACACCATGAAATTAACCCACCGTGACGCCTCTGCACAAAAGGAACATTTTTAGTCTTCCTGGGACTAAAGGGTCCTGAGTCAATGTGAACTTCAGTTTTCTGAGTGAAGCAAAGCACAGGATGCTATTTTCTGATTCTCAGATCTTGTTTTTGGTTTGGTTTTGTTTTGTGGGGCGAGAAGAAGGTTGTTTATTTTTTATTAAAGGCACCAATTCCTCTTTCTGCAAACCTAGCTAAAATTGTATCTCTAGATCCTTTGTTCACGTTTATTACATAAAATAACATTATGAGTTCATTTTTAAAAACTACCGGCTCACGCATCATAGGGGCACAAGATTAGAGCTAGCAGGGACGTCAAAGGTCATCTTGATCAATGTTCTTATATTGCAGATAAAGACCCTGAGACCCCAATAAAACTACTTTACTAGATCTGTGGGATAGAAATAGCCCTGTACTGGGCACTCAGGAGCCTGAGGCCCAGCTCTGCCGCAAACTAGCCATATTACCTTAGGCATGTCACTTTTTTTTTCTTTATCTTTTTTATTTAAAAAAATAGAAAAAGAAAAAAGGTAAAGAAAAAAAGAAGAAGTAACATGCCTAAGGTAAAAAACAGTAGTTTTTCTCTTTCACAGAATGATACATGGAAATTTGTTTTGCATGACTACACGTGTATAACCTATCTCAAATTGCTTGCCTTCTCAGTGGGGGAGGGGGGAAGGAGGGGAAGAATTTGGAATTCAAAATTTTAAAAAAGAATGTTAAAATTGTTTGTACATGTAATTGGGAAAAATAAAATGTTAAATAAAGTAAAAAAAAATAGGGTTTTAAAATGTTAAATTGAGGAATGAGTTAAAAAATTGATCATGAATTTTAAATAATGTTAAAAATTCATAGGCATGTCACTTCTAGTCCTCAGTTTCCTGATCTGGCAAACAAGGGAATTGGACTAAATAACCTGTGAGATATCTTTTCCTCCACTAAAGTCCCACTATGGTGCATTATTCTGGTACAGAAGTGACTTTTGATTCTCTAATACTATGAAATCAGAGTACAAGATCTCGCAGATGTTATCAAGTGAAAAAGTTTTAGAGTGTGGCCCCTACTGTCATCTTAAATTGGGAACGGCTAATCACCAAAAGGTTGGCCACCAGGGAATAAATTTCTTTGGCCACAGACCGAAAAAAAAAACAAAACAAAACAAAACACCCATTTGCTAAGCCATGAAATGCTTTGGATTCGCATCAACGGAAGGATTGCGATGAATTAATAGCTCTTTTTAAGAATCACCATATCCTTTCTATTACTATAATCCTTTTTTCTTACTGAAAATAATAATTATTATTAAACTGGATAAAAGATGCTAGAAAACCCTTTTAAGTCCTATCAGGTACTGAAAAGAAAAGAGAAGACAAATGGAGGCTATCTCCTCACCATGTTGCCTATGCCAATGCCCCTACACTCATCTCCCTCCAACACAACCCTGGGCTCCGCCCCTGGATCATACCTTAACTTTGATGAATGATCTTTCCCCTTCTGTTCCTGGCATCATTTCCACACCATACCCAGACATGCATTTCTCCTCCCTTTTATGTGGGATTTTTCCCTCATTGGAATTAAGCTCCTTGAAGGCAGGAATTATCTTGTTTGCTCATGTGTGTATCCCAGTGTTTAGCACAGTGCTTGGCAATCAGTAAATAAACATTTATTAAGTGCCTACTATGTGCCAGGCACTGTGCTAAATTCGAGGGACACACAGAAAGGTTTAGAAAAATACCCTGGAGCACTAGCCCTGGAGTCAGAAGAACCTGAGTTCAAATACAGCCTCAGATTCATGATACTCTCTAGCTGTGCGACCCTGGGCAAATCACTTAACTCCAATTTCCTCACCAAAAAAATAAATAAGTAAATAAATGAAATTTTAAAATACCCTGTTCTGGAGGAATTAACAATCTAATGAGGGAGTCAACAAGCAAATAACTGTGTATAAATGGGATATATACAGGATAAACTGGAAGTAATCAGCAGGTAGAAGGCACTAGGATTCAGAGGGGAATGATAAATGCTTAAAAAATACTCCATGTATTTATCAGTAAATGAGTGAACTCTGCTTGGGTACTGAGGCCACTCTGCTACAGGGCCCACATCAGCAGAAATCCCAACACCTAGTTGAGGGGCAAAATGTTGGCCAGGGCAAAGTTCATAGAAACAGATACATCCAAAAAAGAATCCATCTGATTTTAATTCAGTAGATTTTGACACATCATTCTATATGCTTTCAGAAATGCTTATTAAGAGACACTGAAAACATTGTTGATGAGACCTACGGCAATATATAAAGTATAGAAGCAATTAAGCAAGGTGAAATAACTGGTAAGAACAGGGAGGCTGTGCTTGAAAGGATTTGGGGAGTAGGTTAAAGATATGACTTGCATTTCAGAGAAGCGAAGGGAATATTTTATCCTATAGATCATGTCCCTCCAAAGTCTACTAGGTGGACTAGAATACTCTACCTCTCAGAAGTGGTTTTTTTTTCTAATCCTAAAGTTTCTAATTTGGTCTAAGAAATAAAATGAAAAATTGCTCAAAATATGAAATCTACTATTTATAGCTCACTCACAGTACCACCCCTTAGGGTGTTATGGTTCTAATGGTTAGTTTGTAGTTCTGAGCCAAGGGAAGTGAGAAAGAAAGTGAAATCGAAGCCAGAAATGACAAAAATTATGGAAGACGTAGGATCGTGTCTGAGCCTTTACAGGAGGACTTAGGACAAAGCAAACTTTTCTGTCCAATCCCCAAAGAAAAGTTTTTATATTTGAAATCTGGTTAAATGGTTTAGGGAAGAAGGAGCCTTCCTTGAAGGAAAAAGGGGAAAAAGCAGCCTAAGGGTAGGTATGAAAGTGATCATCTTGCTGTATTTTGGCCTAATCATACCACTCCTAGAATATGGTTTTCAGATCTGGGTACATGTTTTAGGAAGGACATTGGTAAGATATCAAGCAATCAAAGGAGGGAAATCGAATTGATGAAAAGCCTAGATTTCATGCTACGTGAAGACTGGTTAAAGGAATTAAGAATGTTTAGCCTAGAGAAGAGGATAGCTGTCTTCAGTATTTGAAGGGCTGTCACAGGGAAGAGGGATCATTAGCCTTGTATGACTCAGCCCCAGAGAACAGAATGAGTAAAAAGGGATGGAAGGTCCAGAGAAGTAGATTGAATATTGCTTAAGGGAAAACCTTCCTAACCTGGCTACCCAAGAATATAATGGTCTGTCTTAGGAGACAGTGTGTTGCCGCTCACTGAAAATCTTAAAGTAAAAAGAAAATGACTCCTTGTCAGCTATGATATAGAAAAAGATTCTTGTTCAGGTATAGGATGTACTAGGTCCCTTTCAACACTGAAGTCTTCCTCAACTCTGAAATTCTATGATGGTGGATACTGGTGAAATCTGCAGCAGAAAGGAAGACCAGCTTTGGTGAAAATGATCATTCAATCAATGGAGAGTGGGAGTTGTGGCAGGGAGGTTTTATCATCACCATTTTACAGATGAGGAAACTGAGGCAGATAGAAGTTAAGTAACCTCTCCAAGGTCACACAGCTAAATAATTGTCTGAGGCAGGATTTGAACTTGGGTATTCCTGACTCCAAGTCCAGTGTTCATACCTTTATATCACCTAGATTATATGTATGAGTTATGACTATATAGAAATTAAATTTGACCAACATTTATTAACACCAACTCTATACAGAACACTGTGCCAGGTGCTGAAGGAAATGCCAAGTCTAGATAAGACATATCTTCCTACCAGACTGCAAGTTCTGATTAAGACACATACTTAAGACAACTAGAAGTCTATACTAAAGAGATAACAACACAAAACAGAGCTTGTTATCCGCCGAGGATCAGAATCAGAGGAGGTTTCATAGAGAAAAGTTTTTGAGGTATTCTTTAAAGAATGTGTAGGAATTCAACAGATAAAGAAAGTTAGGGAAGACATTATAGACATAGGGAGTAACATGGATGAGCAAAGGCATGAGAAAGACTGAGAAGTATCCAGTTTTGAATAGAACATCAAGAAATGATACTACAGTCATGTGAGATACAGCTAGAAGGATAGGGTAGTGCCAGATTGAATATGGGTTTGAATTCTAAGCAAATTCGGATCTCACTGTACTTGCTTGGTAGAAGTAGGGAAGTGCTGACAACTTTTCTAGAAGAGTCAAGATGAGACAAAATCACTCATAGTGAAAACCAATTTGGAGTGAGGAAGAGATTGATGCTCTAAGCTACACAGGAAAATCCCGTCATAGTTTATAGTCATAGAAGTTTTCAGAACATAACTGACTGTTTCCTCTTCTCTCTCTCTCCACTAGTTGCAACCTTGAATCACTTTCTGACCTCTGAACTCCTTGAGTCACTGTCCAGGGAAAAGAGGAGGAAGAAGAGACTTTACCCAATTGCCTCTATCTCCATCCTATCTCTTATTATACCACAGAGATCCAAGTCTAAGCCACTTGGCACATAAAGAGTTCATCCTCTGATAAAGTGGACAAGTTATCTTTTCAGGTTAATGTCAAATTGAAGGAAATTAATGTCTTAAGCACAGAAAAAATAATTCAAAGAAACTTGAGAAGCTCTAGGGACAGATAACACAAAACTAAGCTTCCTATTATTCCTCAGCTATGTTATGAAGACACCATTTTCAATCTCCCCTGACCAGATATACTACATGCCACTGAACTGGTTTGGAACACCTGGGAACCTAAGCATGCCTCCCCCTCTTGGGAGTAAATTGCATGGTTCATATGTTTAGATTGCCATAATATTGTAAAATTTTAAGACCGGACACTTTGGACAGTCACTTCCGAGGGAGCAAGTGAGTCATCTATCAGAACATTTGGAAAGGGCTAGAACGCCAGTGAAAGGCTAAAAACTTCATTGGCCCTTCATTGGCCAGAAGTGTCTTCAAATGCCTCAGGTGAAATCTGGTAGACAGTCCAAGGCAACATGCCAGGCTTAAATCTCAAAAGGCAAGGGATTTGGTTAGAAGTCTTGGAGGACAGAACGACATGTAAAAAAAATCTCAGGTATTTAAGATAATAACACTGACTCACATTTCTATAGTACTTTAAAGTTCATTAGTTACTTATTTCACAACAACCCTGTGAGGAAATGAGTACAAGCATTATATTTTACAGATAAAGGAAAAATGACAGAACCATTAACAAAAACATGGATTGATTGAGGTTAGGTTAGATTCCTACTAGGTAGGAAATTAATTTCATCCAGCCTTAACTAATGGGTATATTCCAGTCTCCTGACCCAGACATAGAGAGGGGTCAAGGGCAAGAACAGGACTTCCCAAACTGGGCAGAGGCAGGGTCAGTCAGGATTACGATGAAGATCATAGAATCACAGAATCTTTAAGTTGGAAGGACTCATATGCCATCTGCGCTTGTGTTAGAATGTCTTCTACAATAACCCTAAAGGGCCATCTAGCCTATGAAAGAAGACCTCCAGGGATAGGGATCTCACTATGAAGCATTCTCTGATTGTGCAGGACCTATTTTCTCATTCCCTTGAATGCCTAAAAATATTTACTGCAACATTCCTTTAGGCACTTTTGTATTTTCTTGTTTTGCTATTAAAAGGTTGTTTGTATGTGTCATTTCCTCAGAGTCTGTGAGCTTCTGACTTATAATACTTCTCTATTCCCCTATATCTTTGTAATTTATAATGTTATATGTTTGCGTGTTTCATTTTGCTTTTCCTCCTTTCTCCAGGGTCAAGCTCTAGTTCATTGTAAATATTTGTATGCATATGGTTGTTAGCTGGAGCATGCCCAGATCACCCAAGATGGAGATACCCAAGTACGAGATACCAGGGATCTGCTCTGAAGAGACAGGAGGACTAATATATTCCTGGACACTCTGCATTGGCCTACCATGCAGTTGGGAGCAGCCCCTTTCCATTGGCTGTATAGCCAAAACTGTCTGCATCTTTGAAAACTACCTGAGTGGGACAGTGTCTCTCTGTCATTCTCTGTCTCTGTATTTGTGTCTGTCTTTGTCTGCCTCTATCTCTCTGTCTCTTTCTCTCTCTCTCTCTCTCTCTTTTTTTTTTTCAGTGAGGCAATCGGGGTTAAGTGACTTGCCCAAGGTCACACAGCTAGTACGTGTCAAGTGTTTGGTCCGAGGCCAGATTTGAACTCAGGTCCTCCTGACTTCAGGGCCAGTGCTCTATCCACTGCACCACCTAGCTGCCCCCTCTCTCTCTTTCTCTCCCTCCCTTTACCTACCTCTTTCTCTGTCTCTTGCCCTCTTCACTCCCACCAGAGGTATCCAGTGAACAGGATTCACTCACTTACAGCAAGTAACATCGTGCAATAAGTGAGGAAGGGCCCCAAGAAATGGGCTTGGGGTTTGGGTCTGTTGTATTTGTGCTTTTCAGTTCTAGGTTCAAGGAGTGGAGTCCTAGACTTCAGAGCTTGAGCCATGAGGACTTTGGAGACTAGCCCAAGGAGGGCTTCAGACTTGAACTTAGTGGGACTAATGCTACCTTGGAACTGAGTTAAGCTGTGAGCCTAATACCCTTCCTCTCTCTCAGGGTTCTCCAGTACCTTAAATTAGGACACGGGAAAGGTCTTTCTGTTCTCTCATTGTCTGGATTACATTACCCAAATTTGAGGGTACCCCAGTTCCATTTAACCAGGCCTAACCTCATTACATTTGCATGTTGTCTCCATCATTAGGATGTGAGCTCCCTGAAAGCATTAATCATATTTCTTTCTTTGTGTTCCCACTACTTAGCATAGAGCCTGGAACAGTGCTTAATAAATGCTCATTTGACTTTCCGACTGAATGGCTCTGCTGCTTACTAGATGTGTCACCTTGGGCTAATCACTTTACCTTTCTAAGCTTCAGTAAGTATCCTCCTCTACAAATGATATTTAGGGTCTCTTCTGACTCTGGCTTTCTAATCTCTCTGGGCCTCAGTGTCCTCATCCATAAAGTGAGAGGGTTGGGCCAGATGAGCTCCAAGGTCCCTGCAAAATCCAGTTCCTGTGATTTCATGATCCCATGAAAAGAAAGTCAGAAACCTTGGTCAAAATCCATTTCAAGAGGACTATAAAGGTTAAAATTAGTCAAACAGACAAAAGCTGGTCTCAGGCAAACATCATTGTCTCCTAGCTTCCCTTACTGTTTCCTGTCTTCTCTCAGTCTCCTCCCACTCTCTCCACCACTTCCACTGTAAATCCCCAGTGCCCTCTTATAACTTCTTGAATGTCCAGTCTCTTCCTTTCCAGCCCCCAAATGCATTGCCTCACTCAAGCCATTCCAGCTCTGTAGCTTTCCCTTCTCTCTCTCGCCTTCTCCCTCTCTCTCTCTTTCTGTGTGTGTGTGTGTGTGCACGTGTGTGTCTGTCTGTCTGTCTGTCTGTCTCTGTCTCTCTCTTCACCACAATTTACTGTCCTTTCTAGGAAACAAAAAAACCACATCTTTGGATCCTAAACAGGAACAAGAACACATACACAGTGGGTGTCCAGTGAATAACTCAATCAATCAATCAATAAACACTTATTGCTGTTGTTGTTGTTCAGTCATTTCAGTCCTGCCCAACTCTCTGTGACCCCATTTTGGGATTTTCTTGGCAAAGATAATGGAGTGGTTTGCCATTTCCTCATTTTACAGATGAGGAAACTGAGAAAAATAGGGTCACATGACTTGCCATGGATCACATAGCTGGTAAGTGTCTGAGACTGGATTTGAACTCAGAAAGATGAGTCTTCCTGATTCCAAGCCCAGTGCCCACTGCGCCAAGCAATGAGAACACTGAAGCCCCATTTCTCAAATATATAGATAATTGAGTCAAATTTATTAAAATATATAAATTTTTATGTATTATTTATAATATCGATATGGTATAATGTAAATAATTTATTTATAAAATTAAAATTTTTAAATAAAAATTTATTAAAAAATGGTCAAAGGATATGAACAGGCAGTTTTCAGATGAAGTAGTCAAAGCTATCTATAGTCATTTGAAAAAATGCTCTAAATCACTATTGATTAGTGAAATGCAAATAAAAATAACTCTAAGGTACCACCTTACACCTAGGACCTCAGAAGTCATCTAAATAGATCTGGTAGCTGAACAAGAATTCCCTCTCAAATATCCCCAATGTAAAAGGGGTTGATCAAGGTAGTGCTTCCCACCACCGCCAATCTGATGGACAAAATTTTTCCCCTATAAAGTACAGACATTGAAGCATACTTCTTCCCCTATAAAGTATGGGCATACTAATTGACACCTTGTTGAGAGGACAAAGATAGTTTCCAGTAACTCAGGATGCCTTGATGGTTTCCAGTGATTAGAGATGCCCCAAAAATAACTGGCTGGCTGACACCTTAAGGAAGAGGGATTCTTATTGGAAGACTGCTCTGTTTTCTCCTTCCCACTTTTTTTTTCTTTCCATCTTTTCTTTTGTGTCTTTCTTCTGTAATGAGGGCTGAGAGAGGATTTCTCACCCACTCCTAGCAGTTGATGTCAATTTGCAGCAGAAACATATGGCAGAGATAGACCACTCCCAGCCCAAGAGATAACAGCAGCTGGGGTAATGGTTGGGTTCCTATAGAAACACATGACAGAAGCAGATGTGCTCACCCACATGAGCTGAAAGAATAATTAATGGATAGTGTTTCTGAACTCCAACCCCCTATGTAAAGGAGTGGGGATTGTGATTTCCTAAGCAGCATGATCCCAGAATTTAGCCAAAGAAAAGAGATTTCCCAGGCAGGGTGAGAAAGAAGAGAATATGCATTTACTAAGCACCTACTATGTGCCAGACACTGTGGTGTGCTTTACAAAGGTGAAATTAAATAAATAGCAGCACCAGCCTTGATAGCTACTGCATGGCTAACTCAAAGTTTGAGAATGGGAAATCTGAGATCTGACCTTCTGGAGAGATAAAAGTATTTCCTGAGTCACATTACCTCTTAGAGAAAGAGAAGGATCACCAAAGTGGGTCCTGAAGCTAGCTAGCAAAGTTACAACATGAGCTGACACAGAGAGGGTAGAGGCTAGAAATCTGGACTTTACCATTCCCCATTAATAGTGAAAATAATACCTCACTAGTATAGTGAGAGTTATTCCAACAGTGTAGATCCCATATGAAGGAGGATTTGGAGTTCAACACCCTCAAAATATGTTTATTGTCTGTAGGGAATTTAAACCTCAGAGTGGCACTAAGAATCTGGGAAGAGAGAAGGATTTCATCATAAAGCCCAAATACAGCCCCGTGGGTACCCAAAGTTCAGTTTCCTTCTATGGAAATCCTATGGGTTACTGTGAGAGTCTTATGCTTTTCCTATATTTGTTAAAGGTATTCTGTGAGTCAATTTCATCTTCATTTTGAAATAAAGACTAAGAATAGACATTCAGACTGTTATCTTGTGTACTTGTAGAGCAGTTGTGAATTCAGTTATTCATATGTGGGGAAACCCAAATATAAGCTTTATCTAAGCTATATTTAGATACTTCTAAGAGTAAAGTCATTTTTACAGTCTTCCTTCGGGATCAGACCCAGAACCCAGGAACCCATGGGCATTTGGGGGGCATTGGGCCATGGATTACACAAACAAGAGGTCATTCAGCCTTCTTCTAAAAACATCTAATGAAAAGGAACTCAGTACCATGAAAGAAAGCCCATTTCACTTTTGGACAGCTTGAATTTTTAGAAAGGTTTCTCTTACTTCAAATATAAATTTCTACAGCTTCTAGCCATTGTTCCTCCTTACACCTTTAGAGACAGAAAGAAAAAGTTTAATTTCCAGATAATGTGATAATCCTCCACATGCTTCTCTGCTCCAGGATAAATATTCCCCAGTTCCTTCCCCCGAGCCTTGTATGTTCACAGTATCCTGTCTCTTCACCCATGCTAGCTTCTCTTAGCATGATGTACCACTGCTTGTCCATGCCCTCACTGAAATTTAATGTTCAGAATTGCTCCTGATGTGGCCTGACTTGAGAAGAATACAGCAGGATAATAATCTCTCTCATTGTAAAAAAAAGATCTGGGGATTTTAGCAGACTATAAACCCAATAGCAGTCAGCAGTGATATGGCAAACATAAAAGCTGATCAATCAACAAGCTTTTATTAAACCTCTGCTATCTGCAAGGTACTGGGCATACAGTAAAATCTTTGACAGCATTAGGAGAGGCACAGCTTCCAGAAATAAAGAGGAGATGGTCCCTCTGACCTTTGCCGTTCAGACCAAGTCTCGCGTATTGTGTTCAGTTCTAGGAATCAAAGTTTAATAAGGGTATCAATAAGCTAGAATACAGCTCAGATTCTTAAAATCTAGCCAATAGTTCACTAATGTTCAGACTCCTTAAGAGTCTTACCAATATGACAGATATTCTAATAAACCTTGTCTTTGGCTGAAGGAAGGCTTGGGTCAAATTCTTTCAGGCAGGACCTGAGTGTTCTGATTTTGGGGTCCCAGCACCCCCAAACCCCTAGACCTCAACATTTTGGTGGCCCATCCAGGGAAACTGCCTGACCCCAATTTCTTCTCCAGCCAAGACTGGAAGGTATGTAAGCCTCCCTCCCTTCTTTCTTGCGCTGCAGTTGGGGTCGCTCTCCAAAAACCTAGGAAGGCTTGGAGGTGCTTTTCCAGCAGACAGTTACAAAGCTGTCTTGCACTTGGCCTGACACTCTCAGGCTCTCAGTCCACTGGTTCAGTTCGAAGCCATGGACTTGGGTACACCTTCTGCGATATAAAGGACAAGGACAGACACCCTATCCAGAAGCATATGCCCAATTCTGTCAATTTTCTCCCTGCTAGAGAATTGGGAAAACTGCAGGTGCTTTTTGGTTCCCTGAGGCTAACTTACTCCCTTTCCTCTACCCCTGAATGCTCCTTCATGAAGGTTACAGAGAAAAAGTTAGAGAACCTAAAAACACCTTAGCAAATTCTGGAAATTCTTTGAAACACCTCTTTATAACCCTGGTTACTACCTTCTCCCACTCCCTTCGCTTGAGTCAAGAGAGTTATCTGTTAATCCCTCTCATAGGAGAAGAGAGTTTCACCTTCCACCCTCCACCCTCTACCCACCTCTGAATTTGCCCTCCACAGCATGCCCCACTGGCAATGGCCTTGGGTCCTGGGGCAACCTTTTCCTGAAAGCATCACCCAGGTTCAGCACACCCTGCTTAAAGTAAAGAAGCTAGCCTCTAAACTTGGGTAAGCACTCTCTTGTAGTTTTAACTGTTAGTGATGAGATGTCCATTCTCTGTGTAAAGTAATTTGGAAATGCTTTAAACAAAACTGAAGTTGCCTGATTGGTAATGGGTTTGTTTCAAGTTCCAAATTGGTGAACATTTTGTATCAGTTATGTCAAACAACTTTTCATAATTTGGTTACCGCTAAAATAATTTGGCTATTGTTGGTTATTGTTTTAATGTGTAAACTTGCCAAAAAGCTTGTTCAAGTTTTGTCTTGCTGAGAATTTGCAAGTATATAGAAATAATCTCTAAGGATTGGCTTTCTACACCAGGACAAATTTTAATTTGAGATGTAAATCCTGGAAAAAATTTTCCTAAGCTGTGATTAGTGCAACTTGCTCTTTGAGGTAAGAGCTCATTGGATTTTATTTTAAATTGTCTGATGGATCATAATCCATCAATAATCAATAATCCACCATCTGAGAGAAATGCCACAAGCTACTCAGAGAATGTGATACTGGTGGGAAGTCAGCATCAGGAAAAGCTGAGAGGACAATTTTACCTTCAGTCTAAGATGGGATCCTCCTGGCTCAATTTCCCAATTATGTTCTTTTGAAAAGGAATGTTACCCACTTGACTATTCCTGAGACTGGCTATGAGGTGGATTTGATACTGCATGATTGGAAAACTAAATTATCAGAGTCCAAACAGAGCTAAGGATGTTTTATCCAGTCATATCTGGGCCCTGCAGTCTTTTCTGTCAGATTTGTGTCTTCCAGACTACAGGGCATTCACCTACAGTTGGTAGCAAACAGCAAGTACCAGTTAATGTCCCCCCATGGTTCCCTGGATGCAACCTGTGCTCAATTCTAGTCAATCTCCTCTTTGGACCCCCTCGAGGCAGGGACAGCTCTATGCCCCTTGCAGCAGGAAGCAGTTTCAGAAGCCAAGATCCTCGCCCCTTAACCCAAAAGAATTTGGGTCCTATTTGTTTGAATGATGGGTTAGGATCTTGCCCCAGAAAGGAAAAACCCTGGACTTTCCCACATGATCAAATCTCTGGCATTCGCCTGAGGCTAATAATCCCATCAACTGACCTTTCATTGTGGTCACACCCCATCTCCCAATTCTCTGGTACCCTTAACCTAGCCTAGCCCTCCATTGTCTTACCTCCCTATGGCCCCCTGCCATTTCCCACCCTTAATCCAGCTAGACTCCATTATCCCTTGGCCACTTGGTCCAGGTCCCTGGCATTCTATTCATGAAATTCTATTTCATGAAATAATGAAGAGTGAAATGAGCAGAATGAAGAGAACATTGTCTGCAGTAACAGCAATATTGTTTCAAGGATGACTTTGAGTGAATAAGTTATTTTGACTATTCTCAAACTATTCATAACGACATATGAAGAGAGGCACCTAGATGGCACAGTGGATAGAGCACCGACCCTGGATTCAGGAGGACCCAAGTTCAAATCCGGCCTCAGACACATAACACTTACTAGCTGTGTGACCCTGGGCAAGTCACTTAACCCCATTGCCTAACCAAAAAAAAAAAAAAAGAGAGAGAGAGAGAGACAGAGAAAAGACATATGAAGAAAGACATTTTCTGCATCCAGAGAAAGAACTGATAAATAGAAGTATGTATAAAATAATTTTACATATATATGAATATGTATGTGTGTGTGTGTATATATATATATATATATTATATATATACCTATTTGTGTCCAATGGTAGCCATCTTTAAGGGGAGGAAAGAAAAAAAAGAAATTTACATAATAACTGTTATATATTTGAAAGGAATAACAAGTTGTGCACAGCAGATTTGCAGTTTCATATGCAATCATCTTTTTTATTGTACTATATTATGGAATTGTTTGCTTCGTTCCATAAATTAAGATTTAATTTTTTTTAAATTGTAAAAAAAAAAATTTAAGATCATTTGTACTTTGAGAGCTCAAATATTGGAATGGGTTACTAGGAAAACTCAGTAGATCAAAAAGAGTCAAATACTATTGTGAATAATTGTAGTCCTGTCCTGCTAGAGCAGGGGTTCTTAATATGGGGTCCCAAGCCCCCTTGTGAATAGATTTCAGGGGAATCTATGAATTTGGATGGGTAAAAAAAACTATACCTTTATTTTCATTAACCTGTGAGTGAATTTGAACAATAATCCATCTAGGCAGACCTTATTCTGAGAATAAGGCTTCACCAGACTGTCAAAGGAATCTATCACACACACACACACACACACACACATACACAAGCTAAGAGCCTCTGTGCTAGGGCAAGGGGCCTAGACTAAGTATCCTCTTGAGATTCCTTCCAGCCCTATGATTTATGAGATAATATAGACCCTCTAGAACCCTCTTCCTTCTCCAAGCATCCTTCAGTTCAGAAATAATCAGGTTACCCTCTTACCCTAAATACTGAAACCAAAGGACCCCTGTTTTGTTATGGTGCTTTTTAGCTGGGCTACTCCATTGTCTCCCCACAATGAATGGAAATGCAAACAAAAACAGATCTTATCATGGGAAATTATCCAAAAGAACTTCATCAAGAAGAGGCATCTGTTCAGCCTTCTCCCAGTAATGGGAGTGCATGTTGTTTTTCATGGTGCCATATAAATGAGAAGAAACAGATGTTCAGGTAGGCTAATAATGTTATCTTTAAATGCAAAAGAGACACAAAGTTTATGAAAGGGTAGATTTGGAAGTACAGGCAAACACATGGAAACAACGAAGACAGTGATGTTTGAGGTTCCTTCTATTAGAAGAGGTCACCCCAGAAATAAAGAGCCCAAAGGCAATTGTCCTGGCTGCCCAGTTCTAAGATATAGTTACAACAGCATATGGGCAAAACAGAAGAGTCAGCCCAAAAAGCCAGTAGTGATACTGACAAGAACTCACATTTTTATAGAATTTTATGGTTTACAAGTTTCCTTTCAACAGCCCTTTGAGGAACATGCTGTGGGCATTATTATCCCCATTTTATAAGAAGGGAAACTGTAGTTCAGAGAGGTTCACCGACTTGCCTGTAATTCATTGAGCCTCTTAAGTGTCATAACTGGAGCCCTGGCCTCTCTTGATTCAAAAACCTGACTCTTCATACTATATCATGCTAATACCAACAGTGACTTTGACAAAAGAAATTATGCAACATATTGTATTCTTTTTAACTGTTCCTTCTGTATAAGTAATCATTCACATGATGCAACAGAGTTTATAACAAACTGATTTTGCCTCCAAATGTTAAGTTCCTAATGCATGTATCCAAATTTGAGAAAACAAAAATTCACTTAGGGAAACAAAATGGACTCTAAATTGACAGATTGACAGGAAAAACCAGTTAAAACTCTCAAAAGTAGAGCGAGTAAATGAACATTTCTATCTAAAAAATAATGATTAAGTGCCTAGTAGGCAAGGCAAAATGGTAAATAACAAGGCTATGTACAGAGTAGCATTTTCAATATTAAAAGCTAGCACTGTGTTGATTTGCACAAATAGATGCAGGAATCATTAGCAATATCCTAACTGTATTCATCATTGATTACACTATTAGTCAGGAAGAGTTGGACATGACTGGAAAATGGCTAAACATCACACTTGCGCTGAGACTTATTTCATCAGCTGTCTGTGGTCAGGGTTAGTTTTTCCTCCCCATCCCTCCATCCCTATTAACTGAGTGGAGTAGAGGAGAAACAGGCCAGGTGAAGAACTTGGAATAGTACAGTTAGGTGCCCTCCTTTGTACTCCTACTTCAAGCCTCACATCTGAAAAAAGCATGATCTAGACTGAGGAAAGGACTCTGGTTGGAAGCTGGAGAACCTGGGTCCTAATTCTGGATCTGCTGTAAGCACACAGTCTCACGGGAGAAATGAATTTTTGGTAACTTTTTTGTATGATCTTATGGAAAAGGATAAGGACCATTCTTTAAGCCAGTATTGTAAGGATCATTCTCTAAGCAAGGGTTTTTCAACCTTTTTTGTGTGATGGACCCCTTTGGCAGCCTGGTGAAGCCTAATTTTTTTTAAATGCATAAAATAAAATGCATAAGATTACAAAGAAAACTTATATTGAAATAGTTATTAAAAACAACAACAACCCCAAATTCCCTAGTTAATCTACTTCAGGTTAAGAACCTCTGCTCTCATGTACACAGTAACAGCCACGTTGTAGAATAACTAACTTTGATAGACTTAGCCCTTCTCAGCAATGCAAGGATCTAAGACATCTCTAAAAGTCTCATGATGGAAAATGCTATCCACATCCAAAGAAAAAACTATGGAGTTTGAATGCAGACCAAAGCATACTATTTGCTATTTTTTTTTTTCCTGTTTTGTTTTGTTGCCTCTTTCTTGTGGCTCCTTCTATTGGTTCTAATTCTTCCTTCCAACATGACTAATGTGAAAATATGTTTAATGGGAATGTATGTATAGAGCCTATATTAGATTGCATGCCGTCTTGGGGAGGCAGATGGGGAGGGAAGGGGAGAGAAATTTTAAATTCAAAAGCCTATGGAAATGATTGCTGATAAATCAAAATAAATTAATAACAATAAAAAAGAACCTCTGCTCTCATTTAGCCCAGGCAATTGGTAACAAAAACATTGTGTGCCTTTCTGAATGCTCACTAAGTTTTCTAGCATCCTTCTTATTTGCATTTTGTTGTTGTTAAGTCATGTCCAATTCTTCCTGACTCCATTTGGGGTTTTCTTTCCAAAGATACTGGAATGATTTGCCATTTCCTTCTCCTGCTCCTTTTATAGATGAGGAAACTGAGGTAAATAGGGATAAGTGACTTGCCCAGGGTCACACAGCCAGTAAGTGTCTAAAGCCAGATTTGTTGTTTGTTTTCTTTTTAATTAATTTTTTTATTTTTAGGCAATTTGGGGCTAAGTGACTTGCCCAGGGTCACACAGCTAGTAAGTGGCAAGTGTTTGGTCTGAGGCCAGATTTGAACTCAGGTCCTCCTGACTTCAGGGCCAGTACTCTATCCACTGCGCCACCTAGCTGCCCCTAAAGTTTCACTTTTTTTTTTTTGTGAGGCAATTGGAGTTAAGAGGCTTGCCCAGGGTCACACAGCTAGTAAGTATCAAGTGTCTGAGGTCACATTTGAACTCAGGACCTTCTGACTCCAAGGCTGGAGCTCTATCCACTGTGCCACCTAGCTGCTCTAAAGCCAGATTTGAACTCAGGAAGAGGAGTCTTCCTAACTCCAGGCCTGGCACTCTATCCATTGTGCCACCTAGCTGCCCACCCCAAGCATATGGTCTTTAGTTAGCTTTCTTCCAGCTCCTGGACAGAAAATTTGGACAGTTGTTTTTGTTTTTTCTTTTTTCCCTAAACTGCCTCTTCCAGGCTCAGATCACTTGTCTATAGTCAAAGACAGACATGAATAAACATAGCGAAGAGCTAACTATATTGGGAAACTCTCAGTTCTTAGCCTTTTCAATGAAAATTCATAAAATTCTATGTATCTACAACCTTTAGGAGAAAGACATTCAATTCTTGATTGGAAGAAATATGGTTTATGGTTACAATAAGATAATGTATTTAAAGTACTTTACAAAACTTAAAGTATAAAGTGCTATTCTTGTTATTCTTGTTATTATTACCAAGCTATTCTTTACTACATTTATTCATCACATTTTTGACTGAAATTTATCCCACTTAAACCTTTCAGTCTTTTTTGCATGAGCTACTGTCTAATCATATCTTGTTCACCCTGTATCTGTACAGTTTGTTTATTTAACCTAAGTGCATTTATCCATATTAAATTTCAGATTATTAGATTTCACCTTATTCTGGATACATTTTGATCCAAATTCTGTCATCCAGAGTATTAACTACCCCTTCTAGTTTTGTGTCATCTGAAAATTCAATAAACATGTCATAGAATCCTTGATACAAATCATTCATTAAAATATCACATGGATACAGGCTTATGGCACTCCAAGAAAGACCTCTGGAATGAGCCTCTTTGGTTCTCAATGTTTTCATTACAAATTCCACCCAATTAGTGTACCGTCTTACCATCTTGTATTTCTTGTCCACAGGGATATCATTAGAAACTTTATCAAATACCTTGATGAAACCAAATGCACTATTTATCCAGCATTACCCTGCTCTTCTAGTCTAAATAGGCTATCTAAAAAAAAAAAAAAAAGGAAATGGGGTTTAATAGCTAAGGCTTGTTGTCAATCACTTCATAATGGCTCCAGTCTCTGACAAAGAGACAGCCTTTGACTCTACTCTTTATCCAGGTCAAGCCTCTTTCTTATCTTGGCTCACCTTCTCTAGCCAATTGTCTGTCTACTGGTTTTTCCCTACTACTTACAAACATGCCTGTCTCCCACATCAAAATACCCTCACTTCATCCTCCCATCCCCATTTCATATCAATCCCTGCTTTTGTGGCTAAACTGCTTAAGAAATTTATCTATAATCAGTGGCTCTATGTCCTCTCTCATTCTCTTCTTAACTCTCTGCAGCCTGCCTTCTGACCTCATTATTCAACTGAAAGGGATCTCTTCAAAGTTACCAATAATTTCTTAACTGTCACATCTAATGGCCTGGGGCAGCTAGGTGGTACTGTGGATAGAGCACTGGCCCTGGAGTCAGGAGGATCTGAGTTCAAATCCAGCCTCAGGCACTTATTAGCTGCATGACCCTGGGCAAGTCACTTAACCCTGATTGACTCAAAGAAAAACAAGGGCCTTTTTCAATCTGCATTTTTCTTGACCTCTTCAGCCTTTGACACTGTCAATCACCCTCTTCTCCTTGATACTTTCTTCTCTCTAGGTCTTTGTGATGCTCTTTGCTCTTGGATCTCCTCCTACCAATCTGACAGATCTCCTCTATGAGATCTACTCACTGACTATAGCTGGTCTCACAGAGCTTTGTTCTTCCTTTCTCCACTATACTATTTCAGTTGGTGATCTCATCGGCTCCCATTGATTTAATTATCTTTATGCAGGTATTTCTCAGACCTACTTATCCAACCTTAACTTCTCTTCTGACTTCTAGTCTCACATCTCCAACTGCCTATTGAATTAGATGTCCCATTAGCATCATAAACTCAGCATGTCTAAAATCTGAATTCATTCTCTTTCCCAAGCCGTCTCCTCTTCCTAACTTAATGTTCCTACTGAAAGCACCACCACCTTCCCAGTCACTTAGGTTCACAACCTGGTGTCATCTTGGACTACTTATTCTCCTTCACCCCAAAGATCTATTACCAAGGCCTGTAGCTTTTACCTTCATAGCATCTCTAGTGCATGTTCCCTTCTGTCTTCTGACACTGCCACCAAGTTGGTGCCAGGCCCTTATCACCTCATGGCTGGACTATTGCAGAAGCCTGCTGATTTGCCTCAAGTCTTTTCCTAATCTTCCTCCACTTACCAGGTCAAACTGATCTTCCTAAAGCACAGGTCTGACCATATCACCTCCCTGTTCAATAAACTCCAGTGGCTTGTATCACCTCCAGGATCAAATAAAAAAGCTTCTGTTTGGCTCTCAAAGCCCTTCATAACCTGGCCTCATCCTTCCTTTTCAGTTTTCTTAACCTTACACCCACACTCCCCCCACCCCATATTCTCTGCAATCCAGTGGCATCCTTGTTGTTCTTTGCACATGACATACCATCTCCCAAGTCTGAACATTTTCCCTTACTGTTCCCCATACCTAGAATTCACTCCCTCCTCATCTCTGCCTCTTGCCCTCCCTGGCTTCCTTCAAATCCCAATTATAATCTTACCTTCTACAAGAAGTTTTTTTTCATCCCCTTTCCCTTTGTAGATTATCTCCAGGTTACCCTGGATATAGCTTGTTTGTATATAATTGCTTGTATGTTGTCTCCTCTGTTAGATTCTGAGCATTAGAGCAGGTACTATTTTTAGCCTTTCTCTATATTCCTAGCCCTTAGCACTGTGCCTGGCACATATTAGGTGCTTAATAAACAATCTGTTGACTAACTAACTCACTGCCCTTATAATAATCCCCCCTCTCTCTTATCTTCAATCTCTCTCAATATACTGGTTCCTTCACAGCTACCTACAAAAACACTCAAATCTCTTCCATCCTTGAGAAAATCTTACCATCTGATCAAGCTACTTTCCTATACCTCTTATCTCTTTCTCAGCCAAATTCATAAAAAAAGACATCTATGTTATTCCCTCTGCTTCCTCACCTCCCACTCACTTTTCAACCACTTTCAGTCTGGCTTCAAAAATTATCACTCAACTAAAACTGCTCTCTCCAATATATTACCAATGATCTCTTTATTGCCAAAACCAAGGTCTTTTTATTCCCCATCCTTCTTTACCTCTCTGCACCATCTGACACTGTTGACCACTCTCTCCTCCTAGACACTTGCTCTCTCCATTGCTATGACACTTCTCTCTCAATTTTTTCTCTTATCCAATTATTCCTTCTCATTCTCCTTAGTTGGATCAACCAATGATTCAAAAAATGTTAAGTGCCAACTACATGCCAGACACTGTGCTAGGCACTAGGGATGTGAGTATAAAGAGGTAAGCAATCCCTACACTCAAGGAGCTTATATTATAATGTATATAACACAAAGGTATAATATATAATGTATGTAATATATAGCATAATAATGTATATTATATTCTAATATATATAACTATATACAGCATAAATTAAAAGTGAAGAAACACAAATATACACAGAGCGGTTAAATACGAACTAGTTTGGAAGGAAAACACTAGAAGCTGGAAGTATCAGGAAAGGCTTCATATTTCACTCACCTAACTGTGGATACATCCCCAAAATGCCCTTGGCTATCTCCTCTCTTTCTCTAAAGAGTGTCACTGATGCAATTCTCCATTTGGAAGAGGCTAGGGAGCCTGCTTCTGGAAGAAAAGTGATGACTTGTAATGGAATTAAGTATGTGAGGCAAAATTCAAACACTGATGACTCTCGGATGTATATATATCCAGCCTTAGTTTTTCTCCTGATTTCTTATCATGTGTCATGAATTATTTATTGGACATATCTTAAATAGGTTATCTTTAAAAAAAAAAAAAGGAAATGGGGTTTAATAGCTAAGACTTGTTCTCAATCACTTCATAATGGCTCCAGTCTCTGACAAAGAGACAGCTCTGGGCTCTTCTCTTTATCCAGGTCAAGTCTCTTCCTTATCTTGGCTTACCTTCTCTAGCCAATTGTCTCCATCTAGGAAAATCACCTTGGCAGCTATATAGAGGATAGATAAGAGTGAGGGGAAGAATGAGGCAAGGCCAAAGGTGATATACATACATGTATGTGTGTATACATGTGTGTACATATGTATATATGTGTGTATGTATATACATATATATTTCCATATTATATATATATATATATGTTGTTTCTTTGTTTCCTCTGCAAAGTGCCTAACACCTACTAATGTCTTAATAAATGCTTGATTGGTTGAATGATTGATTAGCTTATACTGATGACCTCTTCACTTTCTCCATAAAACCACCAGATAGGGTCATAGATAAAGCACTGTATTTGGAGTCAGAAAGACCTGTGTTTGAATCTTCCCTCACATACTTACCAGATTTTTTTTACTTTGGGCCAGTCTTGAACTTCTCTGAGTCTGTGTTTCTTCATCTTAAAATGGGGGTGATAATGCTACCTACCACTCAGAGTTGTTGGACAGTCATAGGATCATAGATTTAGATCTAGAAAGAGCCTATTGAGGATCAAATGAAATAATGTGTCAAAAGTGTTTTTTAAACCTTAGAGTATGCTAAGTAAATATGAGTCATTATTAACATTCTCTCCTAGAGTTTTTATAGCAATAAAAGTCAAGTTTCCAACCCATAGTTAGCAGAATCTACTTTCTCCCACTTTTTGAAAATGTTTGCCCATCTACATAATTTAAATTAGTTTCAGGGAAGCTAGGTGCTATCTTTTTATCTCTTCACTCACCTCAGGATTCAACTCTTTGTGATGGGGATGGGACCTGAACACCTAAAAGGAAAAGATCATGTCTTTGGGATCTGGACCCCAAAAAGGAAAAGCCCTGGACTTTCCCACATGGCCAAATCTCTGGCATTCACCTAAGGCTATAATCCTATCAACTGGTCTTTCTTTTAGCCAAATGTCCCAATTCTCTGTTATCCTTAACCTAACCTAGCCCTCCATTGTCTTTTACCTCCCTATTCCCCATCCACCCCTGCCACTTCCCACCCTTAATCCTATCTAGGCTCCATTCTCCTTGGGCCACATGGTCCAGGTTCCTGGCTCAGTTACCTCATAGTCACCCCAGACTACTTGGCCACTCCTAGATCCCTCCCACGGTCTTTCTGGCCTCCATTAAGGTGCTCAGATTCTTAAGATCTGGCCTGCTTGCATTAGCAACACAAATGCTTAGATTCTTTAAGAGTCTGGTCAATATGGCAGATTCTTTAAATCTCACCCTCCCCTAATTGATGTTCTAATAAACCTTGTCTTTGGCTGAAAGAAGGCTTGGGTCAAATTCATTCGGGCAGCATCCTCGTGTCATGATTTTGGGGTTCCAGCACCCCTAAACCTCTAAACCTCAACATCTGTTAGTCACTTTTGTCCAGCCTTTACAGTCTGAAAATCATCATCCTTGATAGAAAAAAAAAAACATCATCATCATTATTACTGCATGCACACTAAGCATCTAGCCAATTCCTTTTTTGTTACAGAATATTTATAAATGTTCTCCTTTATAGATAGCCAGACCTATTAGCCAAATGCTCCTATTTAAAGAATGATATAGGATCATTCAAAACCAACTGAAGTGTCAGAACACTTAGAAAGAAGACTATTAGCAATATACATCAAGTTACATCTATAATGGAGAGTCTGGGCAATAAGCCCATTCCCTATTGGCATTTACAGAGTGTCCCTGATGCAATTCTCTGTTTGGAAGAGCTTAGGGAGCCTGCTTCTGGAAGAAAGGTGATGACATGTAATGAAAATACCTGGGGGGAACTTTGGAACTCTGTAACCAGTTCTAGTCTACTAACCAAATTGTTGAACAGCAGCTTCTTTGGTGGGCTGAAGCTGCAGAACCAAAATTAAGACAGCCTTCAAAAAGGCATTATAGTTATCCCTTCCACATGGCAGGGATTAGGAGCATGGGCAAGGCACCCCTTCAATCTGGAAAAATCTTCATAAAAATTTTTGGCCATCCCTTTGTACCAGAGAAGAAGTCTGAATTAGTATGGTATTAAGAGACAAAATGTTGATATTATAAAATACTATACATATATTTTATGCATTTCTGAGTTTCTAAACTTCTTCAAGTATCATCTGCAGGCTTCCACAAAACTCCAAAAAAAATTCTCATTTAATTTCTTACTTCGACCCCACAATGTGGAAGTTGGTCTCAGCCAACTTCTTGGTTGAACTCTCTTGATTTGGTCTTTTTTCTTCAGGTCCTGGTAGATAGCGTCCAGTGAGACATAATGTTTTAATGGGAGAGGCCTTAAGTCTTCTCTCCATTTGAGGTTGACATTGACTCCAAGAACATGCCTCAGTTCTTTGCCTTGGTGTTTTTTCTTTTGTTTCAAGTGAAGGAAATTAGACACAATGGTCTTGCGGGTTTTGAAAGGCCAGAAGAGCAAGTTGTCTGTTACTTTAGGAGTCCAGGAGTCATTGTCCAGGCCGGGTTTTGCAGCCAACTCAGCATTTGTGTCTCAAGGAGTAAGGAGTAACCTTTGGGCCCAGACTAGCAGTGGCTGAAATGAGGGTGGACTCATTAAACAGCAATGCTGCATTTGGTCCAGCAAACTTGCTATGTAGAAACTGTGCTAAGACTAAGCCCAGTCTCCCCAAAGACTAAGGTGGTATAAAGGAAAGTGTGTCCTAATAGTATTAGGAGGAAAGTGTACGTATTATTCTTGCTATATCTTCAACATAAATGTCACTTTTTAAAAGGTAATTGATATTATTGGTTGAGTAGAACTAGGGTGCTGGTTGCTGATGGTAATAGTGTGGGAACACAATTGGAAGTGGGGCTTGATCCAAGGAAATAAAACAAAAGAAACTTCCTCTCTTCAGTGGTACTCCTAGAACTTTAAGGGGAAGATGTAGAAGCCTAACTCTGGAATAGAAAACCTAGAGTGTCCTTATGCACATCTGATTTGAAATAAACTCAACTAAACAGTAGGTCATATTTGAAAGATTATATTTGGGAAACAGTATGGCTCTCCTAACTTTGCAATGTTGACTTTGAAAAGTGGGTAGATACCCAGTGAAAATGAGCATGGTCTTTCAGGGGAGGAGGTGGATATTCAATCAAATAGGGGACTTCCATACCTTTCTGATAAAAGGACCAGAGCTCAACAGAAAATTTGATCTTCAAATACAAAACTCAATATAGACATGAAAAGGTAAACGGGACAGAAAGTAACAACATGTTATTAATAAGGACAAACTCTTTACATCCCTACAAAGGAAGATGACACTTGCAACTCTTGAGAACTGTATTGTTATTACACCATGTAAAAGGGATATACATAAAGAGGGTGAGTATAAATTAACTTTCTAATGATGAAAATTATCAAGTAGGTTAAATGGATCCAAGTAAGTGAATTAATCTGATCTAACTAAGAAAATGTACTGAGAGAAAGGAAAGGAGGAGGCAGACAAGGATAAATTACATCACAGGAAAAGGCAGAGAAACCTATTACAACAGAGGGAAAGAAGGGAGGGAGATGAGCATTGTTTGAACCTTACTCTCATCAGATTTGGCTTAAGAAGGGAATAACATAATCAGTTAGGTATAGAAATCTAACATGCCCTATAGGCAGTAGGAGGGAAAAAGGGGAAAGAAAAGGGAGGGGGCTAATAGAAGGGAGGTGGGACTGAGGGAGGTGGTGGTCAATAGCAAAACATTAGTGAGGAAGGAAAAGGAGAAAGGAGAAAGAAAAGGTTGATGCTTTGTGGTTTGATGCTGAGTAAAGTGAGCAGAACCAGGAGAACTGTTGTACACAGTAACAGCCTCATTGAGTGTTGACTGACTTTGATAAGACTTAACCCCTCTCAGCAATACAAGGATCTAAGACATCCCCAAAAGCCTCATGATGGAAAATGCTATCCATATCCAAAGAAAGAACTATGGAGTTTGAATGCAGATCAAAGCATACTATTTGCTATTTTTTTTTCTTCTGTTGTGTTTTGTTTCCTCTTTCTGGTGGTTCCTCCTATTAGTTCTAATTCTTACTTACAACATCACTAATGTGAAAATATGTTTAATAAGAATGTATATGTATAGCCTGTATTAGATTGCTTGCCGTCTTGGGGAGGGAGGTAGGGAGGGAGGGGGAGAAAAATTTAAAACTCAAAGGCTTATGGAAGTGACTATTGATAAATCAAAATAAATTAATTTTTAAAAAGTGGGTAGAACCAATTTCTTAATAGCTAGTCACTCAAGCACTTTCAGCCTCAGTTTCCTCATCTATAAGATGAAGATATTAATACCTCTAAAACCCTGGATTTAGAGCTAGAAAGGATCTTAAAGCTCATTTAGTCCTACACCCTTATTTTACAGATGAGAAAAGGAATGTCCAAAGAGGGGAACTCATTTGCCCAAGGTCACACAAGTAGTAAATGGCAAAGTAGGGAATTGAACCAAGAATTGACTCCAAATCTAGCAGTCTCATTGCCTCCAGGGATATAGTTGTTGAGTTGTGTCCAACTCTACATGACAAAGTCCACAGAGTTTTCTTGGAGTGATTTGCTATTTCTTTCTCCAGATCATTTTATATATGATAAACTGAGGCAAATAGGGGTTAAGTGACTTGTCCAAGGTCACACAGCTAGTAAGTATCTGAGGCTGAATTTGAATTCAGATCTTCCTGACTCCAGGCCCAGTCCTCTATCCACCATACCACCTAGCTGCCCCATGGCTATGGTTAGCAACCTTCATAGAGTTATCGTGAAGAAATATGAAATAATGCCTACAAAGCACTTTTTCAGTCTTTAAAACATATTACATAAATGTCAGTTATTATTATAAGTATTATTATTAGTCTCCAGTTGGGAAGCGCTTTATTCTTCTTACTTCAAATCTTAGTTGGCTAATTTTTTTAATAGGTCTAAATGATTCTCCTTATTTGAACAACCAACTAGAGAAATCCGGAAAAGCCTCTTGA
>NW_020954556.1:6427713-6562052 GCF_900497805.2 Vombatus ursinus | reverse complement strand
CAGTTCTCAAGAATTACAAGTGTCATCTTCCCTTGTAGGGATGTAAAGAGGTTGTCTCTATTAATAACATGTTACTTTCTGTCCAGTTTACCTTTTCATGACTGTCTTGAGTCTTGTATTTGAAGATCAAATTTTCTGTTGAGCTCTGGTCTTTTTTATCAGGAAGGTATGGAAGTCCCCTATTTCGTTGAATATCCACCTCCTCCCCTGAAAGATCATGCTCATTTTCACTGGGCAGTTGATCCTTGGTTGTAAAGGGAAGGTAGGACAGCAGTTGAGAGATGGGATGGGGCAGCTAGGTGGTGCAGTAGATACAGCACCAGCCCTTAAATCAAGAGGACCTGAGTTCAAATGTGACCTCAGACCAAACACTTGTCATTTACTAGTTGTGCGACCCTGGGCAAGTCACTTAATCTTGTTCTCCCTCAGTCTTCTGAAGATGAAGATAAAAATAGTACCTATCTCCCAGGGTTGTTCTGAGGATCAAATGAGATAATAATTGTAAAGTACTCAGTATAGCTCCTGACACATAAGAAGCTCTATACAAATGCTAGCTATTATTATTATTATTAACAAGAGCCAGATTCTGATATTCTCAGGGAAACTCAAGATTGGAGCAAAAGGAGCCATAGAGTAAAAGCATACAATGACAGAATTAGATTTATATTGAGAGCTGAAAAGGACCTCAAACAAAAACAATTTAAAACTCAAAAGCTTATGGAAGTGATTGTTGATAAATCAAAATTAATTAATAAAGTTAAAAAAAAAAGAAAACATCTATTCTGACCCCAACATTTTATACATGAGAAACTGAGGTTCAGAGAAGTTAAGGGATTTGCCTGAGGGCTCACACAGTTAGTAAGTATCTCAGATGGGATCTGAATCCAGGTCTTCCTGACTCCAAATCCATCATTCTATCCATTATGTCTTGTCTGTGTAGGGGTAGGTGCTTTATTATATACTAAGGATATCATAGAGTTGCAGAAAAAAGTACTATTCAAGGTGGGATCAGAATGCTCTCAAGTGCTATTTCTAAATTTTCATAGTAAGTTTTGTTTAGGGCCAGATGCTCTGATTATTTGTGATTTCCTTTTTTTTTTTTATTATGAACTTCAAGAGCTAGTGTGATATAATAGATAGCCAGTCTTGGAGTCAGGAAGACCTGGGTTCAAGTCATTCCTATGATCTATACTGGCTGTGTGACATTGAGCAAGTCACAATCTCTCACAATCCCAGGCTTATGGTGTCAAACTCATATAGAAATGGGGCCACTAAACTACACCAGAAACCCTCCATGTTGCATATTGACTTAGAAAACCACATATTATTTATGTTTTATTGTATTTTAATTTATTTTGGTAGGTATTTCCCAATTACATTTTGATCTGGCTCAACAGTACTCAGAAGTGTCCTGGGCCCAATAGGGCCAGCCCACCCTAGGGTTTTCCCCCTGGTCTAGGAAATATTCTAAGTATATAAATTGCAGAAAAGGTGTTGACCTGAACGGGTAGAGAAAGTTTCATCATCCGGGAGTTCCCCATACCAATGAAAAAATAGGTCCAGTCTCTATCCTATTATCAATTTAACCATCATCCACAAACTCAAGTTATTCTTAGATTACATAAGAAACTGAACTTCTATTGAATAGTTTGCTTTTTTAAGAAACACATTAAACTTCACAAGGTAGTCATGTAATTGCATTTTACGTCCCTTTCCCTGTCCTGTTAAAAAAAATATGTTTCATTGATGCTGGAGGGTGGGAGTGAGGATGTCTATATCACTAACCTTTGAATATGTGCAATCCACTCAAAACAATAAATGAAGTCCTAGAATTTGTGTTTCATTAAGACTTATTTTTTTAAAAGACAGTTCTTCAGAGTGCCCAGAGCCTTCAACCACTAAGGTCTATACCCAAGAGCTAGAAAGGTCTTTAGAATTCCATGCCTGGAATGCTCTCACTCCTTATACATAGCTCTACTTTCTGCCTTCCTTCTAAAATCATTTTCTACCAGAGGTCTTTCCAGATCCTCCTTCAAGTGCAAGTACCTTCCCTCCATTATCTCCAACTTATCACGTATGTAGCTTGTTTGTCCATAACTGCCTTAATGGTACCTCCCCCATGAGACCACCTGGAAGGGTTGTTTCCAGGATTGTGATCATTGTAAAACCCTTAGTACCGTGCCAAGCGCCCAATGGGCGCTTAGTAAATTCTTACTGACAGGTTATCCTGATAGCGAAGTGAGGGGCGCAGAGCGAATGCTGAGACATAGTCGAGAAGGTGCGGGGGATTGTCTTGAACATGACTCTATATCCTTGTTTTTCTTGCTTTCTCAAGGAAAGGTTGTGAGGGATAGAACTAGAGGAATGGAAGGAGAGAAGGATGTCTTCGTCTGAAAATTAAATATTAACTTTAAAAAATACACACACAAAGAAATCTGGTAAAACCGTCGGGTTTTACTGATAAGTAAACCAAGATCCAGAGTTGCGTAGATTAGGGGCCTACTATGTGCCAGGCTCAGGGCTAAGCGCTGGGGACACAAATGGAGGAGAAAAACCGTCCCTTCCTTCATGGAGCTTCCAATCTAATGGATTTACACGGCGACTAAATATGGCAGAACCCGAATTCGAAGCTTCGCTCTCCAAAGCCGGCGTTCCTGCCATTAGGCCCGACGCTCAGAACAGGAAGTGACGGCCTTCCGGACCACCGCGGGTGACCGGATACCAGGTCCCTCCCACCGAAGGTTTAGCTCCGCCCCATCCCCGGCCCCGTCCCCATCCCCATTCCTCCGCATCTCTCCCCGGGCCCGAGACCGCGCCCGAGCCGGGGCGGGATCATTCGCGGAAAGCACCGCCCAGCCGCTTTGCGCACTAGCGCGGCCGTTTCACTTTACGGCCGCCCGGAGGGGGTGGGGTAGGAGACGTCTGCGAGGGGGGAGGTTTCTGGGTGGGGAGGAGAGAGGAGGTTTATTTGCAGCAGGCCGTAAGTGAGGGACGAGGACGTGCGACAGCCGCTGGAGGGCCACGGAGGAGGCGGGTCGGTGTTTCCCAGGCCGGGGAGGGGGGTGGCGAGGTTGGGCCGGGCCGGGGGTGATCGGTGCGCGGGCCCGGGGGGGGAGGACGCGGGGCAGCGGAGGGGGGGCCGGCCCGGGCACCATGGGGCGGGCCGGGGCTCGGGGGCCGCTGTCACGGCCGGCTCCCGGCCCAGCCTCGCCAGGCGCTGCCGGCGCCGGGGGCCTGAGGAGAACCGTGTTGTTGTGTCCCCCGCAGCGTAGCGCGGCCCGGCCCCGCCCGCCATGAGGCCGCAGCAGGCGCCCGTGTCCGGCAAGGTCTTCATCCAGCGGGATTACAGCAGCGGCACCCGGTGCCAGTTCCAGACCAAGTTCCCCGCCGAGTTGGAAAACCGGGTACGGAGCCCCAAGGGACCTGCTGCGGCCCCTGACAGCTTCCTTTCTGCGACGGGGGTCGGGGGGCGGGGGAGTCCTGTTCTCTAAGACTGGCAAATGGGGACACTGAGGCAGGGATGGGGAGGGTGGCAGAGACACCAGAGAGGGTCCGGAGGAGGGGGTGCTGGGGGAGAGAGCAGGCTGGCTGCAGCAGCAGCAGCGGGCGGTGTTGACTGGGTGAGAGGGGAAGGGAGCCTGCATCGAAAGCAGTAAGTGATGCACTGTACTTGGCAAAAAGAAAGAAAAACGCTCATTGTCGATGGTCCTTGGCCCTTTGCTAACTCAGAAACAAGCCTGGCATCCCACTGCCCTGTTTTGATGCCTAGGAAATGTCTGTACCATCCAGTAGTAGGCTTTTTTTTTTAATAATGCTTTATGGAAGTCGAACACTGAAATATTTTCCTTCTTTCTCCAGATATACTACTGGAGTGGTATGTGTGTATGTATATGTATTCAGTAGTAGTATTAATGTATAATATATGCTACATAGTGTGCGTATGTACACGTGTATATGATACTCCGTTAATAAACCATAATTAGGCCATGACTTCTACATAAATACTGCTATAGTACTTATGTATAGTATTTGTATTACATATGTACCATATTATATATGTAGTATATATAGCACATGTACATAACACTATAAATACTATGTATGCTACATATAGCATAAAGACTATATGTAGTGTAAATGCTATATGTACTATACATAAATACTACTGTAATAATATTTATATAGAAGCCATGGTCTAAGTGGTTTATCAACAGTATTATTTTTACATGTGCATGTGTACATACACAAACTATTTACTATACTCAAGCCAATTAGTGGTTGGATCAGGTTTAGTTGCTTGGGTTTTTTTGTTTGTTTTTCTCTTGTTGACAGTTTACTCTGAGGTGATTCGTCAAGTGATGGGTGTGGGGCTGAGGAACGTTGGTGATGGAATCAGTGGGTGTAGATGAGTCTGTACTTGAAAAATTTCCTTTAGTAGTAACATAAAGCCATCTTGGAATCAGTGGGGTTGCTCTACCGGATAGCCGAGCCATTCAGAGTAGGAGTAGGAAATCTACAGTACCTTAATATGATATTGGCCCTTCCCTCTATTTCCTTTAAGGCCAGAGGCAGATCAGCATTCTGCACCTCCATTTTCTTATTTTGAAAATGAAGATCAAACCACTTTGTAAAGATTTTTTTTGGAGTAACCCCTGTTTGTGAAATGCCAAATAAATATTGAGGTTATTAATCCTGAAACTGTGAGTCAGCAAAATATCAGTCATCAGTGAAATAAATAGTGCCTCAGCTAGGCATAACTGGTTGGCATTTCTACCATAACCTTTTCCAAAGCACCTGCCTTGAAATTGGTTCTGGCTTTTTGGAGAGGCATTAAGTAAAATAGAGTTGGCTATTGTCACAGGAAATTTAAAAAAGTAACATGTTTTAAATGTTAAACCATACGAATTAGGTGAAAATATTAATTTTTTAAATCTCTGACAGGAGAATTAGAAATTTAGCAATCTGATTTCCACGCCCAGTGCCTCCAAAACTTTTGAAACTGCCCTTTCTAAGGTCATCATTGCCTTTCTAAGTGCCAAATCAATGGCCTTTCCTCTGTCTTCAAAGTCTTTGACTTTTTTGTAGTTTTTTATTGCTATACTTTTCCCTAAAATTCTCTCCTTGGCTTCTAAGATCCCAAACTCTTGTGGTTCTCTTCCTTCTCCGACTCCTTGAGCTTCTCTTCCTCCTAAATGAAGCCATTCCCCAAGACTCTTGTCTGTGACTACCCTGTTTCCTTTTCTTGCTATGTCTTATAGCTTGTCCACTTGACTACAGGTGACTCCCCAGACTAGATCCAGTCCTTACCTTTTCTCCCACAGTACAGACCGTCTAGGTCTACCTTTTGGCTGACATCTGCATCTGTATCCTCTGCTAGCATTTCTAACTTAACATGCCCAAAACTACATTCATCATGTTTCCCACAAAACTTTCTCCTCAGGTCATCATCTGTAAAGTAAGGGGTTTGGACTAGATGACCTCAATTCCTTTTAAGCTACGATCCTATAATTATGTCAGTGACCTCATTCAAGGCTCCCTTTCATTTGGGCTCAAGATGGGCTTAGAGTCAGCATTGATTCTTACTTCTGCCTCACTGAAGGTTGCCACTTGATCAACATTAATTCAGCTTGGCCAGTATTTTATCAGAGGTTAGTGACATTCTGCTATGGCTGGATTCTTGTTTGTGTTTTTGACTTTGATTTCAGTAACTACTTTTTCCCCATATCCACTTGGTTCATAAGATCATTCTCTACTTAAATAAAGTTTTTTGTTTTTTGGTTTATTTTTGCTAGGCAAGTATCAAATGCTCTGAGGGCAGATTTGAACTCAGGTCCTCCTGACTCTAAGGCTGGTGCTCTGTCCACTGCGCCACCTAGCTGCCCCTACATAAAATCTTTTAAACCATCCCTTTTACATTTCATTGCCACTGGTCAAGACTACTGTAACAGACTTGTAATTGGCCTTCCAAACTCCAGTGTTTCTTCCGAACTATGCTATATACTGCTGCCAAATTAATCCTAAAGCACAGTTCCAGTCTTGTTACTCCTTTTAAAACATGAAGTGAATGGAATGTTAGTCAGTTCACATACCACACATACATCGTTAACCTACGTTTGCATCTTTGTCTCCCCCTTCCCCTTCATATACATCATACTCTTGCAAGACTGGACTATTTTCTGTTTCCCAAGTATATCCACTTTCTCACCTATACTCTCATCCTTGCTAGACCATTCCTTCCGTTTAGAATGTTCTTCCCCACAATTGCTACCTGTAGAAAACTTAAGATTTCCCATCCAATCACACAAGCATCCTGTAAGGTCTTTCTTGAGCCCTCTTGATATACTTGTCTCTGTCTTACTCCTAAACTGAATGTAGTCTCTCCTAAACCTTCCTGTGGGAATTTGTACTTTTCAATATGACAGTTATTATTATAAGTATGTTTAAGGGACAGCTAGGTGATACTAGCTGTGTGATCCTGGGCAAGTCATTTAAACCCCCCACCCCCATTGCCTCACAAAAAGAAAAAAGCCACAAGTTTGTGTAGCTTTTATTCTCCTGTGTGAATGACTTGAGGGCAGAGACTGTTTTACTGTAGCCCCTACCCGTGTTGGGGCTAGTATTTATTGAATGGATACAACTTTTGAAATTAGACAGTATGTCCTTTCAATTCAGAATATCAAACAAATATAAGACCTGTTTACAGGTCTTAAAAGTCAAATTCTTAGCTCTAGTAGTTCTTGCCAAATGTACATATGCCTAATCAGACATTAATCTTCTAAGTCTGTGTGTGGCAGAACCTTCACTTTATAGCCTGATTACAGCAACAAAATTTACCAAGTTCTCTGCTCATTCTTACAGGAAATTGATGTTTTAAAATCTTGAAATCTTTTGTATTAGTGAACACTCTATAGAATCATGTATGGTGCTGCATAAGTGTGGCTTTGGGGGGTTTCTTTTAAAATGTTTGTATAAAAACACCAGCTTATACTTTAAACAGGCATTTTTGAAAGCTTTGATGGTATGTGTGTTAAGATTAAATTTAAATTACAGGGTTAAATTTTCCTTGCTTTGTTTGCTGGTAATTTGAAAGACTTCTTTTTGTTGTTGTTCCCTTACCCTAGAAATTCTGTTTATTACTTTGCAGTAGGCATTGATTGTCCTTTACTAAAAGTATAAAGTTGGCAAGTTAACATAGAGAAAACTGATATTTTAGGTTTAGTAGTACTTGTAAACATGGTATGAAGACATTCCATTTTGCAAACACATTTTCATCTTCCTTAGTTATTGGCTGAAGAGTTCTGTTGATATAAATGGATTTTCACACTGTCTCCATTAGAATGTTTCATTTTATTTGACTTCGTTTGATTTGTTAAAAATCTTCTCTACGTCTAGTCTATATAGTTACCTATTTTTGCCACTAAAAACTGCTTAGACTTTGGTCCTTTGCTTTTCATCACTTATTTCATCAAAAATATAAGAATTCTGGCATCAGGCAACCCTTTTTCCTATTTTTCTTCTGCTAGCCTAACTTAACTCAAATTTCTGCTTGGTGGTACTTCTCTTATCTCTTGTAGCTCTGATATCATCCACCCAAGTGCCAAAGTAGGACACTAATTGTTCTCTCCCAAATGTGTGAAGTGAGATTGAAGTTCCTAGGTATGTTCCCTAAAGTCTATTCTTACTGCATATACTGTCCGTATTTGCTGCTGGTGGTCACTTTTTTATCCTTTATTCTTTTACTTTTTAAAAACCTAAAAAATCATTCTTTGACGCTTGCTTTTTAAAAAATTCTGTTCATTCTCTTCCATATGACATAGTGACCTCTGTTCCCACAACTTCAGCATAACTAGCTCTTGCTGAGTGATTCTGATCATATAGCAACAGGATATTTTGGAGGCTCTGAATCTGAGCAACTTTCAATTCAAAGGATCTTCTTTGCTGTATTATAACATTGCAGGCACATTTTGGAACTGAGTAACATTCCTTATTATTTTATGGGTTTGATAGACATGATTCAGTAGGAAATAATAATGGTAGCAATCATTTATGCAGCCAATCTAAGATTCTATGATTCTGCTATCTTGTCAGAGAATACCTTAAAGAGGAGAGAGAGTTCAGCTCTTGAGTTGTTAGTAGTGCCTTAGGAAAGGTAATATTACAGCTATCCTATAAGAATGTGATTTAATGCAGCATTGCGTTAAATTGAATTGCAGGGTACCATCGGAAAAGAAAAGAGGTAGTCAAATTGTCAGGTGACCAAGATGAATTTTGTAGCTGGATTATGTACTACTTGAAGTAAAATGAAGTTGGGAGTAATGGTATTAACCTAGATATAATCAATCAAGCAATTGTTGTTCAGTCGTTTTAGTCATGTCCAAGTGACCCCATTGGGGGTTTTCTTGGCAAAGATAATGGAGGGGTTTGCCATTTCCTTCTCATTTTACAGATAAGGAAACTGAGGCAGACAGGGTTAAGTGACTTGCCCAAGGTCATACAGCTGTTGTCTGAGGTGGGATTTGAGCTCAGGTCTTCCTGACTCCAGGCCTGGCACTCTATCCACTGAGTCACTAAGGCCATGACAATACTCTGTAACAGTACCCTAATGTACTGCCGTGTAAGATAGAGGACATCTACACAAAGTGAGACTTGAGGCAGAGAGATCAGTTTGGAGGCAGTTGTAACAATATGAGTGGTGATAAGAGCCTGAGCTATGTTATATGGGAGAAGTCAGATGCAGGAGATGTTGTAAAGGTAAAAATGCCAAGATGAACATGTAGTCATGTGCATAGAGATTTTAGACAGAAGCAGATGAACTTACTAAGAAAGCATAGAGGGAGCCGAGAACCCAGGTGTGAATCTTAGGCAACAACCTCAGTTAGGGGGCATGATGTGGAGAAAGAACCAACAAAGGCTTCAGAAAAAAGTAAACGATGTGAAATTGAAATTCATGGTTTTATATTGAATCCTCTTTTTATGCTGTGCTTGTACATGAAAATATTCTCTTTTGTCTTTTTGTATTTAAGTTCAAAATGAATAAAAATTTAAAAAAAAACAAAAGGAGACTGAGGAGCAGTGAAATAGGTAGGAGGTGACATAGGGAGAAAGCACCATCATGAAAACCCAGAGAGAAGAGGTATTAAGGAAGAGAGTGTCAAATGCAAGAGGTCAAGAAGTATTAGGACTGAGAAAAGACTAACAAATTTGGCAGTAAAGAGATCTTTGGTAATTTTGTGAAGAGGAACTTCAGTTGAGTAATGAGGTCAAAAGCCAGATTTCAAAGGGTTAAGGAGTGAATGAGAGAAGAGGAATTAGGCAGCAATTTCTTTAAGGAATTTGAGAAAAGGAAGAGATGTGTATATTTGTAGGTAGAAATAAATACCTGACTGAAAGTTTTAGTCATTGAAATACAGACCAGAGTGGTAGAGTTTGGTGACAAGTTGGCTGTTAGGAGCAGGAGAATAGTGAAGGATTGAAAATAATTCTGAAATAGTATGCCTGGGAGACAGGTAAGGAGATCTTAAGAAACTCACATATTGATCAGGAAGCCAGTTACAAGGTTTTAGTGGGAAGAATTATACTAAATTTGTTTAGTTGAACCACATGTTCAATTTGAGATATTAACAGGGTACGCTGAAATATTCTAAAAGAAATGCCACAGGCAGACAAAATGAAAGCTATGGATCTACATTCTCATTAACATATTAGTAGATTAAGGCACTTAGAAATTAGTGTAAAGGGAAGAATAGAAGGTGACAAATTAAATTTTTACAAAAGTTTATTGTCAAGTGAGAGAGGTGAAGCTAACTGTTTAATTTTCATTAATAGCCATGACTAGCCAGCAAACACTAATTTCTTAAAATCTGGAATAGAAAGCTATACATTAGTGATTACGTATTTCTCAAGCATAGCTTTTTCATTTTTGCTTTTCTTACAGATTGACCGGCAGCAGTTTGAAGAAACAGTTCGTACTCTAAATAACCTTTATGCAGAAGCAGAAAAACTTGGGGGCCAATCTTATCTTGAAGGCTGTTTAGCTTGTTTGACAGCATATACTATCTTTTTGTGCATGGAAACACATTATGAAAAGGTAAAGTTGCACGAGAATGTCTAAAGCATGTTACCTTTGCATTTTTGCCTTCACTAAAAGTCTTTGGTGCCTTATCATAGTGAAACAGTAACCCTAGGTTGTTAAAGACTGTCAGTGGAGCACATGCTCTAGGAGACTCTCTTAAGTTAAAAAGTCTTTAAGTATGTGGGATTTGTCATTTAGGGATTGGCCTTACCAGGTGTGCAGAGGCTGGTCACCAGGTGACAAATTCTTCTGACCACTACAATTCATGAAGGCCATCTGCCCAGCTTTTGGAAGATTGGCAGGCTATTAACAATGGAAGGAATACTCATACCAGATAATTATGGATCCTTGAGGTTTTTGGGGGGAAAAATTTTTTTTTTTTTGGCTTTTAAACAACTTTCTAGGGGCACTTACAGTGTAATATTTGAGATAATTTTTTGCTCCTAATGTTCAAAGCACTTATGAGAGTGAGTACTCATTGCCTGTCAGAAACAGACCAAAATAGTTACTTCCGATTGAAGGTACCACCATTTACACAGCCCTCGACTTTAGCTCAATAGTATCTGCTTACAACCTAATTCAGCTTTTCCTAAAATTCTTTTAGCTAGTAAGGATCCTACTTATCTCTAATTTTGAATTAATTGAAGCTAATATATTACTGATTTTAAACTTTTAAAAGAGAAGTGGCTGTACAGCCATTATTATAGGTACATATCTCTTTTTTTTAGGCAGTTGGGGTTAAGTGACTTGCCCAGGATCACACAGCTAGTAAGTGTCCTAGCTGCCCCAGTAGGTGCTTATCTCATGGAGGCCCATAAAACAATGACATACACTGTATTATTGGGGCAGCTAGGTGGCACAGTGGATAGAGTGCCAGATCTGGGGTCAGGAAGACAACTCTTCCTGAATTCAAATTTGACCTCACACTTAATAGCTGTGTGACCCTGGACAAGTCATTTAACCTTGTTGCCTCAGTTTCCTCATCTGTAAAAATGAGCTGGAGAAGGAAATGGCAAACCATCCCAATATCTCTGCCAAGAAAACCCCAAATGGGTTCACAAAGAGTCAGACACAACTGAACAACCCTGTATTATATATTGTGTGAGATATCCCTGTTGCTACCTTGAGTTTACCTTCTGGGTAAAAGAGTTTATTTTAAAATATCAAGATAATTAGATGTGTGCAATATATATACTTACTTTGCAAACTTTGAAGATTTTCTATCCAAGAACTTGCACTTTTATTTACTAGCAGAGAAGTCATGGCCTTTCATTCTTTTTCTTTCTTTCCTTTTTTTTTTTTTTTTTAATGCTCGGCAATGGTGTTAAATGACTTTCCCAGGGTCACACAGCTAGTGTTATGTGTCTGAGGCCGAATTTGAACTCTGGTCCTCCTGACTCCAAGGCCGGTGCTCTGTCTATTGCGCCATCTAGCTGTTGCCATGACCTTTAAATCAAATGGTATAAGAAATATTAAATGGTTCATATCTGCTTTTGGATATGGCATCTTCATACTGATTACATATTGTACAATGTTCCCATATTCTTTTTTGTTTAATGTACTTATAGATAATTTTGCTTGGAGATTGGTACTTAAAGTCTAATATAATATTTCTGAATTGAAGGAAAAATACATTACCATAAAATATCTTATTCATGTTTAGTGGTGTGTATAGTACATGAATAAGAGTACTTTCTGCCTTTCAGACTTGGTGACAAAGTGTTGTCAGGTTGTAATAGACTTCCTTTATTATTTGTTTAGGTATCTGATAAAATTCCTCTGTGGAGAGTAGTTATGCATACCTCACACTGACATCAAGAACAATCATTATAGTTATTTGAGAAATGAAAGCCATTTAGCTGAATATCTTATAAATTGTAGTTTTTAAATATGTTACTAGTGATGCTGGTAGATTTTAATCTGAATTTATAAAAATCAAAATTTTCTGCTGCTTTGCAATTTATATGTTACTAGATTTGAACCTCTTTAAGATTTATATTTTAGAAATAATCTTTTAGTTGAAATATTGATGCAATATTGATGAACTCTTTTAAAAAAATTATAAATTTTAATTTGAAACTTTAGAAGGTAGTTCAGTGTCAAACACAAAGGAAATTTTGATCCTGTAGGTATTTTTCTACTTAGACTTCTACTGGTAGTGCTTATGGTTCTACTTAATCAAGGGTCTCTTCCATGTTATTTGGCTTACCAAGTAAGTTTGATCCATGAGTCAAACTAAGACACAGCTACACATAGAAAAAAAGATGTGGGTAACTAAACAAAAAGAAAGAAACTGGACCAATTACAATTTCATTATTGCATGACTTTTTTAGGATCCTTTATAAATATACATTTATTGAAGTAAAGAATCCACATAGAACTTATCCCTTACAATTATGTAGTTCATTGATAATAACAGGGAAGTAGATCATTTTAGTTTTGCATATTTAAAAACTGAAGATCCTAGTAGTTATCTACTTGTATGGTGAATCCAAAAAAATTGACATAGAAAGGCAAGAACTTTTGTTACCTTTAAAAAAAAAAGGCTGAATCTCAAGAGGGGGAGGATTTGGGGAAGACAGTGTTCTTCATTTGGATAAACCTATGTTCTTTTCTCTTGAAGGTCAGTTGCTCTTACTCCAATTTAGTATTTTTAGGAAAAAGTTAACCTTTCATAAAGCTTGGTGTAGTTAAGAATGCTTTATCTTTATGCACATTGCACAAATTATGGTTATGTTGAAGGTTTGAGGAAGGGGATAGTTTTTGTTGGATGCTGTGATTTGCCAAAAAATAGAAATGGTGAATAAAATGACTGAAACTCCAGCAGGTGAAGAGTTGTTGGGTTAAGAATGGTGCTTAGAAAGTGCCCTTTCTAGGACGCTGAATGAATTTAGGATATAAAAGTTGTTCCGTTACTGAAGAGACCAAAAAGTTTGTTTTTTGTGTTTTTTAACACCTTGTTTGGCATAGTGATAGCTTCTACAAAATACCTAACAAGATTTGAATTCTCATGCACACAATTGTCTTCTTTCTGAGCTGGTGTCCAAGTGCACATTATTGCTATTAAAACTTAAATTAAAACCTTTCCCAACAAAAGTTGAATTTAATAGAACAAAATGGAGTGTTATTTCTCTGGTAATAATCTCTACCCAAGAAAAGAGGGAGGGAAACTTTTCTGAAGGCATCCTTTCTTTGAAATCAGTCATGCAGACGTTTTCTGAGAGAGTATCCTTGAGTTCTAATGGATTAGGGTGAGGGGATACTAAATCTCCAATTTCCATTTCTGGCGGCTGAACCTAGAGGGAAATTGGAGAGTTTGAGAGACTCGAGTTAGCCATCTTTATGGCTTACTTCCTTCCATTCATTATTTGAGTGTGATTGACAGGTCGTGATACAGAGATAGGAGGTAAGACTTTTTGCTTCTTAAAGATTAACTGAACTTTCCTTGAAATTGAAAGTGAGAAAATGTTCAGTGTTACTGAAGGTAAATTTGTTGTTCTAAGAAGAAATGAAATGAAAACTCCCTTTCTCTAAGGATAATACCACAAATTTATTGACTTACTACAGTAGATCTTTACAAGCTAGCTATTCTTTCAAGAATTTACCATTTAAGTGCTTATCATCTTTAAAAAACACGTTAGTAAGTATAGAATATTGAAATGTAAACCAGTATATAATCACAAACCTAGATTGCCATCTTCAGTATACTGGTTAGTTTGACCCAGTATGTTACTAACCTAAATTCAAAAAGTTAATTTCCAGCATTATTTTCACAAAATTTTTCTCCCTTTTTTCCAAGAGATTTTAATCTCCAAACAGTAGTGTTAATTTAAAGAAATACGTAGAAATTGGAGCCTCATATTTTAGAGCTTTATCAAAGTTATTTTGAAAATTAGGCCAGAAGAGGGATTACAAAAACTGTCTATAGTTGGAAATAAAAACTTTTTCATTTCTGGTTGATAATTCAGTATTTCAGATACTTGTGATTTCATTGGTATGGGTACTTTCCACCTATGCAGATTATATCTGCTCAAAGCCTTAATATTCAGCCATTGTAAATTGCAAGGACAAGAACATTGCATCACCTGGTGGCCAGCCATTTGATGGCGAACCTGTCAGTTCATCTAGGCTGGTCCTCAGACACAAAAGCCATTGGTGGATCTGTTCTTAAAGATTTTCCATCTTGTTAGGAATTGCCAGAGTAATTATTCCACACTATTAACATAGCCATTGAGAACCCAGGATCACCCAATTCCCTTCATATTCTAAAAGCTTTAACTTTCTTTCTTGTATCCCAGAATCTCTTTATTGAATCAGAAGAATTAACAATTAGTAGAATTTGCCTTCCATCCAGATTTGCCTCCATTTTCCTTGAGTTGTATAAGCTTCAGTATTGTTTGTTAATTTAGCAGTTCACTTGTGTAGTCACACTTAATGCTGTTGAAAGTGATCATAGTATCAGGAACTTAATTACTGGGAAGTTCGGGAAATTAAAGGTCATGTATATTACAAAGAAAATCACCTTGCTGGTTCTGAAATAACTGTTTTGCCTTTGTCACAGTCATTACCAGGAATAATTGTCCTATGCTACCTAGTCAAAAGGAAAAAGAAAATAGCTAAAATTAGGTTAAAGGAGAGACTAAAGAGCTGCCCTTAATAATGGAAGACATTGTATTAATAAAACTTTTCATTGAAAATCAGCGATATTCCTTAAGGAAAAATAGAAAAACTTTCATTGTGTGCAGCCAATTTCATTGTGTATTAAGCATCTCCTGTGTGTAACGGTGCTGGGCAGTAGGAGTCCAAAGGTGAAAAATGGCAAATTTCTGCCCTTGTGGAGTCTAGAATGTACAGGAATTTATTGGACTTCCAACTCACAATGAATCAGTATCAGGATGTAGCCAGAAAAACAAAGATCAGTGCTATTCTAATCTGTGTTAAGAAAAGCAGTATGTTCAGAACAAAGGAAACAATATATATCCCCACTGTACTCTCACCTAATGATACCCCATCTTGAATATTGTGTTAACTTTTGGGCATGTCCTTCATAATCTGTCTTGATTTCGCTTATATCCATGCCAGAAAAGATTGACTGAGAACGAGTGAAGGGATCTGAGGTCATGCCATACAAAGAGATGGAGATTTTTAGCCTGAGGAACAGAAGACTTCAGGAAATACAGCATAGCTGTCAGACAGTATTTGAATGTGAAAGAGATTCATTTTTTTTTTATTCCTGCTTGGCCCCAGGAGACAAAGCAAGGAGCAATAGAAGTGGCAGAGTCAAATTTTGATTCAATGTAAGAAAGAACTTCTAACCATCAGGGCTGTCTAGGAGTGGAATTGGAGACTGGACATTTTCAGGTGGTGACTGAATGACCAGTGTTTGTTAGTGTCGTATAAGGGATTATTAGTGAAGTGTTGGCTGATCCAGACTGCCATTAGGGTTCCTTCCAACTATGAGATTCTGTAATGATTGTCAAATGCTGTGTGAGGACTGCGAATTGGATTTATTGATCATAAGTGACCTCAGGATGCTGTTCCAGTGAAGCAATGAGAAGGAAAGCCAGATTACAAGAATGTTGATAGTGAGTGGGCCATGCGGAAGTAGAAGAAACAAATACATGTTATTCATTCTGGAAGTTATCAGTTCCTTCAGTGCCTTCTTTTTATTATCTCTAATCTCTCATATATAGCCTGTTTGTGCTTAGTTGTTTACATCTCATCTCCCCTGTTGGACTGAGATTTCTTGAGAACAGAAACTGTTATTCTTTTCTTTGCGTCCCCAGTGCCTTGCAAGAATGCCTAGCACACAGTAGGTGCTTAATAAATGTTTATTAACCAACCTACTATTAACTGTGAAAAAGGCAAATATCAAAACTGGTAAGCCATAGGAACTTCAGTATTCTAATCTTTAAAACTAGGTTTATATAGCCAGCTGATACTTAAAAGAACTTCCACTAAAATCTAAACGATTGGGTATTTCTTTCTGACAGGTTCTGAAGAAAATCACCAAATATATTCAGGAACAGAATGAGAAGATTTACGCTCCACAGGGCCTCCTTCTGACAGACCCAATTGAGAGAGGACTTCGTGTTGTATCTTTTTTGTTAAAGATAAGAAAACTAAAGTGACAGTGTTGGCATAGGCTAAGACAATTTAATATTGATTTTACTACCTGCCCTAGAAAATTTTTGTGTATGTTACTTGCATTTTTCCTGCAAACTCTTTGCTTTGGTATCTTGTGTTTTGCAAACTTTTTAGTATTCTGGATACCATCTTTCTTGGTGGTTCTGAGGGCATCTTGTAGTAATATTAGTTTTGATATGAGTAATGCTTTTCAGCTGCAGAGATCTAAACCAAAAGCCCTTTTGAAATGGATAAACTCAGTGTGTGGTGGAACTTGTCATCCAAATGAATTACAGTTCCATAGGTTCATCTGACTATTTGCCTAAATCAGTTACAGCTGCTGGATGTTTGATTTCATTACCCTTGACATTGTGCACATTTTCAGAAGCTATAAGCTTTGAAAAGCAGTAGGTGAATTTGGTAAATAAAATTATAAATAACATAACTTGATAATTAGATTAATGAATTGATAAATGGAATTTTAGATTATGTAATCCTAGTCCTGCCAATACAGGTTAGCAGCTGTACCGCAACTGATAGTTTTATGGTTGCTTGGGACATTGAGAGGTTAATGAACATAGCCAGTATGTGTTAAAGGTAGGACTTGAATCCCTGCTACTACTTAGCATTTACATAGCACATTAAGGTTTGCAAATCACTTTACAGATATTATCTCATTTCATCCTCGACTCTGGAAGGCAGATGACATTAATAGGTACACTTTACAGATGACAAAACTTGAGGCAGACAAAGGTTAAGTAATTTACCCAGACTCACACAGCTAGTGTCTGAGGTTAACATTTGAACTCAGCCTTCTTGACTCAAAGTAAATCCAGCACTTTGTCCATTGCGCCATCCAGCTGCCTCTATCCATTATTCTCCCACTGCCTTTGAAAAAAAATCCCAACCCTTTTTTGTTAACCATTGCAGACATTTCACTATACTCTAGAGTTTAAGTCTTATTTTTAATCATGATGTTTTGATACTTTATAGGAAATAAAATTTAGAGAAATAAGTCCAATTCTCAAAGTAATCAGTAAGTGTGAATATTTAAGTTAAGTAGAAATTATCTCAAAGAACATTTAATAAGTAAATTTTATAAAGACAAAAATAAAGCAGAGAGTGTAGAACTAATGCATTTTTTTTTAAATCAACAATAGTGCTGACACAGGGAAGTGAATTCAACTCATCTTTTATATCATTTAGTCTCCAGTGGTATGTTTTCTTAACAGCTACCCTATATATAGATTGAAATTACCATTTATGAAGACAGAGGCATGAGCAGTGGAAGATAAACCATGGAGTCCAAGGTAAATAACAAACTAGAGTTCCATTTTTAGGTATTTTCTATACATTCAAAATATGTAGGATTCTTCTTTCCTACTCAATAGGCATTTCCACTGCATGGAAACAAAACTTTTAAACCTTGTATGGGAGGTGGTGGATAGTTGATGCATATAGTTGAATGGTGTTTTCTTTAAATGATTGATTATATTGGTATAATATGTAAAAGCTGGCTTAATCAACATTTGATTTGGTTAGATAGAAATCTAAATCTAATTTTGTCTATATTGTGTCAGATTATTTTTATATATTAGACTAGCCTCCTCACATGACTGCTCAGGCCCTGCCATCAATCAGTTCACATAGAAATGTGAGTACCAGCACTTCAATTCAACAAACATTTATTAAGGACTTACTATATGCAGGGCTTTTGGGATATAAAGAAAAAACGATCCTAAGGGCTTTGGGATATGTGTATGTTGCGGGAAACATGCACTTTATTATTTTTTTTTATCTAATATTTATGAATAGATTTAGAGAAGTCACTTGACCTGGTTGGGTAGCAATACATTGACCTAGAGAAGAGGGGCAGAGTGGGTAAAGAGCTGATTCTACTTGGGGAGACCTGGGTTTATATCCTGACTCTGCCACATATTGGCTGTGACCCCGAGCAAGGCACCAAACCTCCTGTGCCCACGGCAGCTCTCAAACCATTGCGGTGAAGGTCCTAACCTGTCTTCGGAGAGAGTTCTCTTAAGTGAAGTCACAGGGCCAGTCTCTGACCTAATCTGCCAATGACATATCACTGTCTGCTCTCCACAAATATCATTAAATAAATGGGTTAATGCTACAAAAAGATCCATAGACCCATTTGTGTTGTGGTTTTCCTGGTATTCTTTTTCTGAGTTCTCCAAAACACTGAGACTGCTCCAGCTGGCCACAGTGCAGCAGTACCAGCTTCAGAGCAGGAGGTGCTGGTATTCCTTCCCTTCTGCCAGTTTCTCAAAGTTATGTCAGATATTTCAGGAGGTTGAAGTCTCATTTCTCCTGGACATCTACTCTTTATGACTTTCTCAACTGGTTTCTGTCACAGACTAGTGCCCTGCACAGTGGCAGAATGTAGCAAAGATAGACAACTTCTCCCAGATGTGGGAGGGACCACATAGAAAGCAGAAACTTTCATGGAGTAAAAATGAGAACTTTTTCCGTCCTTTGCTTCAGGATCTTGTCAGCACTTTTGAAGAACAAAGCTGTTAGTGGCTTCTGTCCAGTTTATTTGCAACTCCTGACAAAGTTAGCCTCACTATTCTTAAACGCTGTCTACTCTGGCACTGGGAAATGTAACCTGAATTTTTCTTAAAACTCAAAGATGTAAATAATGATGCCTGTGCCATATGTTTAGTTCCTATAAAAAGCCTTAGATAGCAGAGTATTTTGGAATATGTAGTGTTACTTGTCCATATAGTTTCTGGATTTGCAATTTCCTAACTGATATTTCTAAAAATGAGCAATCAGAAACCTTGTGTGGCTTTTGTTACATGCCATTGGAATAAATTTGTTTTATCAATTGCAGCTGCGTTGACTTGGCACAAGTCATTTGTCATGACTCATTTTGCAGCTATTATTGCTAAACAATGTTTTTCTGAGGTAGTGTAGGGTTTTGAGCAATTATACACAAGAGGCTAATCTATCAATGTTCAAACAACTGTGAAATTTTTGAGATGGGAAAGATTTACATTAGGAACTTCTGGATAGTTTCATGAATTGCAAATGTTTTTGTTCAGCACAATTGTGTTTTTAGAGCTGTATGTTCATCAGGAGCAGAACCCAGGAAGGGCTGGGAGCTTGTCAAACAGCTGTATGAATGTGTGTGAGGGCATGTGAAAGTGCACTTCATGCTTAACCAATCCCCATACACACACCACCCCAAGCTCCACACCTCAAATCTGCAAGTTGGCTGGAGATTAAAGTTAGTGTTTGGGGATTAAATGTATATTTTAATGAAGGAATATACAAAAGGAAGGTGACCTTCATAAAAAGAACTTTCAGTAAAGTAGCATTTTGTCATTTTTTTGTTAACCTTTTTGTAAAACACTTTGGAAAAGTGGAAAGCATTTTGTAAATGGGCCAATGCTCTCTCTATCCCTCACAGCCCTGTGAGGTACCTGATGTTATGTCTGTCAGGCTTCTCATGTGAATAAGAGAAGCGATTTGCTCAATGTCAGAATAAAATAATGGCTTTTTAAAAATTTTGAGTTCACACTGCTTGATTTCTAGGTCATTGATCTAGATGACATATAAGCTCTTGCAAATCCAGAAAACCTACTGGGTAAAACTCTCTAACAAAATAAAACCACTCTCTTATGTGTGAATGAATGTCAGTTGTTTCAGGAGAGATAAATGTACACTTTAGTATTTCTTTATGGCTTTCTAAGACCTCATGTTGATTCCTTTTTCAGAGTCCATCTCAGAATGGGACTCTCTTCTGTCCACCGGCCAACTGCAGAGTGTCCCCTACCTCCTCTCCAAGCATCATTCCTTTGTATCTGCTGCCAGAGCCATGGTGCCATTCTACTCCAAGGACTAACTTTCTAAAATTCCGCTCCTGGGGTGACATCTTGTCACTCAGCATCCACTTTGTGTCTTTAAACTATGTAGGACTCTGTAATCTTTGTAGTTATTTCTGAGAAAATATAATGAAGCATTTCACTTTTTTAATTCAAAACAATTTAATAAAATGAGCTGTGTAAATCAGCCCAATCCAAAATCCATTTCTTATCTGCCACCAGGACTATTGATTCTGCTCAGTATTTATGCTGTCCTCTCTACCAGGTGGTTTTTTTTTTTTTTATTTCAGCAAGTCATATCCAGGTTTGGTTTCATTTCCCCTGAATTGAAGAATGTTTTTTTTCTTCCGGACATGGTTTTTGATGAGGGGTAAGCTGTGCCTGTGGCCTGCTGACACATTTCCTAGACCTCAAGGAACTCACACGATTGCCAGAAGATCTGTCTCTACTGTTAGTTTCTCATACTGAAGCTCATTGGAAAGATAATGTATAATGCTTTTTGTTTTCAATGTAGCACTTATTTACTAAGTGAACCAGTATTTCATGTGATTTCCAGTTACCTTGATTCTCCTTGGAGAATTTTATCATTACTGCATTGCCATGAACGTTGGGAGGATGTAGTATGTGTTGCTTGTTTTATTCAAACTATGTAAGCACAATAAAGTGGATGCTAAATCAGACCTGTAGACATCCTTGCTCTGTCCCTGAATGTGTAATAAGCAAGTGTAATGAACATTTTCCTTATGGCTTTATTATAAATATAACTTATGGGGAAAATAATTTGGTAGGAATAATACTGTATGTGCTCATTTTTCTTTAACTGTTTCCACTGGCAAAACTTATGAATCATAAACCTTTCTTGAATTCAGTATTCAGGATGCACATAAATCTTGTAATTAGTTCAGGTAAAATAATGTGAATGTTTCCTGAGTAAAATTCCCAAAAATCTAATTTGATACTTGTTTCTCTTCTACCTACATTCTTCATGACAGTGTTTTCCAAGACCTTGAAATTAAGTTAATCATTATGGTTTGAGAGCATTATTCTTTGGAAAGAGCTAAGGGATTTACTAGAAAAGAATGAAAGAATTAAAGTTCTACTCCCAGTGATATTGTAGGTGCTAATACTGGATCTAATCTTCCAGATTTAATTTCTGTTATGGATTTGTTAGTCATTCATCTAAACCCCAGAGGCTTGTTAATATTTTAATTGTATAAAACCCTTTTTGTTTTTCTATAGCCTGTAACGGTATGTCTGTCTGCCTTTCACACCCATTGCAATAACTTTGCCCAAATATTAATGCATTAGTAAAACTTTTCTTAAATAAATTGTCTCTCTGTTATGTTTGCTTGATAGTTTGGTGGGAAATCTCATTCAATAATGTTTGTTGTATATCTTCCTAATTGTTTTTAAGGTATTCTATGACTCCTGAGTTTCCTATTTTAATTTTTTTTAAATAGTTCTTCATGTTTATTTAGCACTTTATACTTGTAAGTCAGCGTATCAAGCTTTCTGTCGGCCAAAAATGCTGGCAATAGAGGAGCATCTTAATGATTTGGTTGCTTTCATTAAGGTGGACAAGGAGAGAGATCTTGTAATATTTGATAGCCCCTGCTTTGATAGGTTGATAGGCAATATTATGTGTATTAATCCTCTTTCACTTAAGGAACCTTATCACCCTAAGTTTCAAGCTTCCAATTCACCTGAAATATCAGGTTATTTAGACAGAAGACATTAGGTAAATGCCCTTCAACATGACGAGTTTAGAATTAGAATTTCTCTGGATTTAAGCCCTAGTTGGAGCCATAGTTTATATCAATGCTAACACTGATTTTTCAGCTGTGTAAATATAGCTTCCAAATAAGTCCTACTTTGTTACCTCATCTGGCATGAAAGTGAACTTAGATCCTTGAAAGTTATGCCATCAGAGGTGTAATCTCTAGCAGGTCCTAATTAATTAGAAAGGTTCTGAGTACCATACCAAAGATGAGCTCTGTTGTCCGAGGACCAGTGTAGCTGTAGTTAAGTTTTAAAGTATCATCACCAGAAAGTTGGCTACAGGTGGCGCTTTTTTTGGCCACAGATACTCGAGGTGTGTCTGCTAATGGGTGGATAAGTTGCACTGGTTGGTGGCAAGCCCACATTAATGAAATTGCCAATCTTTGAAGTGAAATTGCCAATCAATGTAGGGGGAAAGTGCAATAATGCTTGAAATAAACTTCAGGGGAGAAAGGTGTGATGCCATTGTCTAGTACTGACCAGATGTTTGGGGATTAGACCTCTCTCTAATAGTATATCTTTTGCTAGACATAGGATCTTCGTTCAGAATTCTGAGACCCTAAATGTTTGCACACCCAAAAGAAATTTCTAATGCTGAGTGTGTGAGAGGAGAAAATATTTCTGTGGTTTATATTCATTTTTTTTTTCTGGCTAGGCAATGGGGTTAAGTGACTTGCCCAAGGTCACACAGCTAGTAAGTGTTATGTGTCTAAGGCAGAATTTGAACTCAGGTCCTCCTGAATCCAGGGCCAGTGCTCTATCCACTGTGCCACCTAGCTGCCCCTATATTCATTTTAATGAGCTTGGTAGCAAAGGCACTAGAGAGAGAACTATTCCTCAGCCTCTTCAGGGATGAAGTAACCTTAGGTTATAGAGCAGAGGTTCCCAAACTTATTTACCCTACCACCCCCTTTTCAAAAAAATTAACTAGCACCTCTGCCCAAAATCTACTTTCTTTAACCCTTTAACTTTTTTCTTTAATTTGTGTCAATTCCAGTTTAAAATTTTTTTTAAATGATGCATCTTAAATTTAGTAATTTTAAATTTGTGGGGTTTTTCCTGCATTGAAATTTTGATGACACAATATTGTCATGTAAGTGTGTAGTATCGTATTGTAAACAAGTCATTACATGCACATACTCCTGCCATTGCATGCTGGACTTACTGACAATGCACGATGTGCTTGCCTACCAACACTTGCTTGTTAAGACCTGTCAATGAACTTGACCACTGAGCAGTTATAACTTACATTTTGTGTGTTTATTTGGAAAAGGATGTAATCACTACAATTTTAACTGTTAACATAGGTGAAATATGTATGAATGGTTTTTCAAAATTTTCTTATCTTTCCTTATGCTTCCACCACTCTTATTTTTATTTAATGTCCCCCCAATTGTACCCAAGGCTACTACCACCCCCCTGAATTATTCCAGCATACCCCCACCCCTGGAGGCAGTATCACCCACTTTGGGAACCAGTGCCTAGAGCAAGGAAAACGAGTACATTGCTTTTCATTTCTGTAAAGAAATTTGAAATTATGTGAAGAGGAGCTAAAAGGGTCACTGTTAGGCATATACCCCAAAATCAATAATAGGAGAGGCAGGTGTTCTATGCAACAAAATATGTATAGCAGCACTTTGTGATCGAAAAGAATTTGAAATAAAGATACCTGTCAACTGGAGAATGGCTTTGAAGTTCTGTGCTACGTCCATGCTGGGGTTACAAATAGAAAACCTATATAGTTCCTCACATTGTCATAGGAGGACAAAACAGGAGGTTTCAACTGCCTGTCAAGTGGATAGCAGTCTTCAACGTTTTTCCACCGTTACAATTCTATCCACCTCTAATGTTGAACCATTTGGTGATGCCAGTGATCTTGATGGCAGCATTTTGCATTTCTATGGATTGATTTCCTGGATGGTGGTGTCAGGGCCTTTGGTCTGCGGAGACAATACTGTTCCCAAGGTACTTGGGTTTACAGTGCTGGATTGTCTCCATTAAGATCTGAGAAGAGGTGATGGTTGAAGGGATGGGGGTAGCGATTTCTTGGTACACTACACAGGAATATGATGAATATGTTGAAGTTTAGTGTCGTATACTGTCAAACTTCTTTAATGTATTGGTTAGTTTTACTGAACTCATTTTTTACCCTTTTTAACAATTTTTTATTATGAAGGATGGCTCAGATAGGGAAGTAGTAGGAAATGATGTAAAAGCAAAAGAGGAACAAAAAATGTATCTTAAAATATGTAAAATACTACTTGACCTAGAAAGAAATAGTACACTGTTTACTGGAACCCAGTCACCTAAGATTTGAGGATTTAACTGATGTAGTAAGTGAGACAAAGGGACAGGAGATGGATTACATTCACAACTACCTAAGTGGTAACTTGGGAAAATAATGAGCTACCCTCCAACTCACACTTTTCCTTTTTTATGACACCATAAAATCCATTGACATAGCTAATTCATTGTGTTAATAAATCTTGGCTATGATTGAAAGTGAAAATATTTTTCAAGATGTTTATTTCTTTTTTTGGATCTCAAATTGCCTTTTTGTATTTGGCTTTCTGATAGACCTCCATTTTTTTAGAAAGTTTCCACTTTTCAAAATTCTCTAAGGAGCCAATAAAAGCATGACTGATACTTTGTGCATAACAGAGGCCTGTGCTACTTCTTTCCTCTGTGTACAATTGAAATAAAGAGCAGTGTGGAAAAAGTACTGGTTACCCCTTAGAAATAGATCACATGAACAAAACAAGCTTTTAACCTAAACTAAAAAAAAAAATCCTAATCCATGAGAATTAATAGTGAATAAAATGGGGCAAGAAATATTCCTCCCTTAAAGTTTTGCCCCATTTCCAGGCACACAGAAATTTTGTGCTCAAGTTATTAGGGAAAGAGCTCATATAGAGAAGCATGTTTTCTTTAGGGATTGTTAGACCTTTCATCCTTCATGCTTATTAGAGAGGATGAAATGACAACCAATTTCAATTATTCCTGACTTGGCCTTAGTTTGAGAAAATGAAGTAGATGTGAAAGGTTCCATTCTTCCCTTCTGAAGAGCTCCAGTGGGTGCCTCAGATGGACATTGAAAGGATTGCTGATAACTACTTTATTAGACATTTTGCTCCAGTGCACAGAAAGTTGAAATTGCATGGGCTACCAAACATCTGACAGATACTTTATTTTCCATGAATTACTGGTAGAAGCCTTGAGTAGACAGCATGAGTTTTGGAATAACTTGTGAAATCAGTATGTTTTACCATTAAAAGTAATAGGCTAAAGATTGATTAAATTATAAAAATGTAAGTGCTAATTTAGTCTCCCCATGCTAGTCTCATACATCTCTTTTACACGGGAAGTATGAACTACAAATGTGATTTTTTTGGTATAGAGAACCACCAGGCGAGGGACCTCCTTCTCTAATGCAAGTTGACACCTTCTCTGCAACTTATGATCTTAGAGTTGTCTAGAATACTGGGAAGTTAAGTTATGGGCCCAGAGTCACACAGTCAATATGTGTCAGAGACGGAAGTAGAACCCAAGCCTTCCTGGCTTCCAAGTCACCTCTTTATCCACTATGCCGAGCTATCTTTCTTATCCAAAAGGTGCAAGGTTTGAAACAGTAAAATTAAAATTCTGCCCAATAGATTTACTGATACAAATAAATCTCATAAACTAAACCTCCTAGCACCACCACCCCCAAAAAGCAGATGTTTTTCAGAGGGCAGGGAGTGTTACTTTTGACAGTACTGAGGAAAAATTACAACATTAGGAAGCAATGGGGCAAGTTTGGATTTATTTGTGTAGTCCAGTCTCCACCCTACAAAAGGATAGACTAGACCAAGGAATTCAGGAGCCATTACCAAACAGAACACAAGTTTATACTAGCAGGGCTTTTGTATTGATGGGCTATATGAGTAGACTTAGCCTGCAAGTGGGAACTCACTTAACTTAGGCAGTCACTTTGTTACCCTGGTGGTAGGATCTTTAATGTTCAGGTTCATAAATCATTTTGTCTTTGAAGAATTTCTTTTCCTTTCTCCTTACAAAGCTTTTAAAAAAAAAAAAATCCAAATGCCTTAAAAATAAGAAATCTGAAGCCACAGGCCCCCAGAGCTAACTTCCTTGATCTTAATGTTTCTGTTCATGTACATGCTGCCTTACCTCGTGTTTTCACAGACCAGTTTATTGCCAGGAAATGAATGTAATAATTTGTACTGAAAATGTTTTTGCAATTACACTTCTGGGGGCAACTAAGTGCTGAACAACATGACTGTATAACCTCAGATCCTGTGGTATATAGGGGGCTTAGAAACATGGATGTCATTTGGCATTTTCTTTCCAATTAAAGGAATGATGTGTATAGCCTTTGCACATCTGTGTGTCTCATACAGTGTGCAAGTGTTTCATTTACTCTAATGCCTGTGTTCTCAAATACTTAAAGGATTTGTGTTGGAAAAAGGTGTATGTCAAAGTAAGAAATGAGAAGTGATTGAATTACTCAGGTAGCAAAAGAAGGAAAAGGCCAGACTTGGTACATTTAAGAAATTACTATAAAAATTTCATTTTACATTCACATGTGAATGTAAATTAGAGGTAGGTCAATAACTAAGGCAAATTTCAATTTATCGTGCCTATTATTTACTTATAATGTACTGCATGCCCTCATTACTGTGTGTGAATATAATAGAACTCGTAGTTTGCATAATAGAAAATTGGCAACATTCTTCATGTTTCAGGGGAAAAAATAGAGTATTTTATCTAAATGTACCTCAATTATTGACGTACCCTTGGAATATGGTGAGATTACTTGAGTGTGTTAACAAACAAAATCTAACTTTCGCAAATCTTGGCTAAGAAGGCAATACTCCAAAAGGGGGGGGGGGGAGAAGAAATTAAACCACTTGCCATAGGACCATTAACAAACCTAGACTACAAAGATTGTAGAGATGCAAGTGAAAAAGACCTATGATCACTATCAGATTTTCTGAAGGAAAGTTTCTATAAAAACAAGAGTGAAAAGCTTGCTAATGTGGCATAGGCTCTGAGGTAACTACCCCACCCCCACTTGCACTGATAAATCTAATCCCCAGAGTATGACTGTCAAGGGCACTGTATCCTTTCAAGGCTCAAAGGGTAACCCTGAGGGGATTGAGTTTTTTTTAATGCTATATAGTTCATGACCCAGACTGTGCCCTTCCCCCAGGATTATCAGTAAAATAAATTATTCAGTCAGACTTCATTAGTTTTTAGAAAGGACTGTATACCAAAGTGACATAGTAATAACTATTGGCACAAACCTTCCCAACAAAAGTCTGTGACACACTCTCACAAGTATATTACAGAGTCCAGGGGAAGGTGGGCCCAAGCTTAGAGCTTGTTTGGGAAAGGATGCAATTCATAGCTCCTGGAAGTCTTTCTGCTAATATCCTCAAGGTGTTCTCCTTTTGGTAAGGTGTAGCTTTTTTGCTGGGCTCTTTGTAGGACGTGTAGTCTGCGCATGGGGACTCAGGGAAGACATTACTGCAAGCCATTGCTGTTCTGGGAATGCCACTAGGACTCCAAATGAAAAGTCCAAATCCTCCAACCTTCTGATGTTCACAAGGTCATCTTGGAGACCAGGGTAAGGCTAAGACTAAAATATTCTCCTCCAGGGTGGATCCTTCACCTCTCTGTTGCCGCATGTTCAAATTCCCTATTCCAGCTAGCTCAGTGGTTTTTTACAGGCTCCAGAGAGAATGACCAAGTTCCTCAATCAGCCAGACTTCCTTTAGTCTTCGGGGATGTATCCAGGCCATGTTCATATCTAGTGAACCAATTCCAACATGTCCTCACCTAATAAATGTTTTGAAGTTTAGCATCTTATCACTTACTTTAAGGTGGTGTGAGGTAATTTTCTATGCTGATCCCCACCTTTATACTTGTATGTAGTTTTTTTTGATGTCCCAAGTGATCCCAAATGTGACCCAAATGGTTTTACTCACTAGGGAAATATAGTGCTATCTTTAATCTTATACAAAAACTTAAGATGTCCTTAAAACTGCAGAGATTTCAACATTCAAGGTGGGAATTCGCTCAGAACAATTGATTTAATAGGGAACTCCAATTAGGAAATCGATGAATCATTTGTGCAAAAGACCAGAATCCAAGTTCTGTGTTTAAGTGAAATCTTCAGTAGATCGCTGTGCACAGAATTACCAAATTAGGCAATTGGAAATGATTGATTACCCAATGCACTAATTCCTACTGAATTGGGATTCCCACTTATGTCTCCCACTGTCATTACTTGATCATGGTGGTGGGCCCAAGGAGAAAATACCTGTAGGCTTGTACAAGTTTATTATTAATCACAGGGAAATAACTTGTGGACTCAAACAGGTACCAGAAAAGGAGGGAAACAAATGACAATTCCTTGTTTAGAAGACGGGATGATCCTCAAATTTGCAGCCTCAAAAGCAGCCTCTAAGGGCAAAGTTGAAAATCAAACTGCATTTTGGACAAAAGTAAATATGTTTAACAGCTAAGATAAATCCAAAGACAGAATCTCTGTGACATCTTACATTCTTGTCTCTTCAAGAAGGGAGAAACCCAATTTGATTTCAACCCTTACTGAGCTCCATGGCTCCTGTGCAAATTTTGCAGACTGCAGCTGGTTAGCAGCTCACAAAAATGGCAGCTGCAACTAGCAAGGCCATGACAGACCAAGTGACTCAATGCTCTGGTTCTCGTTTCAAAAAATACCAACTTCAGGGGACAATTAACACAATTTCATGACCACAATGTAAAAGTATTTTCAGCTGAAAAGCTGGTCTAAAACATAATCTGAAAAGCTAACAGTTTCCATCACTTTGGGATGCCCTTGAGGTGGAATTGTAACATCTGCCTTAAACTGACTTGAGGTTCACACAATAATCAGATACCCATATGTGACAGAGAGTGTAATTAATCACTCCATCTTTCATATGCCTTCTGATCAGAAGAAAGGAGAATTACAGACTTCATTAATTAACTATGATCTTTAGTTTCACTGATGGAAAAGCTGTAACTGTTCCAAAGAATTTACTGGAGAACTATTCAATTGTGTAAAATTGAACCAAGTGCCAGGAAGTTTTTAGGATTTCGTTTGTGCTTGAAATGGAAAAACTATCCCATGTCAACTCAGGTCATCCATATCTCATTAGAGTTGCTTTTTTTTTTATATTTGAGAAGATATATATTCCCTAGAAGTTCCCTGTAGGAAAGAAAATGTTCATGTTTGTAGATTATAGTACAGGTATCCGTTCCATATCACTGGCTCTAACTAGAATCTTTGGAGCAACAACATTTTGTAGAATGAAGTTTATTGTGTCTTATGAAGTTGAACTATTGGATGCCAGAATAGGAAACCACTGATTACGCCAAAATGTGCCTGAATTCAGTTCAATGTATTTCTTCTAAGAGGAGAAAGAATTTATGATTTCCAGCAAAAAGAGAGAAGCATTGTACTTGTCCACCTCTTCATTTTCCAATTCAGCAAACATTTATTAGGGCATATAGGGCACTAGGAGAACAAAGATAAAAATAAAACAATCTCTGCCCTCATCAAACTTACGTGCAATTTATCCTGTGTATAGCTTAGTTTTACATTGTTGTTTGTATGTTGTCTTCTGCCATTAGACTATGAGCTTCTTGAGAGTAGGGACCATCTTTTGCCTTTTGTTGTTTCAAGTGTTTAGCACCATACCTTAATAAATGTTTATTGACTGACACATATACTGATAATAAATGATAATCAAAGGAGAGAGGGAGCCTTAACAACTGGGGGATAGGAAAAGTTTCTATAGGAGGAAGCACCTGAGCTGAACCTTGCAGAAAGAGAGATGTCAAGGGGTGCATGCCAAGCATGGAAAATAGTTTTGGCATATCCATGAAGGTGGGAAACGGAATGACAAGTTCAGACAATAGTTAGTAGTTCAGTTTGGCTAAAGCATAGGGCATGGAGAAATAAATAATATGAAATGAAACTGGAAAGGTAGGTGGAGCCAGATTGAGGAGGGCCTTAAATGCCAGATTGAGTTTGTTTTTTAGAAGCAATACTGAAGTTGGGGGATTTTGTTTGTTTTTGGTTTTGTTTTTAGCAAGAGAATGACATGGGTCAGACCTGTGACCAAGGAAGACTATTTTGATAATTGCATGAAGGTTAGATTAAGGATTCAGAAAGCTCAGAAGTAAGGAAATCAATTGGGAGCTTATTATAGTATTGCACATGAAAAGTGATGAGTCCCTGAACTAAGACTGGGAACCATAAGACTTAATGCAACTCTGCCATTTTGCAGATGAGGAAACTAAGGCCTAGAAATGTTAATTAAATTGCCTAAGCTATACAAGCAATAAGTTGTAACTGCAGATAGGGATTGAATCCAGAGCTTCTGATTTCAAATCGGGGAGGGGAATGCGGTTATCAGTGATGAGAAAGAATCAGATGCAAGAAATGTTGTGGCAATAAAATTAACAAGACTCGGTAATATATTGGATGAAGGGGGAGATAAAAAGACCCAGGATGGTGCTGAGGTTATGAGCTTGGATGATTGGGAAAATGGTTCACCCTCAACAGAAACAGGGAAGCTCCATTAAGGTGATTGAGTTTGGGAGAGATCCATTCCATTTTAGAAATGTTAAGTATATGAGGCAAAGTGAAATACTAGAACCAGGAGAACATTGTACATAGCAACAGCAATATTGTGTGATGATCATCTATGATTGACTCAGCTCTCATCAGCATTACAATGATCTAAGACAATTCCAAAGACTCATGATGGAAAATGCTATCCACATCCAGAGAAAGAACTAATGGAGTCTGAATGCAGATCAAAGCATACTATTTTCACTTTATTTTTTTCATGGTTTTTCCCTTTTGCAAACTATAATTGTTATGCAAACTGTTTCTTCTTTCACAATGTAACTAACAGAAAAATAGGTTTTACCTGATTGCACGTATATAGCATGTATCAAATTGCTTACTATCTTAGGAAGGGGGGAAGAGAGGGAGGGAGGGAGAAAAGTTGAAACTCAAAATTTTATAAAAAATGAGTGTTAAAAATTGTCTCTACATGTAATTGGAACAATAAAATACTATAAAAAGAAATTTTAAATTTAAAATGCCAAAGGGACATCCAGGTCTAAATGTCCTTCAGACAGTTGGAAAGGCAAGATTGGTGTTCAAGTAATATAATGCAGCTGGATATATAGAGATGAAAGTTGATACATAGAAATTATGATTGACCCCATTGGAGCTGATGAAATCACTAAGGAAGAGTGATCCATGACAGAGCTTTGCTTAGGAAGTGGAAGAAGAATTATGAATGAGGGAAAGGAGACAGAGGAGGAGTGCTCATATAGGTAGGATAGCCAACGAGATGAGAGAACCTAGGAGAGAAGATGACAAAAAAATTGTGGAGAGTTCAAAAAAGATGAAGAATGAGAAAAGTTTGTTGGATTTAGCAAGTAAGACTTTCTTGGTAACCTTGGAAATAACAGTTTCACTACAGTGGTGAGGTCTAAAAATAGATTGCAAGGAGTTGAGAAGAGAGGTATGGGGAGAGGGAAGGAAGAAGAGGTAATCAAAGTAGATTTCTCTTTCTAAAAGATTGACGTGGAAAAGAAGTGTAGATTTTGGACACTAGCTTGATGGGACAGTAGAGTTAAGATGCGAGAGACCTGGGTATGTTTTAGGCAGTGGGAAATAGGGAGAAATTGAAGAAGAGAAGGAATTATTAGTGGGCCAAAAGCCTGAAGGACTAGGCAGGAATAGAATCTTGGACACAAGTAGAAAGGCTGACCTCATCCTGGTGAAGTACCAAGGGAGATCATATAGGTGAAGAGGAAGAGAGACTTTAAGGTACAAAGCAGGAGAGATGAAAGAGCTTACCATGGATCACCTCCGTTTTCTCAGGAAAATACAAGATGACTATCTGCTGAAAGAGGGGGATAACAGAATGGAATTGGAAACCTTTGGAGAGAGGAGAAAGTTCAGAATTCACACCTTGCTGCAAGGTGTGATAGAGTCCATTGAGAGAATAAGAGGATTGCTATACAGCAATGAGAAACTAATTGTGATCTGACAGAAGAGAATGGACCAGTTAGCAGGGTTGTGGGATTCACTCCAGAGTCACTCAACAGCTCTAGAAGAGGACTGAAGAAGGCAGATGGTGGGTGTGACTCAGGATTAATGACTGGCAGGATGTGAATGAAGAAAGGACAAGCAGAAAGTAATTCAGTGGTGAAGGATAATGTTTAGATGAAGTGATCAACCATAGGGTCAAGACTGTGAAGTAAGCAAAGTGAGACTAGGGCAGAGATGACGGATTTAGGGAATAGGGAAAGATTAGAGTCACTGAGGGTCATGGTGATTATGAAAGATAGATAAACAGATAATTTGTGAAGCCCTTACTATATGCCAGAAGAGGGCAGCTAGGTGGCACAGTGGATAGAGTCCCAGCCCTAGAGTCAGGAAAGTCTGAGTTCAAATGCAACTTCAGACACTAGCTGTGTGACCCTGGGCAAGTCACTTAACCCTGTCTACCTCAGTTTCCTAGTCTGTAAAATGAACTGGAGGAGGAAATGGCAAACCACTCCAGTATCTTTGCCAAGAAAACCCCAAATGGGGTCATGAAGAGTCTGACACGACTGAAACGACCGAACAAGAAAAATATGCCAGACCCTGTTCCAAGGGGATACAAATACAAAACAAGATAGTCCCTACCCTCGAGGAGCATACGTTTTAAGAGGGGAAGACAATATAATGGAAGGGTGGAGGAGGAGGTTAACCAAGAAAGCAAAAACGCAGCAGGTGAGGAGAAGGAGGAGAATTCCAAAGAGAGTTCAGTTATGACTGAGGTGAAGCATGACTGCGATACTTCCTAAAGTGGTGATTCCAAGGAAGGAGTCAACAGTGAAGACCAAAATGTTTCTTATGTGGCAATGGGGCAGGTGGGGAAGAGATAGAGATGATATACATACATATCCACACATCCACATGTGTAATATGTGCACATGCATATACATGTGTGTATACATATTTTTATATGTGTGTGTGTATGTGTATATATGTATGTATATATACACATATATATATATCTGTATATGTATATATAATTCGAGAGCTTCTCAGGGAAGATCTCTAGGGCTTATCTCCGGGAGTCAAAGAGTATTTATTTCCCATAATGATGAAATCACAGATCTTTCCTGTATTATTATAATAGTTACTATTCATTATTATTATTATTATTATTAATCTACACTTTTCTATAAGGAACTTTGAAATTACAACTCATTAAGTAAAACAGACAGGTTTGACTGCATCTGATGAGTTTCCTTATCACAAAAACTGGTACAACAGAAAGGAAGTGACTTCCCCAATGATACACAGAAAGTGACTGTCAGAATTCAGAAGGAAAACCAACTTTTCTGGTTCTCAGTAATCATTGTTCTAGCTAGAAGATCTTGAACCCTATCTCTATAGAATGTAGAATGCTTTTCTCAGGTTAATACTAGACAAAAAATACTGGACAAAAAAATGCTATGAGGTGGTAATGTAAAACAGCAGTTATAGAAAGAATTACATATGTTTTGTTATAGATGTTATGAGTGCAGATATCAGAGATTGTATCAAAGCTTCAAGTAAATGTCCTGCAGTCCCTTAAGTGCTTTCCACAGAACCAATAGGACTTAGTAGGACTGAGCTGTGATTTTCTCTTTATTTGAATAATGTAGTACTAAGTTGAAGCTATATCACCATCAATGAGATGAAAATCCATAAAAATATTGACATACTAAGAATCCATTCCTCTTTGACCACTAAAAATACTGAGCTCTAAAACAAAAAGCAGAGGTTTGAAAAGTGTATATATCCCTGATGGGAATGTCCATGACCCAAACGAGAAGGTGGCCAAGTTTAAGAAGAGAAGATTAAGGGATAAAGAGGAAACATTAAAGGGGAAACTAATTAAGGGATTGAGAATACCACAAACCAACCAGGTTTGACATTTATCCTGGAGGATTGGGGTCTGCCCCAATGTGTGCCCCATAGCCCTTAACCCCAAGAATTCTCCAGGCATCTCTGCAGATCTGATGAAGGAAAAATGTTTAATGTTTGGCAAAAGAATGTTGAAATAGCTCACCTTTGAATAGTCTTCTTTGGGGGGGGAGGGAATGAAGTGAAGTGTTATAAAGAACAGGTTTTTTTTTCCCTCCCTTGTTATGTAGTTCCCTTCCCACAATTTTTTATTCATTCAGAAATACTAGGGAATTCACTTAGCTCACATCCTCACTAGCACCTACTGCTTCGACTCTTTTAGGATGTCATGTGAAACTTGGCTTTAACTCACAACAAATTAGGTCCAGTGTGTGCTGGTGCCTTTCAGAAGAAGGAGCCGATGAGAAACAGCTGCTGACCACACCTTGCAAGCAGTGTAAGAGACTATAGCACCTTCCACTCACGGGGCTTTATAAACTAACAGGTCTTTCATCCTGTCAGATATAAAACTAGTCAAAGTTAATTATGCAGGTAGATTTCCTTCTTGCAAAAGTTAACATTCATTTCCTTTGATATCCACAGAAATTTTGGCTCTTTCAACTTATTATTTCTATACTGCTAACTTATTCATTTGTCTTCATTCATCAAGATTTTAACCTAAAACATTAAATGATATCTGGAAACTGCATTAAATCAGTGACTTGCCTTAGCTCCAGGGAGCTCTGGTTTACTTTTGACCTCTCCTCGGTACAGTAGCTTTCTTTTTTTTCTTTGCTATGTTTGTGACTTCATATTTTATTTGCTCTGAAAATAATTTTGGCATGTTCACCTCGTTCTTACAGTCTTTACTGCTGTGGTTATCTCTTTTAAAATCTGCTTTGGCTTTGAAAATTACATGTTGAATTTATTATGTGCTTAAAAGGAAAAGCAAACTGCATATAATAGAAATTCTCAATTTCATGTACGATCTTTTTCTACTCTACTTTGTATTTGGAAATGCTCTTTTTACTTGGTGTTTGTTAGTTTAAAATAGATAAAATAAAAAAAAATCTGCTTCATTGCATTTATGAATCTCAAAATTTATTGTGTTGTGTACAGACCCTGTACAGTTTTTCATATGACAAGTTGTTGATGAATGTCATTTACATTTTGACTTTATAATTGTTTTGTTTCTAAGAGTTTCTTACTAATGGTCTCTCATCAACTAGAAGTTCCTGGTTTTCTCTCCATTCCCCACAAATTGACCTCAACGTATCTTTTCTCCCACTTTCCTAAACTTCTCATCACCTTATCACCACCAATTACTCATTCTGGACCATCAGACCTTTGTCTCTACACGTCTTAGATGTAGTAGTAATTTTAATGTAATAGTAGTTAATGATTAATGTAGTTTTAATTTCTTGCTATTTCCTTAATCTTTTTTTCCTCATATCTTACGGCACCTAATTGTGAGCTGACTTTCCCTTCAAGTGATCTTTGTATGGTGACTTTTGGTTAGAGTTTTAAATCATCTTAGATTTGGACAGGACCTTAAGACAGCTCTAGCTGTCTGCCTCCCGACCTTATTATCCTTCTTATTATCCTTGTTTTGTAGATGAGACAGCTGAGGCTAAGGTAGATTATATGACTTGCCTGCATACAATTTAATAACCACGTGTTAGTGGTCTGAAGTATTAATTTAGCCACATCTTTCTTAATACCTCCCTCTATTGAGGTTAAATAGAAAAAATGAACACATAAAAGTGCATGGATAGCATGAAACTGAAAGCCTGTCTAAGCATTTCCCAAGCACTGCTACCTGACCCTTTGCTATGGTGTCCAAAGGTCTGTGGTCATGATTCAACAGATTGTTTCTGATGGAGAAGAAGTATGGAATATTGGCAAGAGCTATGACCTTGACATCAAATAGATCCTCAGTTTTAGTCCTGCTTCTTCCACTGACTTTTTATATGTGACTTTCAATATTCCTTTGGGCCTTAATGTTTTCCTCTGTAAATTTGGATGATCAGACTAGATAAACTTTTGGTTCCTATCAGCTCTAACATTTTATGGTTTTCAATTCCCTCTCCTTATTTGTTTTGTAATAAATAAGTTGTCATTTTATGAAGGTAGTTTTTCTATTCCAAACTATAATGAAGAATCATTTCTATAAGAAATTGAATTCTGTTGATTATCGTACTATTCAACAAAGGGGAAAAGGATTGAAAGCAAAGAAGGTGCCGTCTCTTATGGAGCAACATCTAGATCTTATACATTTCCATTTCTTTTCTTATGCTTTCTTGAGAGACAGTGTTGTATAATGGATATAGTTCTGAACCTGGAGTCGTGGAGACCAGAGCATAAATCCTGCCTCAGATATTTACTGTATGGAACTGGGCACATCAGTTATCTTTCCTGAGCCTCAGTTTCCTCATCTATAAAATGAGGATAATAATAGTATCTACCTCACAGAGTAGCTATGAGAATCAAATGTATACCGTATATGTGCTATCATTATCTTAATCTTCTAACTTACTTTCTGAATTTATTATGTTCATTTTTTCCTTCAGAATCTTCCCAGAAACTTCTTCAGTCCTTCTATTTTAATTTTTACCATAGAAAAAAGATTTGGAAAAAAAAGAAAAGAAAAAAGAAAAAAGACTTGGATAAAGAATTTTGGACCTCTGAAGAAACTTAGAACTCTAGAATTCCATGGCTTTATGATCAATTTTTCATTCAACAAGACTTTATTAAGTGCCTAGTTCATCTATCTATCCACCTCAACAGCTTGGCAGTGCAGTAGATAAATTGATGAATATTGAGTTGTGAAGACCTAAATTCAAATCTCACCTCAGATACTTAAGACGTAACTATGTGAACCTGAGCAAGTCACTTAACCCTCTTTGCCTCAGTTTCCTCATCTGTAAAATGAGCTGGAGAAGGAAATGGCAAACCACTCCAGTATCCCTGTCAAGAAAACTCCAAAATGGGGTCACAAAGAGTCAGCTAGGACTGACACCACTGGAAAACTATTATTATTCAACTAGCTATTACTATTCATATTCAGGTATTCAAATACTTGAATACCTATAATATGCAATGCACTGTAAAACTAAGGTGAGTAAGACTCATTCTTGTTCTTAAGGATATAATGAGTTAATAAGGGAGATGAGGCAAATAACCAATATAAGGCAGTATATGAAATCTACAAAGTGCTGTGGAAGTTCAGAAGAGAACTGGGCTAACCAGGAAAGATTTCATTTGTTCATTCAAAACGCATAAATTGAGCATAGCTTGATGAATTTCATAATGTCAGTCACTATGTAGGGAATAGAAAGGTGAATAACACATGGGCTCTGCTCTCATGGAGATTAAAATTTTGTAGGTGTTGTGGAGGAGGTAGCTTTTGAGAAAGCTCTTGAAAGATGGCTAGGATTTTAATGGGTGGAGAAGTAATAAACAGTATGATTGAAAAAATGGGTATGAATATTAGAAGGTGTTTGGGGAAAACCAAACACAGAGGTACCTTTATTTCACTGGGCTGAAGAATATGCTTACAGAAATTATGAGAGATATACTGTACTAGAAAGGTAGGTTGGAACTCTACCAGGTGTTAAGAGGATTGCAGGAATTCACATCTATAGTATTTTTACCAAGTATATTTTGATCAGCCTTGGGTTGAGAAGCCTGCATAATCTGGCTGCAATTGCCTTTCTGGGTTTACTGCATCATATTCCACTTCACAAACCAAGGTCCTGCCACAAAAGACTATTAATTGTTTTTCACTCCTGTTCTGTTCTCTCCTACCTGTCTGTATTTGGGTTTGCTTAAAATGTATTCTCTCCTCAAACACTTGCTGAATGATTGATTTTATGGGAGATATCCAGTACAAAGACATGGGGATGGGATCTAGAATTGTGTGTGTGAGAAAAAGCAAGGCCAGTTTGACTGAACCCTAGTGTGTGGGAAGGAAAGCATAACAAAGCTAGAAAGTCAGGGTCCAGTTTGTGAAGTACTTTAAATGCCAGGGGAGTTTATATGTTAAACTAGAGGCAACAAGGACCCAGACATACAGTATTTTCTTCCAAACAGTCTATGATTCAGTCATATTGATATTTGCTGTTTCTTGCATATAACAGTCAATCTCCTACTTCTGTGGCTTTATACTGACTGTTCCCCCAAGATTGAAAGGTTTTTCCTCCCGACTTTAAACTCTTAGAATGCCTGGTTTCCTTTAACACTCACCTCAAGAGCTACTTTCCCCAGGAAGCTTTTACTAGTATCCCCCTTTCCCCCAATGCTAGTCCCAGCCCTTATAAGGTTGTCTTCCATCTACTCCGTCACACACAAGTCAAGACATCATGCTCCTGGTGTCATTGATTCTCTTCAAGAATGAAGGACAAACAATGACAATAATAATTTATATTGTAATGTAATGGTTTATACATGTTTTCTCCCCCATTAGAATCTAAATTCCTTGAGGTCAGGGACAGTTTTTCCATTTCTTTTGTGACAGATACTGGCCAATAAATGGTCTAGCCCTTTGAGTATGAGTATTAGGCTCTGCCTAATGCCAGCCCACTTGAGGGCTTGGAGAGGCTGTATCTAGAAATATGTGATGGTATGTAATGCAGGACTCTGCCTTCCCCTTCAGAATACAAACCAGTATTTTGCGACTAATACTGTGTGACAATGAAAAGCCTTTTAATTGGCTGCTAAGCCAGAACTGACTGTGCATACAAAAGGCATGAATAGATGAATTCTCTGTCATTCTTCCTGGTGGTGTTCAACTGAAAAGGAAGAAATTTTGCAAACCTCTGAGTGGAGCCGGGAGTGGCAGTACAGAAAGAAATGATAAGAATTGGCAACTGGTTGGATATGGGATGATCCTAAGATTGTAGATGTGAGAGACAGGAAAGAGGGTGGTGCCCTCAACAGGAAGAAGGAAATTTGGAAGTTAATATTTTGTTGATAATCACACAATACTCAGGCTAGCTCTCTGCTATCCCTCACTGTCACTATGTGACCAGTCCATCCCCTTTCTTTTCTTCTTTTTAATAGGGTCCTGTTAGGCTCTAGTGTTCTTTGTTCTATGTGGCACTTATCATGCATTGCCTAATATTGTAGATATTTTTTCACGTGCCATCTCCCTTGGTAATATGTAAGCTCCTTAAGGGCAGTAGTGGCATCTCTTATCCTCCATAAGTGAAATTGTCTTAGAATTCTAATGTCTTAGAATTAGTTGGTGCTTCATAAATATCTGTTAATGAATGATATAGTTGATATTCAGAATTATTCATAAACTCATAGATTTAGAGCTGGAGAGGACCTTGGAAGCCATCTCATCTACCCCCTCGTTTTACAGATAAGGGAACTGAGGCACATGACTTGTCAGGGTCACAGAGGCAGTAGATGAAATCTGAGATGGAAACCCATGTTCTGTGGCTGCAATAAAACTCTTTCCATTCTACCCTAATATGTTCATCTTAAGCCACCAAATGACTATACCAACAAAAATAAAACCTGCCCATTTGCTAATGAATTTTGTCTGCTATTACTGCCTCTATTGAGCCAATGGTAATCACGTAAAATCAATTGTACATTCCATCTCATTTTCCAGTCATCTCTTTCACTCTACTTCTAACTGGGCAAGTTATTGCTGGCAATTACAGCTAATGGCACAGTAGAGTGTTGGGCCTGGAGTCAGGGAGACCTGAGTTCAAATTTGACCTCAGATATTTAACCTCTGGTTGCCTCAGTTTTCTTAACTGTAAAATGGGGCTAATAGTAGCACCTGTGTTCCAGGGTTGTTGTGAGGATCAAAGGAGATAAAATACAGTAAAGTACTTAGCATAGTGAGTACTATATAAATGTTAATTATTATTACAGTCAACTTCTTCTTATCAAGGACTTCTCCTTTGTCCTATCTCTCTTCCATTCTACTCCAATCTTCAGTCCTAATTCAGAATATTATCTCAGCATTCTTGTTTTCCTTTGAGGCTTGACTCAGATGCTACCTACTCTGGGAAGCTTTCCCTTAATCCCTCCTCTCCTACCTTCCTCAGATAAGGATAACAGATGATAACAAATAGAGGAGGTTAAGTAAGGTGGAAAGACCCCATGGTCCTTAGAGCGCAACAGCCAAGCAGATCTTAATGCATCTTCAATGTTATTTCCACTGAGAAAACCATATCCATTTCCAATGCTGGACATTTGACAGCACCAAGGACTTCAGTGGTGAGAATTTTCTTTTCTGGATCTTTACAAGCTGTGGCTGCTGAGAAGGGGGGAGCTGCACCAACTATAAAAGCAGCTTCTAGGTTGTACCTCCACAAAGACTAATGCCCTGGACGGTGGCCCTGAGGCCTGGGTCTGGAGGACTCTGTGAGGACAAGGAAACAGAGTGACCAAGAAGGAACCCTGACTTATGAGCCAAGACATCTGGATTCTATTCCCCGTGGCTTCGTCTGAGGAACATCACCTTTCTGGCTATCTGGGTTTCCATCCCAAATCTCATCTACTGCCTCTGTGACCCTGACAAGTCATCAGTATGTGCCTCAGTTCCCTTATCTGTAAAACTAGGGGGTAGATGAGATGGCTTTCAAGGTCTTTTCTAGCTCTAAATCTATGAGCGTATGTATAATTTTGAATATCAACTATATCATTCATTCAACAGATATCCTGTGAAATAAATGGACTGGATATAATTCAATTCAATTCAATTCAACAAATATTTAGTCAGCACCTATTCTGTGCAAAGCACTAGTGCTAAGCTCTGGGGATGCAGGAACAAAAATGGAAACTAAGTCTTGTTCTCCAAGAACCTGCACTCTACCATTTCGCAAGCCATTACAGAGGATACCCACAGAGCCCCCCTTCCTGCTTCTAGCGGGCCACCTGCACTAGCTTGGGCGTTTAGGGGATGATGAAACCCTGGCCGGTTTTGGCTGGATACGTGCATGTTCCATATGTGATTTATGCTATACATTGAGTACCTTTCTACTTCCCCCTTTTGGGAAGATTTTAGACATGAGGCAAAACCTAAGCTTTAAATAAATTGTCTCCAGGGCACTGGGGTGGAAGCATAATGAGCCAAAGAATGTGAGAAAAGGGAGCCTAATCCCTCTCATTAGAGGCCAAGATCCCCCAGGACTGAACCTGGTTAGGATCATGTGCCCAGGTCCAGCACAGAGAGGCCCCTTAGTGGAGCTGGGAAAGGAAAATTGCACCAGCTTCTGAGGGTTTGGGGGATGGGGTAGGGGGGCAGTGTTTGTAGAATCATAACGTATCTTTAAGATCTAACATTCCATGAATCTAGGAGGTAAAATTTTGCAATGGGGTGATCAGGGAAGGGTTTATGAAGTAAGTGACTAGAACTGGCAAATATGATGAAATTAGAGGAAACAGTACAATTCTGATCTCTCATATAACTACTCCAGAAAATATCAAGGAGGAGCACAAAACCTTTTTCCAGCCAAGGTCAGCTCAGAGAAATAGCCAAAAGCCTGAGAGACCCAGGGAGGGGGTTTAGCCAGGAAAGCCCAGGCAGAAGCATTCTGGCTATTGACTGAGGCTAGGGCCTGTACTTGTGCATCCAAGGTAGGGAGCACAAACTAGAAGTGAGCCTGCAGTTACTATGTAACTGTGTCACTATGACTCTGAACCAGAGGCTCGGGCCAGCACTTGTCTACTTTATCTTCAACTGGACTTTAGACTGTAGCTATGTTGCCCAGGCCCCCTGAACTGGGGTCAGAAGCTTTTAAAGCTAAGACCACAAGGGCAGAAATCAGACTGTAGCCTAGATCAGATCACTTATGATATTGAAAATTTTCATCTCACTGACCTGAGCCACCCCTGAGGTCTTTGAAGGACATAGAATTCAATGTACAGGGTAAGCAATAAAGAATTCTAGGTAATATCGACTATATCAGGACTAAACAAGACCTCACCATTCCCTCCAGAAGTATGCTAAGCCTGGCCTTAACACAGTCCCAATGTAGTACACAAGGCTAGGAAAAATGAGTAAACAAAAGAAATATTATGAATCGAGGCACCCTCAAGACACAAACCTAAGAGAAGAAAATAACTACAGCATTGGAAACAAAGAATCAAATAAAAAACTAAGCTTGGCCACAAGGTCATGAGGTTTCTTAAAAAATTATATTAAAAATTAATTGAAAGCTCTAAAAGAAATAATTGGAAAAGAAATGACACTTTTAGTGAAAAGATTTGAAAGGAATATTGTAATAGAGGAAGTACAAAACCTCACCTAAGTAAAAGACACCCCCAAAATTAGAATTAAGTAAGCAAAAATCAATGATGCTATGAGATAAAAACAAATCTTAAAACAAAGCCCAAAGATGGAAAAAAAATTCAGAAAGGATAAGGTTTGTTGTTATTCAGTTGCTCTTCATGGCCCCATTTGGGGTTTTCTTGGCAAAAATACTGGAGTGGTTTGCCATTTCCTTCTCCAGCTCATTTTACAGCTGGGGAAACTGAGGCAAATAGAATTAAGGAACTTGCCCAGGTTCACACAACTAGTAAGTGTCTGAGGCCAGATTTGAACTCGGGAGATGAGTTTTTCTGACTCTAGGCCCAGCACTCTGTGCACTGTGGCACCACCTAGTGGCCCACTGAAATAGTTACCAAAATGTATATATTTTTAAGTTCATCCCTTCTCTCTCACCACTTATTTCTTTGGGAAAAGGGGGCAAAAGATAAAGAGAGGGAAAAGTATAAAAGGATACAATGGAGGGAAATACACAATTAACAATCATAACCACAAAGGAAGTGGTTTTGAAGAATGTATAGTATTGGGGCAGCTAGGTGGCGAAGTGGATAGAACAGTGGCCCTGCAATCAGGAGGACCTGAGTTCAAACCCAGCCTCAGACAGTTGCCACTTAACTAGCTGTGTGACCCTGGGCAAATCACTTAACCCCATTGCCTACCCATTAAAAAATTTTTTTTAAAAAGAATGTGTAGTATCTAAAAAGACAAAAATGAGGAAAAGGGAAGAAAGAGACATCTTAAACACAGGGAATGAAGTGGGCAAAGTGACAGATGGAGGGAAATGAGAGATGCTTAGATAACAACGAGTAATTTGGTTTGGCTAGAGTGCAATATGCATACCAGGGAGTAATGGGAGATAAAACTAGGCATGTAGAATGCAGTCTGATTGTAGAGGACCTTAAATGCTAAACTAAGCAATTTGGATGTATGCAATGAGTAATGAATGGGGATCCTTTGGAGGTTTTCGAGCAAGAGTGATGTCCTCAGATCTATATATTATGTGGATTAGCCTAACAACATAAATGGAGACAAGGGCACTACTCTTGTAGCACAATTTTGATAGTTCTTCTAAGATATGAGCAGGGACTGAACTAAGGTGGGAACAGAAGAAATCAAAAGGAGGAATTGATTGAAAAGGCATTTGGAAGACTTGATAAGTGATGGGATCTGTTGAGGAGTGAGGGAGAAAAAGATCACTTGTAGAGGGTTCGAAGGAAGGGTGGAGAGATGAGACTGAGGAATGGGTATATGTGGGACTCTGTACAGAGGGGTGATCAGGGGAGGCAGCATTTGCCTAGGCAGTCTGCAGCTCAGAATCAAAGGGATTTGGAAGCCACAGGGTAGTAGATTCCCCCCCCCCTTTCATAGTAGGAAAGGTAAGGCTGATTTATCAGTCTCTGAGAAAGAGGTGGAAAGAAGTGTGTGGTGTGGTGTGTGTGCACAGGGGTGAGGGGTGCTGAGGTGGACAGGACCAAGAGGAGGAGTCCAGTCCTTGGTCTTGCCTGATAATAATAGGTAAGATTTATTTAGTGCCTACTTGTGTGCCAGGCACAGTGCTAAGCATCCTACAAGTATTATCTCATTCAGTCCTCACAACAATCCTGGGGAGGGTTTTGACTGTGAGGAAGTTAAGACGAACTACAGGTGTGGAGGAAAGTTGATGTTTCAAACATACTGTGCTTGATGCATGGTAAGTAGGCGTTTGCAAATTTGAGTCTGGAGCTAGGAAGAGAAGTAGGGGATGGAGAATCAATCATCTACACAGATGGGGCCATTGAGGTCATGGGAGTGGGAAAGGTTACCTGAGGAGAGAATATAAAGAGAGAAGAAAAGCCAGGGAAGGTGACAGAAAAGAACTGATCAGCAAAGCAAGAGGAAAACCAAAATGGTGCCCTGTCCTGAGAGCCAAAGAAAATATGAGTTTCAAGAAGGAATCGTCGGTCGACAGTGCCCCATGCTGCAGAGAGACTAAGGAGGATGAGGACTGAGAATAAGCCTTTGGATTTGTTGAGTAAGTCACCAGTGACTTAAAAGAACAATTTTTATAGAGTGGTTGGAATAGAAACCAGATTGTGAAGGATTAAAAAATTAGTAGAGAGATGAGATATAGTAGAAATGGCACAGGATTTGGGCTTGAGTCCCAGCCTCATCATTCGTTAGCCAGGTTACCAGTCATATACCCTCTTTGGGCCTGTTTCCTCATCTATAAAGTGGATTGTTGTAACCAAAGCAATTCATAAACCTTAAAGTCCTATATAAAAATGATTGTTGGGGAAGTGGAGTGTAATGCGGGTCTGGCCCATGTGCAGACCCCATCAGTTTGCTCAGCTGTTGTAATCTCTCCATATGGAGATGGCCTCAGAGAAGAAAAGCCCATGAGTCAGACTCTCATTAAAGGAGTGTAAATTATTTTTACTAGGAATTTGGTGGTGAAAGGAAGAGATGGGATCGTAACTTGAAGAGTATGCAGGTGGGAGGAAAGGTGGTTTAGGTTTGAGAAGACCTGAATATAGGATTATAGATCTAGGCAGCCAGATGGTACAGTGGATAGAGCTCTGGACGCAGAGTCAGGAAGACCTGAGTTCAAATACTGTCCTAGACACTTACTTGCTGTGTGACTCTGAACAAGTCACTTAATTTCTCTCAGCCTCAGCTTCTTCATCTGTATAATGGAAATAATAATGTTATGTACCTCCCAGGCTTGTTGTGAGGATCAAAAATCAAGCATTTTTCCGACCTTAAAGTTCTATATAAATGCTAGCTGTTATTATATTCCAATGCCCTAATTTCGTATATAAAGAAACAGAGATCCAGGAAGATTATGTGACTTACCCAGAGTCACAGAGGCAGGTAGCATTAGAGACAGAATCTGAACCCATGCCCTCTGAGTACAGAGTCAGTGCCCTTTCCACTCTACCTTGTGTTTGTGAGCAGTGGAGGGAAGGTGTCTATAGAGTAAGATTGAAAATGCTGGGAGATTGCAGGGAATCAGAGGGTCCTGGGTAACAGGATGAAAGATAAAAGCAGAGCAATCACATGCTGACTTCCCTCCTATGATGGAACCGCGTGCCCACCCCCGCTCCGAAGACAGAATCCATTCCCATTCGTGGCAGCACATGAGAAAAAGTCAACCTTGGTAGATGATATGGATGGCATGTAGGACTTGGGGAAAAGTCAGATGCCTACCTCAGGTGCTTACTTACTTTGAGAAGAGCAAGTTACTTCTAATAGGAAGGACCTTTTGTTAATAATAGAACAGGACTTTCAGAGGGCACAATGGAAGAGTAAGGAAAAGCAGGGTAGGGACACTGGAGAGATGAGACTGAGGAATGGGCACATGTTGGGCCCTGTACAGAGGGGTGGTCAGGGGAGGGAGCATTTGCCTAGGCGAAGTTTTCTGGGACCCAGAGTCAAAGGGATTTGGGAGTCACAGGGTAGTAGATTGCCCTCCTTTCACAATAGGAAAGGTAGTTTCATCAGAGACGTGAGAATACTAATAATGATCCTTGTATGCCCACTTCACAGTATTATTGTGAAAAGACTTCTTGGCAAACTTTAGAGAACTATAGAAATGGGAGTTGTTATGGCCCCAACAAAATAGAAATGCAGAATACTACTGCAGAATAGTCACGATTTTTATATATCATATATCTCTTAATAAAATAAGCTGGGGGAAGGATCATCTTTTTTTTTTTTAATTGGATCCTTGAAGTATTGAAACTCCACTAAAGTACAGCTCTGAAAGGTCCTACAAAAATATAAAGACAAACGGACTGTATCATCTGAAGACCAATAAGTGATGGGATTATTATTCCCACTTTATAGTTGAGGAAACTGAAACAAACAGGGGTTAAATGACTTGCCCAAGGTCACACAGCTAAGGAAGTATCTGAGGCTGGATTTGAACTCAAGTCTTCCTTACTTTAGCCTAGCACTTTATCTACTACACTACACTACTACATTGCTAAGTAAGGAAAGGCTCATCACCAGAATAACCAGGTAGAATGTAAACTCTTTGAGGGCAGTAAATGCCTGTTTTTTTTTTTTTTATCTTAGTATTCCCCTATGCCCAGGGCACTACATCATGCATTACCTACCTCGCAGGGCTGTTGTGAGGATCGAGTGCTTAGCAAAATGCCTGGCACATAGTAGGCACTAAATACATGTTAGTTATTATAATCAGGCAAGACCAAGGATTAGACTCCTACCTTTGGTCCTGTCCACGTCAGCACCCCCTGCACCACCACCCCACTCCCCTGCACACATACCACCGCCACACACCTCTTTCCACCTCTTTCTCAGAGACTGATAAATCAGTCCTTTTGTGAAAGGTAGGGAATCTACTACCCTGTGGCTCCCAAATCCCTTTGATTCTGAGCTGTAGAGTGCCTAGGCAAATGCTACCTCCCCTGACTACCCCTCTGTAAAGGGTCCCTCATATACCCATTCTTCAGTCTAATCTGTCCCACCCCTACTTTTTCTTACCTTTCCTTGCCCTCTGGAAGTCCTGTTCTATTATTAACAAAAAGTCCTTCCTGTTACATCTGCGCAGTCCCTTTCCAAATATAAAAATACATATATATGTATGTGTGTGTGTGTGTACACATGTATGCATATACACAATATATGTGTGCCTATATACATATATGTATACATGCATACAATTGTTTTTAACCATATTTGTGAAATGACATCATGACTGCCACTTGGTGCCATGATGAGAATTACTAGACTAGTTGACTTGGTTTCTTTTAGAAATTTTTACTAAAAAATTTAATCTTTGTGAATATTTATTGACGTAGGCATTGGTACAATGGGTTGGCCATTGACCCCAAATTATTTTGATGTAAATATGTGTCATTATGTAATTGTAATATGTCTCAATGTAATATGTTTATGACTTGTATATATATTAATTTTCCCTGTAGTTGTGATAAAAGTTAAAGATAGTGAAGTAACCAAAAAAAAAAAATTTCCCCCCCTTTCATGTATGCTCCTTGAAGGCAATAATTGTTTCCTTTGTCTTTGAATCCATCATTTGTCTGGCACATAGTAGGACTTAATGTTTATTGCACTGCATTGCTAGGGCTTGCCATAGAGGTGGCTCCTTGACCAGCAAATTAATTTTGTGCACATGGTCCCAGGTTATCATCTTCAATGGAGGCCCTTTCCCCCAGCCCCACTCCCATGAGAAAAGAGACTTTGGAAAATTTTGTTTGTTGTTCAGTGTGTCAGTCTTCTTGAGCCCATTTGGGGTTTCTTCTGTCAAAGATACTGTAGCGGACTGAGGCAATGAGGGTTAAGTGACTTGCCCAGGGTCACACAGTGTCTGAGGGCAGATTTGAACTCAGAAAGATGAGTCCTCCTGACTCCAAGCCCAACGCTCTGTGCACTATGGCGCCATCTAGCTGCACCTGGTAACTTTTACACACTGTCCAAGCCAGGGACAAATTGTTAAATGATGACTGGGAATAAAAACAAGGGAGGGGAGGCGTTTTGTAGACTTTAATAGAAATGACAAGAAACCATCTTCCTGAGAGAAAATTGCGTGCTATAAAACCGGATTCCAAAGGATTCCTTCCCCATCAGGACACAGTCCCATAGACAAAGCCCAGGCCCTCCCCTTCCCAGGCGCGGTGCCGGGGCGCCACCTCCAGGCCAGCCGAAGGGCAGCCTACCCAGGCCTCCCCCCACCCCCACCCTCACCTTCACCCCTATCCCGTGCGCTCCGCTTATTGGCAAGGGAAGAGAGGGAGTGAGGGGAGGGTGGGCTACGGAGAGGGCGGGGCTGACGTCAATGGACAGTGCGGAGCGCTGTAGCGGCTCCCCTCCTCCCCAGCCGAAGAACGCCGAGGGGGGTGGCCGAGTGAAGTCTGTGTTCGAGCTGTGATTGGTCCGCGCCCCGCTTTCACGTAGGCGTGGTAACGTCAGCTCCTGGGAGGGAAGTTTTGGAGGGAAAGGCGGGAAACGGAGCTGTCGGGAGAAGAGCCGGTAATGTAAGAGCCGCTGCGCCGCCCTCCCTCCCCGCCTTCTCACCATCTCCCCCGCTCCCCTCTACCCCATCATTGACCTCCCCGCCGCTTCTTTTTCTTCTCCCCTGGTCTCGGAATCAGGACCCAGGCCCTGAATGAAGCCCGGAGCCGGGGTCGGGGTGGGGGGGGGGGAAATGAGGCGAGGGCGGGGCCGGCGGGCGGAGGGAGGAGCGATCGGGGATTCCCCTCCCCCACCCCCAAGCCAGCCTGGGCTGACCCCTGGGGGCAGCACCCTTGATCCAGGTATTCTTGATCCAGGTGTTCCCCCGCCGGGCCCCTCACTGGAAAACAAGAGCGTCTGACGCCTCCTTAGCGCCTTCAAACTTTGCCCAGCCCTTCAGCCGTGGGATCTCCCTGGAACTTCCCCGAGACCCTGAGAGGTAGGTAACCCATTTTTCTGAGGGGGACCCGGGCAAGTGGAGGCGTCCGCGTGATGGCACAGCTAACGAGGGTCCAAGCCGGGCTTGGAGCCGGAGGCCCAAAGACCCTAAAACCCAGGCGCCTGCCCCTCCAAATGCACTTCCCTGAGCGGTCTGCGTCCAGTGTGGGTGCGCCCGAGTTGGGGTTCCCGGACTCTGTGACACCGTGAAGGTGGGTGGGGAAAAGTCGCCTCTTCATTTCGGTGTGGTTGGTTTGCGTTATGACCACATGCATTTTACTTAATGCATTTAAAAACCTTCTTCTGAAAAGGGGCTGTAGCCTTTGCCAGACTGCCACAGGGGACTGAGACACAAAAAAGCTTAAGAACGTCCTTTTGGTCTCGTGGAAAGAGCACGGACCTTGCAGGCAAATGTCCCGAACGTGGATTAAGTGGGCCAGCTGTGCCTGTTCTGCTGGGGAGGAGGAAGGATGGAGACCAGGGTTCCGCCCCGCATCCCCCCACCCGCCGCCACCGGGCTGAACCGCCCAGTGCTCCTAAGGAAGTAGGTTAAGCGCTCAGAGCCTGAGTTTACCCCTTTATTAAAGGCTTAACAATATTGGAACTACTTACTTCATATTTATTAAAAAGATCAAACGAAATTGTTTGACTTATAAAGACATGAATACAAGCTATCAAAATATTAACTACATGGCATACTGGGAAAAGTACTGGGTACTTGTAGAAAAATGCAAATTAAAGGAACTCCAAGGTTACACCTCACATCCATCAGACTGGCAAAGATGATTTTTTTTTTAAGTAGAAAGCAAATAGACACACCAGTGTTCTGTTGTTGGAACTGTGAATTGGTCCGGATGTTCTGGAAAGCAGTTTGGAATTTCACCTTATAAAGTAAACTATGCATAGGTAGGCAGCTAGATGGAGCTGTGAATAGGGCACTGGGCTTGAAATCAGGAAGACCTGAGTTCAATTTGGTCTCAGACACATTACTATGTGATGCTAGAGGTGTCAGTTTCTTCAGCTGCAAAATGAGGATAATAATAGCACCTACCTCTCAAGGTTGTTGTGAGGTTCAAATGAGATAATAATTGTAAAGTGCTTGGCACATAGTAAGGACTCTATAAATGTTAGCTATTATTATTACTCTTTGATCAAGTAATACCACTACTAGGCCTGTACCCCAAGTTTCTTTATAGCTAAACAAATTATAGTATATGAATATTATTATACTATAATGAAATAGTTTCAGAAAAAGCTGGAAAGACCTCTCTGATCTGATGGAGAGTGAAGTGAGCAGAACTAGGAGAGCAACTTATACAATGACAAAAATATTATAAAGAAAAACAATTTTGGGGGGCAGCTAGGTGACGAAGTAGATAGAACACCGGCCCTGGATCAGGAGGACCTGTGTTCAAATCTGGTCTCAGACCAGACACTTGACACTAGCTGTGTGACCCTGGGCAAGTCACTTAACCTCAATTGCCTTGCCGAAGGAAAAAAAGAAAAACAACTTTGAAAGACTTTAGAACTCTGATCAATGATACACCATGAGTTCAATGGACTGAAGATGAAAACACACCCCTACCTCCTTCCAGAAAAAAGGTGATGGACTTACAATGTAGAATGAAACACATTTTTGGACATGGGCAATATGGAAATTTCTGCGCTGGACTAGATATATTTACTACAAGGGATTTTAAAAATTGTACAGTAGGGCAGGTGGAGTGGTAGAGAAAGATAATAAGTGATTTTTAAAAAAATTGGGAGGGAAGGAAGCACAGGATTTGGGATCAGAGAATATGTGTTGAATTCCTTCTGTTATCTAATACCTGTGTGACCTTAGGAAAGTTTCACCTCTAAACCTCAGTTTGCTTATCTGTAAAGTGATGGGGTTGGGTGAAATTATCTCTGAGGTCTTTTTTAAATCTCCATACCCAATCATGCTAAGTCATTTCACCTCCCTGATGTTCAATTTTCTCATCTGGGGTAAGACCTCAAGGAGTAATAAGTGAGGAATGTGCTTTGTAAACTGGCTATGTAAATATGAGCTATCATTCTTATTATTATATGATGAAAGGCATACTTTAATGTGTTTATTGGGTTTCAGCTTTCAGAGAATGACAGAAGAGACAGATTTCACTGAGCAAGACTCTGATGGAGATAGTGAGGAGGTGGTACTAACTCCTGCAGAGCTTATTGGAAAACTGGAGCAGGTAAGCCTCTCAAAGGGAACTCTGCATTAAACCTTAGTTTTATCACATACTCTATTTGTGGAACCTAGAAATAACAGGAACAGAATCAAGGCTAATCTCAAGAGTACAAAGGACAGTCTAATCCAAGGAGTGTTCTAATATTTAACAAAATCTTTCAACTCCCCATTGCCCCACTAAAGGAAGTCTTACTCCCTACTAAAGGTAATAGTGAGGAACACCTTTGGACATATTTGATGAAACAGTTAAAGAGAAGCAAAAACCCAGAGTGTTTTGTTATTTGTGGTAAGTGCAGAGTTGGGGCTGTAGAGACCTTAAGAGCTCCCATGCCTTAGCCTTTAACCATCCAGCTTGCAGGTCTGTGAGCCAAATTTATTCAGCTCACCTGAGTTTTTTAGCAAAAACTTTTACCTGATTACCTAGCATATGTAAACTAAAAGGCTGGTAGGGTCTAACCATTCAGTTACTATTTATCTGACTGCTATCAAGCATCAGCTGCCAGGCTTGTGTTGATTAGTAATTGTAAAGCACTTATGAAGTCTATACACATGGATTTCTGATTATATGGTCTACTGTTGGAAAAACTTGGTCATCTTTTAACATCTATTGTCCTATTTTAACATCTATTGTGGCTTGCTAGAGAGAACTGAGGATAGGAAAACAGTGACAAATTGTATTTTTTTCTTTAAAAGAACATTGGCAGTTATATTCTTGGTTAGTCTTTTGTTTCCTCTCATGTTTTTCCCATAACCTTTTTTCCCCACTGTTCATCTTCTGGAACTATTTCTGTACCTCTTCCTCTTAACTTTTTAAAAACTTTGTCCTACTGCCTCCTTCTTTATCACATATCCCTTTCCTGAACACTCACTCTTTTCCTCTTCAGTGTCCTTTATCACTTCCTAATCTTTTTCTCCCTGTAAACCTAATCATGACTAGCAGATCACCACTTCTGTAATTTTATCTTTTATGATACTATTTGGTTCCCATACCTCTATCTTTAGCTCCAGCTTCTCTCCTAAGTTCTAGATCTGTATTTTCATCTGCCTAGTGCACACAGGGATCTTAAAGTTAGCATGTCCAATTAGTTTTGGCTCCTTCCCCCAAAATGTACAGTTCCTGCTGTCCTGAGTTCTATTAATGATACCATTACCTGAAATCTATCTTTGATGCCTTTTCCTTTGACATCTACATCAAATTAGTCAGGGAGTCCTGTTAATTCTGCCTCTGAAATGTCTCTAGCATCTTGCCATTACTGTAATTCAGACCCTCATTCTGTCTTGTCTTAATATTTCAAAGCAACACAGTGCAATGAAAAGAGCACTTGCACTGGAGTCAGAGAGCTTGGGTTCAAATCCACCTTCAACATCTATTATATACCTGTGACCTTAGACAAGTCACTCAATCTTCCTGGGCCCTTGGTCTCTTAATGTATATGAGGTTGCCTCTGAGGTTCCTTCCAACTCCTGAGCTATGATCCTATGAACCAGTGTCCTCACTTCCAATCCATTCTTCAACTGCTGCCACATTATTTTAATGTGGAGGTCTAATCATGTTATTCCCTTGATCAAAGGATTCCAGTAGCTCTCCATTGCCTTCCAACTAAAATTCATTCCCTTTAGTTTGGTATTTAAGCTTTTCTATAATCTGACTCTTTTTCCAATCCTGTCTTACCATTATTTCCCTTCACAATCAGTCCTTATCACTCCCAACATGCATGACATGCATTCCATGCTTTACCAACTCTATGACTTCATCTATGCTGTTCCCTAAGCTCAGAATAATAACATTCTTCTACACCATTTTGGAGAGCAGTTTGGAACCATGCCCAAAGGGCAATAAAAATATACATACCCTTTGACCCAGTAATAGCACTTCTAAGGCAGTGTCCCAAAGAGATCATAAAAATGGGAAAAGGACCCACATGTACAAAAATATTTATAGCAGCTCTGACTGTGGTGGCAAAGAACGGGAAATTGAGGGGATGCCCATCAGTTGGGGAATGGCTGAGCAAGTTGTGGTATATGAATGTGATGGAAAACTATTGTACTATAAGAAGTGATGAACAGGCTGACTTCAGAAAAACCTAGAAAGACTTGTATGGTCTGATGCTGAGTGAAGTGAACAGAACGAGGAGGATGTTTTACACAGTAACAGCCATGTTGTGCAATGACTGACTTTGATAGACTTAGATCTTCTCAGCAATGCAAAGATCTAAGACTTCTCCAAAAGTCTCATGCTGGAAAATGCTCTCCACATTCAGAGAAAGAACTATGGAATGTGAATGCAGATCAAAACATACTATTCCTCCCATTGGTTTTAATTCTTCTTTACAACATGACTAATGTGAAAATATGTTTAATAGGAATGTATATGTAGAGCCTACATCAGATTGCACACCATCTTAGGGAGGGAGGGGGAGAAAATTTAAAACTCAAAAAACTATGGAAGTGATTGTTGAAAACTAAAAATAAATTAATTAAAAAAAAAACAGAAAAAAAAAAATAACATTCTTCTACTTCCCTCATCCCATTTCTCTAGTTGAAAGCCTTCTATCCTTAAAGGCTTAGCTCAAATGCCATCTCTTTCATATAACTTTCTCTAATTCCTACCCTCCAAACCCCAAGCAGAAGTGATCCTTTCTTAGTATTTTATATTCCTCATATAATTGCATGCTTCATTGGCTGAGACTTAAGTCTTACTTGGCTTTGTTTATCCCTCCATGTCTATCATATACTGCATTGATATTCAGATCTCTTATTCTATCAGTGTGAGTGCCACCTCCATTAAATCAGATTGTAACTTCTACCCTTATAAGTTATAGTAGCCAAAATATTAGTTCATCATTGCCTGATAAAGTTTTCTGGTCATGAGCCTCGTTCACCCACATATTTGGGCCTGTCATTAAAATCTATGAAGCTTGGTCCAAGGCCTTCCAGATCTCGGACTTGGTGGCATAGTTTTCAAGAACCCAGGGTCATTTCTAGCCATGGTGAAGCAGAGAAGGGGGACTTCAGTTGAAGTTGCATATAGTAGAGCCTTCAGTATTTGTTGAATTGAATTTTTAAAAAAACTCTTATAGAAATAAGTCTTAAAATTATTTGATAAAAATCAGTTTTCTTTTTACTCTATCCTTGAGCGTATCTTCGTAGACTATAATCTATTTGTAGATAAATTTCATCTTTTTGCTTAATTTGATAAATTTGTAGTACTATTCTAGACTACCGCAAGTACTTGATAAATTCTTGGAGAATGTTGATAAGCATTTATGTACTTAATGTTTGTTAGTGGTATTGATTGGAAGACTAGAAATTCGGTTAAGAAAAAGGGAAGAGGGAGCCAAGATGGCGGAGTGAAAGCAGTGACTTGCTTGAGCTCTCCCCCAAACCCCTGCAAATACCTGTAAAAAAAATGGCTCTAAACAAATTCTAAAGCAGCAGAACCCACAAAAAGACAGAGTGAAGCAAATTTCCAGCCCAAGACAACCTGGATGGTTAATCGGAAAGGTATATCGTGTCAGGCTGGGAGAGGAGCACAGTTCGGCGTGGGCGTGCAGGCCACAGCGGCAAACCTGGAGCAGGCCTCAGAGGACCAAATCACGGGCAGCTGTGGTGGTTTCCAGACTTCTCAACCCACAAACACCAAAGACAACTTAGAAGGTCAGTGGGAAAAGTCTGTACTGCGGTGAGAGGAGCTAGGTCTTAGCTGCAAGTGCCAAGCTCAGCCTCTGGGGCAGCGGCTGCCTCCTGAGCTTCCAGCCCACAGACTGAGGGGGAATTGAGTGGCTGATCAGAGGGGGATTGCAGAGATCTCTTTGCCAGTGCTGAGGCAGGAATCTCTTGCTCTGCCCATGCTTAGATCTGGGTCACAGTTCTGAGGGGAGGTCCTAGGGTAAGGAGGAGTGCTGGCATGGTGGAGCTTGTTGTGGCAGTGGAGAGGAAACACCTTGCCCCTTATCATACCACCTTGGAAGAACTGAAAATTTACAGGTCCCTAGAAGTATCTCTGAAAACAGCTGTACAAACCCCCGAAGCTTGGGACAGTACATTCTCCACATTGGAAGCATACTCTTACCTTAACAAAAAGTTTAAAACTCAAGTAATTGGCCAGGATCATGAGTAAGCAGCGCAAAAAGAGTCAGACTATATTATCTTACTTTTGTGACAAAGAATATCAAAACATACAACCAGAAGAAGACAACAAAATCAAAGCTCCTACATCCAAAGCCTCCAAGAAGAATATGAATCAGTCCCAGGCCTTGGAAGAGCTCAAAAGGGATTTTGAGAAGCAAGTAAGAGAAGTAGAGGAAAAACTGAGAGTGTTGCAAGAAAATCATGAAAAACAAGTCAACAGCTTGCTAAAGGAGACCCAAAAAAATACTGAAGAAAATAACACCTTAAAAAATAGCCTAACCCAAATGGCAGAAGAGGTCCAAAAAGCCAGTGAGGAGAAGAATTCCCTAAAAAGCAAAATTGGCCAAATGGAAAAGGATGTCCAAAAGATTACTGAAGAAGAAAAAGGGAAGAAATTGGGTCTATTCTTCATATAATCCACAAGCTAAAATAAAATTTTAATCATTCTTTGTAATAGAAAAATCCATGTAGATATTCATAGTCAACTATGGATGGTCAAGTATATAAATGTAGACCAACCATGCTAAATGTCCCTTAGGACAGAGTTAAGACCTCTATCTTAATGAATGAATGAGCATATTTAGGGGATGAAATTTCCAATGTGGTCCCTGTCACATTCTTAGGCCTTTAAAAAATTGTTTAACCTTTCATTCTGTTTTCTTACGAGTAAGACCTGCTAATAATAGCCATTTCCTATTCACATGATAAGGATGTAGAGGAAGATGAATGAAGAAGTGTTTCTAAAATTCTTTGAGCTCTGTGGATGAAAAGATATGTAAATATACAAATTGTTATTTCAACTATGATAACAAGAGTAGTGCCACCACTTCATGATGGGATATGCCAGCTTATTAGGAAATGGGCCTAGTGCATAAATATCTAGAGGTAGAAGTTTTGTCACTACTACTTGGTGAGAGGTACTATTTGGACACAGGTGGCATTACTGTCAGAGTCAAAGGTAATGTCATTTTTGTGTATGCCAGATGTGAGATCTGTGAACATAGCTTTCAAGCCAAAACCAGGAGAAAAAGGAAAATCCATCCAAGGATTCTTAAACATAGTTTTGTCTTTATAGTATATCCAGTACTTTCAACTGCTAGGAAAATAATAGTTTTCTTGTGTAAGGACTCTATGATTTTCATGGCATGGGAGCAGACACACAGCTTCAAAGTTGCCTCTACTCCTTTGTGACTGTCACTCTCCCATGTCATGCTCTCTCAGGAGTACTCATGTTATTGTGCTTTCTTCCATAGGCCTGGTTAAATGAAAAATTTTCCCCTGAGCTACTGGAGAACAAGTGTGAAATTGTAGAATGTGTCATAGAGCAGCTGGATCATATGGTAAGAGCCTCCAGTTTCAGTTTGGTTAGTATAGGTAACCTTGGCCAGGATTGCTTTCAGAATATCATTGGCGAAAGGGCGGGATGACATCAGAGATCTGATATTTAGCTGTTTCCAAGCTAATGTTTACATCCTTCCAGTACTGCCCCTGTTTCCTCTATCATCATTTTTAAGATTGTTTGTTTGGGAATATCTGTGGCTAGCCATTGTTAATTATTAAAAGTGTGACTCATTTCTTTCTGTTGATGCTTGGGTTTCAGAATTTGTACAAATAAATACAATCCCAAAGCAAATACAAATTTGGGACATTTGCAATTCTCTGATTCTCTGCCTGAAAACAGCTTCCTGTGTCCTAGAATGCAGAGGTGTTTTAAATTTATTGCTGCTTTTCTTTGTAGACTACAAGTAGCCAAAAATATCTTTACACTTAGTAGCCAGAATGTTTTGATTAGAATTTGTTCTTCAATAGGAAAAGAATCTCAGACGAGCGAAGAAGGGTGATTTGAAGGTTAGCATCCACCATATGGAGGTAGAAAGAATCCGCTACGTCCTCAGCAGCTACTTGAGGTGTCGACTGATGAAGGTTAGACATTAAGATATCTTCATTAGGTCAATGTTGTGTATAGCAAAGGTCCCTAAGAAGTACATCATAGTCTGTGGAAGTCCTCAGGAGCAGAAAGTGCTGCTAATGGAAAAAATCAGGTTTTCTAGGAAGTAAGGAATCATACATGAAGATTTTATGAACAAAGTGGAATAGGAGGTCAGAGTTATTTGCACTAAAGGAAAGGGGAGTGGTTTGATTTATATGAGTAGAGGAGAAGCAGGCTTCAAAAATTAAATGGGATTCACTATACAATAGAGATCAAGTAGATCATGAGACAGTTTTGACTAGAGAATTAGACGTTTCAGATAGAAAAGAAATGTCTAATAGCATAGTCAATCTTCTGAGCCCTGTGATCATCTAGATTATATTGATGCCAATAAAAATAAATAAAACACTTTAAGAAGATTCTGATGTTACCAGTTATCCCTCTCAGTGACCAAAAAAGGCTTCGGTTGTTATAAGCGTGTGTATAGTTTATTGAAGGTTAATGTTGGCCATTTCATTTCTAATAGACGTGATAAATTGAGGTGTGCCTATTTTTGAAAAGAGATTATTTGATAGTGGAAGCTTGGTGAGTAATAACTTTTCTTCTCCATGGCAGATAGAGAAGTTTTTCCCTCATGTCCTCGAAAAGGAAAAGACACGTTCTAAAGGAGAACCTTCCATTCTCTCCCCAGAAGAATTTGCCTTTGCCAAAGAGTGAGTGACCAGTAAGTCATGTGATCTCAGAGTTGAAAGGAATTTTGGAGGTCATCCAGTCCAATCCTTACCCAGTGTGGGTCCTGACTAAAACATTACAGACAGATGGTTTTCCAGATTCTACTTGAAGAGGCACTTTCATTGATAAGAAAATACATAGTAATCAGGCTACTAGTAGACTCATTACTTTCCCAAGTCAACCTATTCTATTTTTGGAAGTTTTTTTTTCTTCTGTTGAATTGAAATCTACGCCCCTTTAACTTTTACTCATTTGGTTCTAGTAACTCACTGTGTAAACTGAACAGAACAAGTTCAATTCTTCTTTCACATGATAACCTTTCAAATTTTTGAATATAATCATCATCATGTTCCTAACTAAGTCATCTCTTCTCTAGGTTAAAAATCCTCATGCTTCAGCTCATTACTCAGTGATATGAGTTGAGTCAAAAAGTCGGAGTTCTCCTGTTATCCTCCTACTCTTGTCTATTTTTTGCTGCTTCAGTAGATTCTGTGTCCTTATAGTACTCCCCCTACTGGTATAGAATCTCAAGATTAGAAAGACCTCAGAGTCCACCTAGTTGGACCCATACCTGAAAAATGTCCCCTTTACAGTATACTTGACAGGTGACCTCCACTGAAGGGCAACTCACTACTTCCTAAGGTAGTCCATTCCATGTTTGGATAGATACAGTGGTTGGGAAATTTCTCCTGATGTTAAGCCTGAATTGGTGTCTGAAATTGGTTAGCTTTTAATTTAATTTTGCTTGCTATAGCTAAGCAGATTAAGACTAATTTTCTTTCCATTTGACAACTCTTTAAGTAATTGAAGGCAGTTCTCATGTCCGTTCTGTCTTCTCCAGGCTAATTGTATTAACTTAAAAAACTAACAATAGAATTTAGCTTTGTAGAGGCAGTTGATGGTTCAGTGATTAGAGGAATAGGCCTACATTCAGAAAGACCTGAGTACAAATCTGGCCTCTGACCACTTAATTATCTGTGTGACTCTGGGTAATTTCTGTCTCTGTTTCTTCATCTGTAAAATGGAGATAACAATAGCACTTAACCTCTTATGGTGGTTGTGGGGATCAAATGAGAAAGCATTTCTAAAAAGCACTTAGCACAGTGCTAAGTAGGCTTTATATAAATGTTTATTCCCTTCTCCCCTATCGTCTAAAAACATTGTCCTATTTGTCTGTCACTGTTGCTACAGAAACAGGCTATACAGGATGGAGTACCATTTTCTATTTTTTATGTTTCATGGGTTGCTGTGGTACCTGAAACTTTTTCATTCTGGCATAGCTTTTGAGAATCCAGTGTTCTTTTTTTTTTTTTTTTTTTTGACTGGCTCTCCTTGGCTACTTGTGGATTTATGTGGAAGGTTGACCTCAGTTTCCAACCTGGGAATCTATATTGACTTGTTAGGCAGACTGGAAGCCTCTTGCTCCCAGGGGCTTCACACATTGGTGCCAGACTTAGTGCAGACACCTAATTGGCAGCTTGGAACTCCCAGCACAAGTGATCCATCAGCCTCAGTCTCCTCAGGAGAATGTACCACCACATCCATCTCTCATACACGTCGTGAAGGACTTGTAGAGTATTTTATGCTTTATCTCTCCTGAAATTTGGTGCTCAGAGCTGTGTACAATATTTTAGATGTAATCTGAACAACAGAGATTAGGTTGAGCCTATCATCTCCCTTGTTCTGGAAACTATAATAATTCATATACCTGGTGAGCTTTACTCCCAGCAATCTTGTGAAATAAGTACTTCTATTAAAGCAGCCTAAGATCAAGTCAGTCACTTTTTCAGTCATCCCATAATACATTTGAGCTGGAAGTCTATTAAAACTCTGACTTGGTAGGGAGGGGTTTAAAAAATGAACTACTGGGGGCAGTTAGGTGGTACAGTGGATAGAGCACCGGCCCTGGAGTCAAGAGGATCTGAGTTCAAATCTGGCCTCAGAAACATAACACTCACTAGCTGTGTGACTCTGGGCAAGTCACTTACACCTAAATTGCCTCACCAAAAAAACAAAAAAAAACTACTTTTTAGCCAGCTCTCCTCCATCTTGTACTGTTGATATTTTGAGCCCCAGTGCTAAATTGCATGTTATTAGTTTGATTCTCTATTCCAAACTACCAAGATATTTTCAGACCTCACATCTGTCATCCATTATATTACATATCTCCCTCAGATTCATGTCACTTAGACATTTAATAAACTTGCCATCTATGTCTCCATACAAATTGCTGGTCAGAACATTGAACAGAACCAGACTGAAGACATAGGTTATCATTGCCCCTTTGGTCATCTACACACTTGAGGTCAAATCTGTTAACCTGTTCCAAGGCCACCTTACTGTTCTATAATCTAGTTGAACTCTCTATGCAAAGATATTATGAGTGTCTGTTAAATGCTTTGTTGAAATTCAGATATACAGTGAGTATAGCATTTCTCTGATCTCCCAGTCCAGTGATGAAGTCAAGAAAGAAAATGAGTTTGTTTTAGGATAGCTTGTTTTTGAGTCAGCACGCATATATGTACTCAGTGATAGGCATGATGCTGAATCCTAGGGACACAAAGAAAGGAGTGCACATTTTAGTAGGGGAGACAACATGCCAACAAGCTTATACATTAAGGATATATATAGTGTAAATACTGAGGAGTCCACACTGATTAGTAGTGATCACTATTCCCCAAGTCCTTGTAACCCACTCCTGTACTGCTGGAATTTCACCGGATGTGAATTCTAGCTCACAGTTCTATAGTTTGAAATAATCACTTTCCATTTTTCCATCTCTTTTGTTTTCCACATTTTCTCAGAAGTCATTGACAAGAGTGTAGCAATTATATATGTACAAGTTCTTTGGATATTCTAGGATATATTGCAGTTTATCTTGGCCAGCTAAATGACTTGAACTTGCTAAAGGCAGGTGCTCCCCTCATCTTCCTCAGTCTTAAGATTCATTTTCTCATTGACCTTTTAAATTTTGTCCTTCTTGTTTTGAGGATCATTCTTATTACTGAAAACGAACAAAATACGTGTTCAGTTCTACCTTATCTCCAAAATTGTCATCTTATCAGTTCTAAGAAGTAATCCATTTCCTTTTACCTTTTTGTTCTCTATATTGCTAAAAACTCCTTTTTGTTCTTAACAATCATTGTTTGATTTGACTGGATTTTATCCTTCCCTAAAGCTATCTTTTTAGAATGATGTCACTGTATTGTATTATAGTCTTCAGTTACCTGCCCTTCCAACCCTGATGCTAGATGTGTCAGAAGATAACCTGGCTAATCAGACTAAGGTTTTGTGGAACTCTGAAGCCCTGTTAAGTACCCAGGGAGTACATTGCTTATAAATTTGGTAAATGGCAATTCTTTCCTACTACCTACATCATAAGAGTCAAACTTACACATTTCAGGTACATGGCCAACATGGAAACCTATCTGAAAAATGTGGCCTTAAGGCACATGCCTCCTAATCTGCAGAAGGTGGATCTCCTAAGGTCAGGTAAGTGAAATCGCCCTTTTCAAGAATAAACAGTGAAAAATACTTGTTTCTCAGATCTCTTTTTTTTTTAACTTCACAGCAAAAGCAAAAAAAAAAAAAATCAAGGAAATTATTAGAAACTTTTGTTTAACTATATTTCAATAAAACTGAAAACTGAAAACTTAGTTAGAAAAATATATAAAATGCCCAGATTGATGGAACAAGAAATAGAGAATTTAAATAACCTAATTGCAGAAACTGAGTAAATCACAAATGAAGTTCCAAATAAAAAAAATCCTCTCCCTATTCTCTCCTGTTTCTCTGTTGAGTTTAATATATTTATATACCAAACCCTCTGTGTGTTCTACCTTCCTTTGACCAGTTCAGATGAAAGTGAGGTTCAAGTGATGCCTCCTCCCCCACCCATCCTTAAAGATCCATTTTTTCTGATCAAGTTATTCTTGCTTAAATTCCTCTTTTGCTTTTTGTAGTGTTTTATTCCAATTCCTCTTCTCCTTTATGGTGGTAATTGCCAAATCTTACATGATCCTAACTGTGCCTTTGTACTTGAAATCTTGCTTTCTAGCTACTTGCAGTGTTTTGTTTTGTTTTTCTTTAACCAGGTTTTACTTATGATACTCCTGGGAGTTTTCACTGTAGGATTCCTTTCAATAGGTATCCAATGGATTTGAAATATGATATGCATGTTCCTTTTTTCTCATGGTTTTTAGGGAGTGCATCTCCTTAACCTGTTTTTCAGGTTGTTTTAGTAGGCAGGGAAGGGGAAGGAGCCCCGCATTTATTAAGCACTGAGAGTGTGCTATGCATTTTACAAATATCCTATTTGATGCTCACAGCAACCCTAGGAGGTAGGTGCTATTATTATCCCCATTTTACAGCTGAGAAAACTGAAGCATGCAGATTAAGCAACTTGCCCATTGTCACACAGCTAGTAAATGTCTGAAGATTTTAACTCTGGTCTTCCTAATTCTAGGCAACATGCTACTACACTGCTTTGCTGCTGCCCCCAACCCATAGCTGGAAGGCTATGCAGGTTCCAAGGGACAGAATTGTAGGCTTGTCCTTGGTTAACTCTTTGCCCACATTATTTAGCTAGATATGCCTGCCTAAGTCTATGGGCTGAGTCCATGATCTTGCCCCAAGACTACAGTGTCAGAACTGTAAGCCCAGCCCAGATACTTATTATCTTTCCAAAAAAGCCTGGTAATCCTAACTTTCTCTCTCAATAGCCTATCATCAAGATTTGAATAGGCAGAGAGGAGTAGAATAGAACAGAGGGGGCATTCTAGGCAGAGGAATGGTGCAGAGGCAAGAATGCACGTGGTACATGGGGCTAGGATTGATTGGTAATTCTTGTGGTTAATTATGAGACAAGGTAATGTTCACCTCTATCTGCCTAGTCATGTTTTTAAAATAAGAAAAATTTTATACATTTTTTTGCATAATTTTATATTTTTGAAGTCATTGGACTAATTCTCACTTATACCAGCTCTTTTCCCAAATCTGGCAAAACTGAGTATTTTCATATTTTACCATCATTGCCAATTTGGATGTGAAATGCTGTCTCATAAATGTTTTAATTTGGACTTCTATGATTATTAGTGATTTTGAGCATAATTCTGGGCTGGACCTGACTCAAGCTCTTTAATAATGTGGGGGGGGGGTGTACACACACACACACACACACACACACACATATACACATATGTACATATATATTTATATGCACACATGTGTATGTATACACCCTTGTTCTGCTCTTTAGAGTATCCAATGTTTTATGGATATTTTCCTCATCAAATTTCTACAAAGTTGCTTTTCACATATATATATATATTTTTTTCTTGAATTCTTTATTCAGCCATCTTTTCTATGACAGATCTTCCTTTAGTCATTCTGAACCATTCTGAAGGTTCTTTGAGAATGTCCATTCTCTGTTTTAGAGGTGTAGTTATTGTAGTCTTATTTCCTTCTGGTTGTTTCTCCTGCTTTTACCCTATACCATTTTCTTCATTGTATTTAGGACATTTTTGCTTATTCATTACTTTGATTCTTTTTTCTCTTATTTTTCTTGGAAATTGTTTCATGTGAGGGTTTCTTTTCCCTTTTAATTTTTTATTTGGCATTGCTTTCAGGGTAGTGCAAGGGGACTGGAGTCTCAACCATTTGCTCATATCTTTTATAGAACCTAGTCCCATCAGTGCTCGGTAAATATTTTTTTGTTTTTTGGGGTTTTTTAATAGTATTTTTTCCCCAATTATATGTCAGAACAATTTTGAGCATTCATTTTTACCAGATTTTGAGTTGCTGATTTTTCTCCTTCCATCCCCCTCTTCCTAATATGGTAGGCAAATTTGATATAGGTTATATATGTGCAATTATGTAAAACATATTTCTATATTAGTCACAGTTGTGAAAGAAGAAATGAATCAAAAGGGGAAAAAAAACCATGCAAAAATAAAGTAAGTGAGAAAAGTACGCTTTGATCTCTCAGAATCCATCAGTTCTTTATCTGGATGTGGATAGCATTTTCCATCATGAGATTTTTGGAGATGTCTTAGATCCTTGCATTGCTGAGAAGGGCTAAGTCTATCAAAGTTAGTCATCGCACAACATGGCTGTTATTGTATACAGTATTCTCCTGGTTCTGCTCACTTCACTCAGTATCAATCCATACAAATCTTTCCAGGTTTTTCTGAAGTCAGCCCGCTCATCATTTCTTATAGCACAATAGTATTTCATTACGTTCATATACAGCAGCTTATTCAGCCATTGCCTGGTTGATGGGCACCCTTTCAGTTTCCAATATTTTGCCACCACAGAAAGAGCTGTTATAAATATTTTTGCATATATAGGTTCTTTTCCATTTTTTATGATCTCTTTGGGATGTAGATCTAGTAGTGGTAGTGCTTGGGCATAGTTCCAAATTGCCCTCCAGAATGGTTGGATTAGTTCACAACTCCAACAGTCCATTAGTGTCCCAATTTTCCCACATCCTCTCCAACATTTATCATTTTCTTTTTCTGTCATATTAGCCAATCTGATAGGTGTGAAGTGGTACCTCAGAGTTGTTTTAATTTGCATTTCTCTAATCAAAAGTGATTTAGAGCACTTCTTTATATGGATATAACCAGCTTTGATTTCTTCATCTGAAAATTGCCTGTTCATATCCTTTGACCATTTATCAGCTGTAGCTTATGTTCTTATAAATTTGACTCAGTTCTCTAAATATTTGAGAAATGAGGTCTTTATCAGACACTTGCTGTAAAAATTGCTTCCCAGTTTTCTGCTTTCCTTCTAATCCTTTTTTTTGTTTTTGTTTTTGTTTTTGTTTTTGCTAGGCAATGGGGTTAAGTGACTTGCCCAGGGTCACACAGCTAGTAAGTGTCACGTGTCTAAGGCTGGCACTGCGCCACCTAGCTGCCCCCTTTCCTTCTAATCTTGATCGTATTGGTTTTGTTTGTGCAAAAACTTTTTACTGTAATATAATCAAAATTACTTGTTTTACGTTTTGTAGTGCTCTCTATCTCTTGTTTGTTCACAGACTCTCTCCTCTCCCATAGATCTGACAGGTAGACTACTTCTGGCTTTTTTGGATTTGCTCACCTTGTCATCATGTATGTCGAAATCATGTACCCTTTTTGACCTTATCTTGGTACACAGTGCGAGATGTTGGTCTATACCTAGTTTATGCCCTGTTGTTTTCCAGTTTTCCCAGCAGTTTTTGTGGAGTAGTTCTTATCCTAGAAACTGTGGTCTTTGGGTTTATTAAACACTAGGTTACTGTGGTTGTTTACTTCAGTAAATACTTGTTGAATGAGTGTGTGAGCTGTATATGGAATATGGGAAGGATGTTTGTTCATGTTGTCTTCATTAGGCTTTGTCTCCTCTTTTCCTACCATTAATCATTCATTGTTTTTCTGACAGTTCCCAAACCTGATTTAGATTCATATGTGTTTCTGAGAGTGAAAGAAAGGCAAGAAAACATTTTGGTAGAGCCAGAGACAGATGAACAAAGGTAGGTAACTTAGTTATCACAGTAACAAAGTTCTATTCTTAAGAACAACAGCTGTGTTCTATTCTTGCTACAAATCTGTATTGTTTTTGTTTGTTTGTTTTTTTCCAGTGAATATGTGATTGACTTGGAAGAAGGCTCTCAACACTTGATCAGATACAAAACCATTGCTCCTTTAGTGGCTTCTGGAGCTGTACAACTGATTTAAAACTAAAAAGAATTGGTGATAAAGCTATGTGGTCATTGAAGAGATCATTGGAATATCTTGGAGAACTCTGATCTGTTTTTGCTAATGATAATTATGACATTTATGCATATATCTCAAACTTTTTTCAATAGGGCTAATGGACTCTATGAGACTAAAACAGGAAGGTAGAAATTCTAATGTTGTAAATCTCCTCCTGCTATTTTATCCCTTTGTCAGCAGGTGGGGCCATTGCTCTCTTTATTCTGAATGTAAAACCAATTCTTTCCTGTGGACTATCAGGGACTGTTTACCAAATGTGTGTTAAGTGGTAGTGTTTACACCTGTACAAAAGAGCTATTACTAGTAGATAGGGAGAATAAGATTATGAGGCTAGTAGGATTGTTTTATTTTGTATTACTTACTGGACTAGCACAATATAACTAGATGTACGTAGGCATTATGGTGCTTATTTTAGAGTACAGGATCCTTATGGGAACAAGTCCATTTTTTTGTGAAGCTCTCTTTTATAAGCTACAATAATGTATCTACAATCAAAAATATCTCTCACATGCTCAACTAAGAACCTTAGCAAAACTAATAGAGTATTATATGTTACATTTCTGTAAAAGAAGTCTCTGGAAAATTCGTAGCCTTGAGTCTTAAAAGGCGTAATTATTTTATTGCAAAACTAACACCCTCAGTCTTGAGCAACTTTGGCTATGCTCTAATTTAGGAAGCCTGGCTACATTTTATTGATGCTTCACTGTCATAGGATATCAATTTATGGATATCAAGTAACAGCTTTTTAAGCCAGTTCTGCTGTTACATTTATTCCCGTGGGAAATAGCTCAAGATGAACCTAATGTTGGTTGAGAAAGAATGAGAGTGCTGCATCACCAGCTTCATCTATTTCTGACATTTTAAAAAGTATATTTATTAACTAACGCTTGAAGTTTTAATAGAAGTTTATCTTTTCAAAGTGCTGTGACATTTAATTTGGCCTTCACAGCCACCTTTTGAGGTAGCTAGGACAGGCATCGCCATATTAGAGATGAGTTAACCAGAGAGGTTGACATGCCTATTACAGCTAGTTAGTAATAAACTTGTATCTACAGTCCATGTCTCATGACTCTTACTAGTTGTAGGCTCTGCTAATTAGCCAAGTCAGTACTCTTAGATCTAAATGTCATCAATTTCTCTCATGCTCCTGACAGACTGCATGTAGCTGTGGTTTCCACTAAAGTGGATTGCCTAATTTCCTGGGGTAGTTCCGAAGATGATGATTTAGAAACACAAATTAAAAGTAAAAAGGAAGTTGCATTTCAAAATGAAGTTGGATAGGAAATGATGTAGCATAGCTTAGTTGGTGCTTTAAAGTGGGACGGAAGGGAGGAAGAGTTGGGGTGGATTTTTCAATCACTCTGTTATAACCAGTGGAGGTACAATAAGGTTCACTGCGTCATTTTCTCAACAATCAATCACCACAAATTTCTTCCTGGAAAGAGTACATTTGATATGATTCAGAACCAGAAGCTTTGACAATCTCATGTACACATAGTCTGTCACAAGGGAAGGAGGGGTTTTCAAGGAAGGCATTTTGGTTATTTCCTAAGTGCTGGGTAACTTGTAGTGAAACTCATACCGCTTTTTACGTGATTTGTCTTGGCTGCCAGCCATGACTTAATGTTGAACGTTTGTAAAATTCTGTGATATATGAAAATGTAATGATGAGGTAATGAGTGATTTTTTTAAAAAAGAAATATACCAAGTCTTACACATCCACATGAGTGTTTTCATTCCAAGTAGTCACCATGAAAAGCTATCTATTTTAATGTTGCTATTGTTGTTCTGTCATTTCAGTCATGTCCAACTCTTTGTGACCCCATTTGGGGTTTTCTTGGAAAAGATACTGGAGTGGTTTGCCATTTCCTCTAGCTCATTTTACAGATGAGGAAACTGAGGCAACCAGGGGTAAATGACTTGCCAAGGGTCACGCAGCTAGTAAGTATCTGAAGCCATATTTGAATTCAGAATGATGTGTCTTCCTGATTCCAAACCTAGTTCTCCTAGCTGCCTCTTTTTTTTTTTTTTTTGTTTGTTTGTTAGGCCATTGGGATTAAGTGACTTGCCCAGGGTCACACATCTAGTAAGTGTCAAGTGTTTGGTCTGAGGCCAGAGTTGAACTCATCCTCCTGACTTCAGGGCCAGTGCTTTATCCACTGCACCACCTAGCTGCCCCTAGTTGCCTCTTAATGTTGCTGCTATTGGACAAAACATTTTTGGAATTGTGTTCATTGACAGTTTATGAGCTACCTTTAGCATCCCATTTATAGCCATTTCTCATAAGCTTTATAGCTAGAAGCAACCTTTGAGGCCTTCTAGTCAAGTTCATTTTACTAAGACCAAATAAATTAAGTCACTTGCTCAGAGTGACACAGGTAGTTTGAAACTCAGGTTTTTTTTTTTTTTACTTCAAATCCCATGTTTCTGATATGCAGACTACTACCCCTTCATCATGTCATTTATCAGAAACCTGTATTATACAACTAAGTCATCATTCAACTAGCATTTCTTTCTACAAAGTTACCAGCGATCTCTTAATTGCCACATCTAATGGCCTTTTTTCCATCTTGGTCTTCCTTGGCCTCTTGTCAGCATTTGATACTATAATTCACCTTCTAAATACTTCTGTGAGTTTTTGTGACACTGCCTTCTTCTGGTTCTCCTGTCGAGCTAACCACTCTTTAGCTTCCTTTGTTAGTTCATTAATGCCGTGCCCACTATCCATGGGTGCTCACAAAGGTTCTGTCCTGGGTCTTCTTCCTTTCTCTTTATATCTGGTTCTTAATCTGGAGTCCATGGACCCTTCAAGGTAGATAGGATAGATTTCAAGGCATTTATGAACTTGGGTGGGAAAATTATTTCTGTATTTTCACCAGCCTCTAACTGAAGTTTAGCATTTCCTTCATTTATTTAAAAACATTCTAAGAGGTGGTCCATGACACACAGAAGATAAGAACCTCTGCTTTATAGAATCTCACTATTACCTCATCAGCTCCCATCAACTCAGTTATCATTTCTGTACAGATGATTAGCAGCTTTATATAGCTATCCTTGGTCTCTATGCTAAGCTACAGTCACATATCTCTAAATGCCTCTTAGATATCTTGAACTAAATATCTCATAAGCACCTCAAAAATGTCCAGAGTAGAACTTTTTCCTCCCTCCCTTCTGAACTTCCCTATTACTGTCAAAGGCACCACCTCCCTTTCAGCCAGGCCTGTGACCTCAGTGTCATCCTTGACTCCCCACTGACCCCACATATGCAATCCATTGCCAAATCTTATAGTTTCTACTTTCATAGCAGCTCATGTTTGTCCCCCTTCTCTCCACTCACAAAGCCACCATGCTGGTGCAGGCTTTTATCACCTCATGCCTAGACTATTGCAATGGCCTCAATTGGTCTTCCTCAAGTCTCCCTACACCAATCCATCTTCCACTCAACTGTAAAGAGTATAGGTCTGACCATTTAACTTCACTTTCTGTGCCATGCTCACCTCCCCCCCCCCACTATTGATTTCTAGTGGTTCCCTATTATCACCCAGGATCAAATATGAAGTCCCTTGGCATTAAGAGTTCTTTATAATCTACTCTTTCCTACCTTTCCAGTCTTCTTACATTTTATTCCATTACCCCTTCAATCCAGCTACACTGGTCTACTTGCAGTTCCTCAAATTTGACACTCATCTCCCATTTCTATGCTTCAGCACTGACGGTCCCTAGCACTTGGAATGCTCTGCACCCTCACCTCCACCTCTTAGTTTCACTGACTTCCTTTAGGATGACTCAGATCCGAACCTTTCCCCCTTCATCTTCCAGATGCTAATGCCGTCTATGTATCTAGTGATTTACATGCCACCTCCCCTACTAGAATGTATGCCCCTTGAAGACAGATGTGTTGTTTTTAACTTTATATCCCTGGTGCCTGGCTCATAGTAAGTGCTTAGTAAATGCTTATTGACTAACTTAATCACCCTAAGAAGATAAGCTTTTGCTGTCATTGAAGTTATTCAGTAGAGAACTGAAGGCAGTGTCAAAAGAGGGGTTCTTAAAAATGCCAGTGGTCCCAGAATTCACAAAAGCTAAAAGGTCATCTAAGCTGACCCCTGACTTGAACTGGAACCCTCACTGCAACATACCCCATGTTAGTATCTAGTCTCCACTTGAAGATGTGTTCTTCAAGTGGCTATGTAGCCTCTACCTGAAGATGTCAAGTGATGAGGAGCTCACTACCTTGTGAAGCCTACTGTTCTACTCTCAGGTAGTTAGGAGGATTAGCAAAATTTTTCTTATTAAGTTGGAATCTGCCTCTGCAACCTCTGTCCTTTGCTCCTGCCTTTGTATGTTCTAATGCCCCTTAGAACACATCTAGTTCCTCTGTCTTACAAATGACAAACCTTACGATATTTGATAATAGCTGTCATGTAGGGATCATAATACCTTACGCTGCTACTTACCTTGCACAGTTAAGGAAAGTGCTTAATAAACCAATATTATCTCTAACCATTTTGAGCCTATTTCTTTAGATGACCCCCCCCAAGAGAGTCATGAGAGTTTTTTTTCTTAGATCTGCATATATTCTACAAAAGATAAGAGTTAAACTAACAGCAGTCCTGACATCAGTGAACACCTGATAAACCTGATGAAGCTTCCTTATATTCACCACTTCATGCTGTACTTGCATAACTGCTTCTTCAAACGGGAATATGTTAACCACTGGGTTTCCTTAAATGACTTCTTGCTTTTCATTCAAGAAACCTGCAATTAGAGGCCACCTGGCTTTGCTCTTGATGGTAATCAAGAGAGCGTTTTTAGGCACTGGGTACATAAAGACAGGAAAAGTCCTTTCCCTCAAACTTATATCCTAGTGAGGGAAACAAAATGGGTGTTCCATTCTTTAAAAGGTTGGACGGTGTGGACTTCTTAGCAATGTCTGAGTTGGGAGCTGACAAGCTAGACTCACTGAAAAAAGGCAGTTTCATGGCTACAAGTTGTCCAGCAAAAATGTCTACGTCCACCGTGCCTTCGGGGAAGGGGAGAAAAGGACTTTCAGCAGTTATGGTTACCCTCTTTGCCATATCATGTACTCAAAGCTTGAGCCCACTTTCTCCTGGATTCTGTATGTACTTGTGGAGAAATGTGCCTCAAGGTTTGGAGTGGGGGAAGTGATGTCTTATCCTGTTCTTACAAGTAAATGCCTGGATTTTTTTAATATATTTGTAATTTTTTATTCATTTGAAACTTAAATACAAAACAAGAAAAAAAAGTTTCTGTGTACACAGCACAACATAAAGGATTCAATATAAAACCATAAATTTCCATTTCAAACTGTTTACTTTTTGAAAAACTATGTAATAAACACTACATAGTATTTTCAAAGCTACCTAGCTTCTCTGTTCTTCCTTCTAAGTTTTCTTTTGTTCTTTGCTGTTAACTATTTTTCCTCCCTCCCTACCCTGCCCTAGAGAAGGCTACAATTAAACATGAATATATGTACATATGTATACATATATATTTGTGTGTATATATTACAATTAAATACAAATACATATGTGTGTATAAACACATAATATATGTATATACATACATATATGTGTGTGTATATGCATATATATGTGTGTATATATATATATATATATACACACACACACATACATAAAACACCATACCATACTATTTATCAATTCTTTCTCTGGATTTTCCTTCATAAGTCCAAGTCTTTCCATGTTTTTCTTTTTTTTTTTTTTTAAAGTAAGGCAATTGGGGTTGTGACTTGCCCAGGGTCTTAGAGCTAGTGAGTGTTATGTGTCTGAGGCTGGATTTGAACTCAGGTCCTCCTGACTCTAAACCCAAAGCTCTATCCACTTCGCCACCTAGCTGCCCCTTCCATGTTTTTCTAATCAACCAAATCATCATTTCTTATAGCACAGTAGTATTCCATCACAATCATATACCACAACTTGTTTAACCATTCCTCAATTGAAAGGCATCTATCATTTTAGCCAATCTGATAGGTGCAAGATGATATCTCAAAGTTGATTTAATTTGCATTTCTCATATTAATAATGATTTTAGAGTATTTTTAATGTGACTATATGGTTTTGATTTCTTCATTGAAAAACTGCCTGTTCATATCCTTTGACCATTTATCAGTTGGGGAATAACATGTATTCTTATAAATTTGACAGAGTTCTTTATATATTTGAGAAATAAGACCTTTATCTGAGAGACTGTCTAATCTTGGCTACATTGGGTTTTATTTGTACATGAACTTTTTAATTTAATATGATCAAAATTATCCATTTTTAAGATTTTATTTTAATTTACTTTTAGTTTTCAACATTCACTTCCACAGGATTTTGAGTTCCAAATTTTCTCCCCATATCTCCCCTCCCGCACCCCATGACAGTATGCATTCTGATTACCCCTTCCCCCAATCTGCCCTCCCTTCTATCACCCCACCTCTTATCTTTTCCTCTTCCCCTTCTATTTCCTTGTAGGGTGAGCTAGATTTCTATACCCCATTGTTGTGTATCTTATTTTCCAGTTGCATGTAAAAACAACTTTTAACATTCATTTTTAAAACTTTGAGTTCCAAATTCTCTCCCTTCTTCTCTCCCTACCCTGCCTCATTGAGAAGGCAAGCAATCCAATATAGGTTATACATGTTTAGTCATGCAAAACACTTCCATAATAGTCATGTTGTGAAAGATGACCTACATTTCCCTCTATCCTATCCCACCCCATTTATTCTATTCTCTCCTTTGACCCTGTCCCTCCTCAAAAGTGTTTGCTTCTGATTACCCCCTCCCCCAACCTGCCTCCCTTCTATCACCCCCCCTCTCTTATTCCCTTCCCCTTACTTTCTTATAGGGTAAGATAGATTTTCAAACCCAATTGAGTGTGTGTGTTATTCCCTCCTTAAGCCAAATCTGATGAGAGTAAGATTCACTTATTCCCTCTCACCTCCCCCTTCTTCCCCTCCACTGTAAAAGCTTTTCTTGTCTCTTTTATGTGAGATAATTTGCCCCATTCTACCTCTCCCTTTCTCCTCCCAGTACATTCCTTTCTCTCACGCCTTATTTTTATTTTTTAGATATCATCCCTTCATATCCAATTCACCCTGTCCCTCTGTCTATATATATTATATATATTATACCCTCCAACTACCCTAATAATGAAAGATCTTGAGTTACAAGTATCATCTTTACATGTAGGAATGTAAACAGTTAAATTTTAATAAGTCCCTTATGATTTCTCTTTCCTGTTTGCCTTTTCATGCTTCTCTTGAGTCTTATATTTGAAAGTCAATTTTTCTATTTAGCTCTGGCTTCTCAAGTACGCTTTAAATTCCTGTATGTCATTGAATATCAATTTTCTCCCCTCATTGATTACACTCAGTTTTGCTGGGTAGGTGATTCTTGGTTTTAATCCTAGCTCCTTTGACCTCCAGATTATCATATTCCAAGCCCTCTGATTCTTTAATGTAGAAGCTGCTAGATCTTGTGTTATCCTGATTGTGTTTCCACAATACTTGAATTGTTTGTTTCTGGCTACTTGAAATATTTTCTCCTTGACCTGGGAACTCTGGAATTTGACTATAATATTCCTGGGAGTTTTCCTTTTGAAATCTCTTTCAGGAGGAAATAGGTGGATTCTTTCATTTTCTATTTTACCCTCTGGTTCTAGAATATCAGGGCAGTTTTCTTTGATAATTTCTTGAAAGATGATGTCTAGGCTCTTTTTTTGATCATGGCTTTCAGATAGTCCAATAATTTTTAAATTACCTCTACTGGATCTATTTTCCATGTCAGTTATTTTTCTTTTTTCTTTCTTTGTTTTTTTTGTTCTAAAAAATTGATTTTATTTATTTTTTTGATTAATTTATTTTTAGTTTTCAGCAATCACTTCAATAAGCTTTTGAGTTTTAAATTTCTTTCCCTCGTTTCCCACCTCTCTCCCCAAGATGGCTTACAATCTGTTATAGGTTCTATATATACATTCTTATTAAATATATTTTCATATTAGTCATATTGTAAAGAAGAATTAGAACCAATAGGAGGAACCACAAGAAAGAGAAAACAAAACAAAACAAAATAGAAGAAAAAAAAAGAGCAAATAGTAGCTTCAATCTGCATTCAAACTCCATGGTTCTTTCTCTGGATTTGGATAGCATTTTCCATCATGAAATTTTTGGAGATGTCTTAGATCCTTGCATTGCTGAGAAGGGCTAAATCTATCAATATTAGTCATCACACAACATGGCTGTTACTATGTACAATATTCTCCTGGTTCTGCTCACTTCACTCAGCATCAGTCCTTGCAAATCTTTCCAGGTTTTTCTGAGGTCTGCTTGCTCATCATTTCTTATAGCACAATAGTATTCCATTACATTCACATACCACAACTTGTTCAGCCATTCTCCAATTGATGGGCATTACCTCAATTTCTAATTCTTTGCCACCACAGAGCTGCTATAAATAGTTTTGTACATGTGGGTCCTTTTCCCATTTTTATGATTTCTTTGGGATACAGCCTTAGAAGTGCTATTGCTGGGTCAAACAGTATGCACATTTTTATAGCCCTTTGGGCATAGTTCCAAATTGCTCCCCAAAATGGTTGGATCATTTCACAACTCCACCAACAATGCATTAGTGTTCCAACTTTCCCACATCTTCTCCAACATTTATCACTTTCCTATTTTGTCACATTAGCCTATCTGATAGGTGTGATGTGGTATCTCAGAGTTGTTTTGATTTGCATTTCTCTAATCAATAGTGATTTAGAGCATTTTTTCATATAACTATAGAGAGCTTTAATTTCTTCATCTGAAAACTGCCTGTTCATAACCTTCAGGTCAGTTATTTTTCCAATGAGATATTTCACATTGTCTTCTATTTTTTTGGTTCTTTTGGTTTTGTTTTATAATTTCTTGATCTCTCATAATAGAGTCTTTAGCTTCTGTTTGCTCCACTCTAATTTTTAAGGAATTATTTTCTTCAATGACCTTTTCCATTTGGACAATTCTGCTTTTTAAGACATTCTTCTCCTCATTGGCTTTTTGGACCTCTTTTGCCATTTGGTCTAGTCTATTTTTTAAAATGTTTTATTAATTTATTTTGATTTATCAACAATCACTTTGATAAGCTTTTGAGTTCTAAACTTTTCTCCCCCTCTCTTCCCCCCCCCCAAGATGGTGCACAATCTGATATAGGCTAACATATATATTCCTATTAAACATATTTTCACTTTAGTCATGTTGCAAGGAAGAATTAATACCAACAGGAGGAACCACAAGAAAGAGGAAACAAAACAAAACAGAAAAAAAATAGCAAATAGTATGCTTCAATCTCCATTCAAACTCCATAGTACTTTCTTTGGATGTGGATAGCATTTTCCATCATGAGATTTTTGGAGATCTAAATCTGAAGCAGCTCTTTTTGTGGTGGTAAAGAATTAGAAATTGAGGGGATGCCCGTTAATTGGGGAATGGATGGACAAGTTGTGATATGTGAATAATGGAATACCATTGTCCTATAAGGAATGATGATGTGGACTTTAGAAAAACCTGAAAAGACTTGTATGGACTGATGCTGAGTGAAGTGAGCAGAACCAGGAGAATGTTGTACACAGTAACAGCCACGTTGTGCAATGATTAACTCTGATAGTCTATTTTTTAAGGTCTTATTTTCTTCAGTATTTTTTTGGATCTCCTTTAGCAAGCTGTTGACTCATTTTTCAATATTTTTTTGCATCACTCTCATTTCTCTTCCCAATTTTCCCCCTACTTCTCTTAGTTGCTTTTCAAAATCCTTTTTGACCTCTTCCATGGCCTGAGACCAATTCATATTTTTCTTGGAGGCTTTGGATGTAGGAGCTTTGACTTGGTTGTCTTCTTCTGATTGTATGTTTTATCTTCCTTGTCACCAAAGTAAGATTCTATAGTCTGAGTTTTCTCCTGCTGTTTGCTCATTTTCCTAGCCCCTTATTTGACTTTTTTAACTCTTCGTTAAGGTAAGGGTCTGTTTCCAGTGTGGAGGGTATAGAGTCCCAAGCTTCAGGAGTTTTGTGCAGCTGTTTTCAGAGATACTTCTAGGGACTTGTAAGTTTTCAGTTTTTCCAAGGTACTATGATCTAAGGAGAGGTGTTTACTCCTTCCCTGGCCTGCACTCTGGTCTGTGAGTGACCACAAGCACTCTTCTGCCCTGGAACTGTGAGGAGGGTTCCCTCTGCACTGCTGCCACAAGCTCTGTTGTGCCAGTGCTCCTCCTCACCCCAGGACTGCCACTCAGGACTGTGATGCAAATCCAATTATGGGCAAAGCAACAGAATCCTGCCTCAGTGCCAGCAAAGAGACTCCTGTAATCTTCTGATCAGTTGTCCAATCACCTTACCATCTGTGGGCTGAGATCCCCAGAAGGAGCCACTGCTGCTGCTGCTGCCACTACCACCCCAGAGCTATGCTGGGGCCAGGGGTGGCCTTCACTCCTTTCTTACCCAGATCTGACAGACCTTTCCTACTGACCTTCTAAGTTGTCTGTGGCATTTGTGAGTTGAGAAGTCTGGAAACTGCCACAACTGCCAATGATTCAGTCCCCTAAGGCCTGCTTGGAATTTACTGGGACCCAATCTGTGCTGGATCAGTTTGCACTGGTGCTCTGCTCCTCTCCCAGCCTGGTACAACAGACCTTTCCCATCAACCATCCAGGTTGTCTTGGGCTGGAAATTTGTTTCACTCTGTCTTTTTGTGTGTTCTGCTGCTGTAGAATTTTAGATTCATTTTTTACAGGTATTTGGAAAGGTTTGGGGAAGAGCTTTAACTCCGCCATCTTGGCTCTGCCCCCAAATTATCCATTTTACACCTCACAATGCTCTCTTTTTTTTATATTCATAAATTGTTTTCCTATCCCAAGAGTCTGATAGATAATATGTTCCATGTTCTTCTAATTTTTTTGTGATAGCTCCCTTTGTATTTAGGTCATGTATCCATTTGAACCTTATCTTGGTACACAGTTTAAGACATTGGTCTATGTCCAATTTCTGCCAGACTACTTTCCAGCTTTCCCAGCAATTTTTACCAAATAATGAATTCTTATCCCCAAAACTTAAATCTTTATATTTGTCAAACACAAAGTTACAACTGTGTATTTTGTGTCGACTCTGTTCCACTGATCTACCTTTCTTTTTCTTAGTGAGTACCAGATAGTTTTGATATTTACTGCCTTATAATATGGTTTGAGGTCTGGTGCTGATGCACCTCCTTCGTTTACATTTTTTATTGGTTTCTTTGAAATTCTTGACCTTTTGTTCTTCCAAATGAATTTTGTTATTATTTTTCTAACTCAGTAAAATAATTTTTTAGTAATTTAATTGGAATGGTATTGAATAAATAGATTAGGTAAAATTGTCATTTTTATTATATTGACTTTGCCTACCCATGAATAATCAATATTTCTCCAATTATTTAAATCTGATTTTATTTGTATAAAGAATGTTTTATAATTATATTCATGTAGTTCCTGGGTCTATTTTGGCAGGTGTCCTCTCAGGTATTTCATATTGTCTACAGATATTTTAAATGGGATATCTCTTGCTATCTCTTCTTGCAGGATTTTGTTGGTGATATATAAAAATGCTGATGATTTATATGGGTTTATTTCGCCTCCTACTACTTTGCTAAAATTATTGTTTCAACTTGTTAAAAATACTTGAATCTTTAGTATTTTCCAAACATGCCATCATATTTTCTGCAAAAAAAGATAGTTTATTACCTCATTCCCATCCTGATTCCTTTAATTTCTTTTTCTTCTCATTATTATTGTTAGCATTTCTAAAACAATATTGAATAATATTCGTGACACATAGTGTAGTTTCTCTGTTTATCTTGTTAACAAAAGACCCCGGGGACCTTACAAAGGGACCTTAAATAAAACAGAGTTTGATCCCAGATTACAAAAGTGTTTACTGTCTGAGAAGAAGTTTGAAGAGGAGAAAACACCTGCAAGGGAGCAGACAGGGAGAAAGAGTGCTCAGCTGCTCAAACAGGAGTGGGAAAAGGGGGAGATAATATGGTATCTAGAGGCTTTCAGGTGGGGAAGGGGTAGGGAGAGTGTGGGGGAGGAGTGTTTGAGGGAGAAGACATCCGTAGACACAATAAACCAGGCAGCAGGATGTTTAGAAGGTCCCCAGCAAGGTCTTGAGTCTGCAGCTTCTGCTCAAGGTTGCCCTCGAGCTGGTCAAGGCTAGTGCTGTGGTTTCCAGCAGCTACAGTCATCTCCAAATTTGGCTAGAGTTCACTTGCGAAGGATCACTGGTATATCAAGCAACTCTGAGCCTCAGAAATCCTTCTAATTGGCTGATTGATGTGTAACTCCATTGTCCTGCCCTCCTGTGAAGAATGGAAATTCTAACCTAGAGTATAGTCATTACAGAGCCCATGTTAACAATCTCTTTTAATTAAATCTATTTTAGCTTTAACTTTGTCTGAGATCATGCTTGCTACCCCTGCTTTTTTTTAACATCAGGTGAAGCATAATAAATTCTATTCCAGCCCTTTATTTTAACTCTGTGTGCATCTCTCATTTTTAATTGTGTTTCTTGTAAACAACATATAGTCAGATTCTGACTTTTAATCCTTTCTGCCATTCTCCTTTTATGGATAAATTCATCCTGTTTACATTCAAAGTTGTAATTATAAGTTATGTGTTTCCCTCCATCCTATTTTTCCTCACTATTTATCCTTCTCACACTGTTTACCTTATCCCTCCTGAGGAGTCTAATTTACTTCTAACCACTACCTTGCCCTCTTATTGCTTAATCTACCCATCCTTCTAAAAGTCCCTCCCTTATCCTCTCCCCCCACCCTCCTAATTCTTAATCTAGGCAATCTTCTAAAAGTCCCTTCCTTATCCTATCCCCTCATCCTCTTATTTATTTATACATTTAGAAAACTTATATACCCTTCTAGATGCATATGTTGTTCCCCCTTTAACCCAGTTCCAATGAGAGTAAGGTTCCAGCACTACCAGCTACCAGCCCTCCACCCCAACTTGCTTCTTCTATATGTCAGTCCTTCCTTTTATACCCCATTTGTATGAGATTTCTCCTTTTTACTTCTCCCTACCCAGCTTTATTTTTTAGAATTAACCCATCATACTCAGCTCAGCCCAAGCCTTTTTTTCACACTACCCAAGTAATGATGACAGTCTTAAGAGTACTTATAATATTTTCACATTTAAGAATTAGACAGTTTGACCTTATTGAGTCCCTTATAATTGGTCTTTAATGTTTACCTTATGTTTCTCCTGAATCTTATATGTCAAATTTTCCATTGAGCTCTGGTCTTTTTGTCACAAATACCTGAAAGCCTTTCAGTTCAATGAATGTCCTTGTTTTTTTTTAATTCAGGATTATACTCAACTTTGATGGGTAAGTTAATTTTGGTCACAACCCTGGCTCTTTTCCTCTTCAAAATATTATGTTGCAACACCTATGGTCTTATAATGTAGAAGCTGCTATATCTTGTGTGATCCTGATTGTAGCTCCAAGGTATTTAAGTTCTTTTTTTCTTGTTGCTTGTAGTATTTTCTTCTCAACCTGGTAGCTTTAAAACTTGGCTATGATATTCCTGTAACTTTTCATCCTGGGATGTCTTTCAGGTAGTAATTGGTGGATTTTTTTTGGATTATAATGGAACAATAAGAGAGCCAGTTTTACCAGGATAAGACTAGGTAAAATAAAAGCCTAAGAGGCATAGTATAGTAAAGCAGGCTGCTGTTTAAAAAAAAAAAAATCTAGTATTGGGAGAGGCAGCATGGTATAGGAGATAAATGGAGTAAGGAAGACTTGGTTTCAAATCATGCCTATGACCACGGACAAGTGACTTAGCCTCTGGGCTTCATTTTCTTCATCTGTATAATTGTGAGAATGATTACCTACCTCATAGGATTGTTGTGAGGCTTAAATGAAATATATGTAAAGTTCTATGTAAACTTTGAAGTGCTATGTAAATAATGGGTATTATTATTCTTCAATGTAAACAAACTTAGAAATTACTGAAAAGCCAGAAGGGTAAGGAGAGAGAAAGTTAGCTAAACCCAGAATTCTTTCTAGATTTAAAAGGCAAATAGGGAAGCTATATGAAATAGAAGTTAGACAAGATTGCTGCAAGTGTGATTGCTTAAAATTCTTCAAATATATTAAGCAATGGCGGATTGCAGAAAAATTCATTTTCTTGATAAGAAAAACAGAATGATCTTGAGATAGGATTTTAATGTCTTGTCTTTTCCAAAAAGCAAAAACAAAAAATGCTTTACTCTTCAAGATGTGACTTACAGATAAAAGGCCAAAATAAAATAAATATCGCTCATAGAATCATAAGATTTAGAGCTCTACAAATTCTTAGAGATCAGTTAGTCCAACACCTTCATTTTGCAGATAAGGAAACTAAGGCTTGAAGAGTTCCTAGAAAAATTCAAGACAATCATATTGACAGGGCCTGATAACATCGCACTGAAGAACTATTTAAGGAGTTATAAGATAAAACTGCAGAAAATCAGTTATCAGTCAGTCAATAAATATTTATTAAGAACCTACTATCTGCCAGGCATTATGTTAAACATACTAAGAATGTTTAAAGAATGATAAAAGCAGGTGAAAAAATGGTTTTAAAAAATTGTATCCTTGCTCAAGGCTCAAAGTCTTTTGCTGGAGATAATAAACAAATAACTACGTATGTAAAAACGAGGTATATACAGAAGAAATTAGAACTAACCAACAAAGAGAAGGCACTAGCATTAAGAGAGATCAGGAAAGGCATCCTGTAGAAGGTAGGATATTAGCTGGAATGAGAAAAATACAACTGGAGGAGACCTTAGAGATACAACCTTTTCATGAAGCTGTAAGGATTCAAGTACTAAGGCCAAATGATTCACTATGGTTGCACAGATAGTGACAGAGCTCTGGCCTGGACCCAGAAGTCTTGACTCATACTCCATTTCTATTTCCACCAGACCACAGTAGTTTTCAATGATAACCAATTGTTTTAGTGTATGTCCTATATAGTATGACTTTTATATGTTGTCTTGCATCCTATATTATCCTATGCCCATCAATACATTATTCTTAGTCGTGGATTTAATCACAGTGATGGAAAAGAAGATTTTTTTTTACTTATGACTTGCCATTTCCTTTATTTGTACAAAATAGTGAATAATTATACCCTGGCTAGGAAAAGACAGTGGTTTAGGGTTTAAACAAGTCCTTCTGCCCTGAAGCATCTATTTTGAAGGCTTGGGACTAGCAGCTTTAGCCCCAGCATCTTTGAATTTGGACTTGGCAGGCTTGGAATCACTGGATTTTGTGGCCTTAGAATCAGATTTGGCTGCCTTGGGATCAGACTTGATGACCTTGGTGTCAGATTTAGTGGCCTTGGGGCCAGATTTGGTAGCCTTGGGATCAGACTTAATGACCTTGGCATCAGATTTGGTGACCTTGGGGTCAGTAGGCTTTGTAGCCTTGGAGTCAATGGATCTAGCAACTTTAGAGTTAGGCATCATGATCCTGGGGCCTGGACACTTGGTAGCCATCTTGTGGCCAGCACACCAGCCACTGGCCTTGGAGATCTTGGGCCTAAGGAGTTTGGTCTTGGAGTCTTGGTGCTCAGGGCCTTGATGGTCTCTGCTCGGGTCGTGATGGCTTTGGTGTTGTTGGCCTGCATCTTCTTCAGTCCCTTATATTTCTTTTTTTTTAAATTTTTAATTAATTCGTTTTGAATTATCAACAATCACTTCCATAAGCTTTTGAGTTTTAAATTTTTCTCCCCCTCACTCCCTATCTCCTTCCTCAAGATAGCACACAATCTAATATAGGCTATACATATATATTCCTATTAAACATTTTCACATTGGTGATGTTGCGGGTAAGAATTAGAACCAATAGGAGGAACCACCAAAGAGAGGAAACAAAATACAACAAAAGAAAGAAGAATAGCAAATAGTATGCTTCGATCTGCATTCAAATTCCATAGTTCTTTCTTTGGTTGTGGATAGCATTTTTCATCATGACCCTTCTTATATTTCTTGGCAAAACATATGTTTCTCAGAAACTTGGGATCAACCCCTTTTAGAAACATGTATCTCTGTGACCTAGGTTTCTTGATGCCATTTCTGCACCATCTTTGTGATTGGTTGTGGGTGATATGGTTCCTAGACTTAGCCACCTTTACACTCTACCAACCTGACATCTGTTACCTAATATGAGACCACAGTGCATGTAGCTATGCCATTACCCATTAATTTTGATAAATCATAGACTAACAAAGTTCCTGCAGATTGGAACAGGGCAGATCTGCCCATCTTATAAAAATGAAATATGTTCAGTCTCTTGACCTTAGAAAATATAGTGAGATACTGAAAAAATACTAGGGAAAAAAATCATCAATCAATTTGCAATTACTTCTAAGAGCTTGTTAGTGGGTAGTAATCAACATGTCTTTGAGTTAAGCAAATTGTGCCAAACCAATTTAACTTCTGGGATGACATGTTAGGGAACATCTATTACTTTCCTTCTAAGTGGCCTTTTTTTTTTTTTTTCCAGCTAGGCAATGGGGTTAAGTGATTTGCCCAGGGTCATACACCTAGTAAGTATCAAATGTCTGATGCCGGATTTGAAGTCAGGTCCTCCAGACTCCAGGGCCAGTGCTCTATTAAGTGGCCTCTTTTAATTTCACTAAGGTTTTTTATTCTATCCCATATTCACATTGACAACCATGTAGTCTTATCACTATTAATAGTGGCTGTGTGTTCTGTCATTTGGTCATGTCCAACTCTTTGTGGCCTTATGGACCATACATGCCAATACTATCCATGAAGCTTTTTTGGCAAAGATACTGGAGTGGTTTGCCATTTCCTTCTCCAATGGATTAGAGTCACAGCTAGTAAGTATCTGAGGCTAGATCTGAACTCAGGTCTTCCTAATTCTAGGTCCAGTGCTGTCTCCATTGTGCCAGCCACCTAGCTGCCTCCAGTGTTGGCTATACAAAAACACAAAAGAAAAAGACCTGGGAATGATTGTTGACCACAAGCTGAATGGGAATTGCTAGTATAAGATAGAGCTGTTATGAAAAACAAATGATAGCATAAAATATTAAAATAATATAACATCTAGGAGTTATAAATCATTTTTGTTCCATACACAAGCATTTACTAGAATATTCTGTCACCACATTTTGAAAAGCAGAAACTGAAGACAGAATAGTCGCAAAGATCATAAAGAGCAGGCAATTACATGGCTCTTGTATGAATGATTAAAAGGATGGAAAATGGATCTTCTAAATTACAGTAGTTTAGCCTAGGATCATAGATATGTATTTGAAAAGGACCTCAAAGATCATCTATTCCAACTACCTTATTTTGTAGATAAGGAAACTGAGTCCCAGAGGTTAAGTGACTTGTCCAGGGCAATAAAGGGAAGGCTGAGGCAAGAAGATCACTAGCCTTCCATGTAAGAACTGTTACAGGATGTGAATTGTTCTTTATGTGTACTAAGAAATAAACCAGAAAAAAGAGTGGAAAAATAGCTACATCTGTAGTCCTGTATTTAATTGTGGGCACCACATTTTAGAAAAGACTTTGAAAAATTGGAGTGCATCCAGTATGATTATGATCATAAAATTTAGAGCTGGAAGGGAACTCTGTAGTCATCTAATTCATCTCTCTGTAGAAATGAGAGATGGTGAAGGGGACTGGAGACCAAGCTATATAAGGATAAGTTGAGCAACAGAGGATACTTAACCCAGAAAAGAGAAGACTTAGGGACAATGATGCTGTGTTCAAGTGTTTGAAGGGCTGTCATATGAAAGACATATTAGAGCTGTTCTTCTTGCCTCGTAGAGTAGGATTAGAAAGAAGAAATGGGTAAAAGTTGCAGAGAAACAGGTTTTGTCTCTTTGTAAGAAAAAGCTTCCTACTAAGTAGAACTATTTAAAAGGAATGATCTTGGTATATGATTGTGATGGAATACTATTGTGTTGTAATAAATGATGAGCAAATTGATTTTAGAAAAACATGGAAAGCCTTGCATGAAATAAATGCAGAGTGAAATGAGCAGAACCAAGAGAACATTGTATATAGCAACAGCAATATTGTTTGAAGGATAACTGTGAACAAATAAGCTATTCTGAGTATTATAAATATTCAAATCAACAACAAAGGACCTATGAAGGAAGATGCTATCTACCTCCAGAGAAAGAACTGATAAATAGAAGTATGCATAGTAGGTGTGTGTGTGTATCTATGTCAAATGATGATCTTCTCTAGTGTGAGGTGGGGAGAGAGGGAGGGAGGGAGTTCAGAACTTAAAATATAACAAAAAATTAAATTAAATTTTTTAAAAATAAAATAAAAGGAAGGAGCTGTGCCTTTGAAAATACTAAGTTCTCCCATCACTGGACATATTCAAATAGAAGATGAATAACTACTTGTCTGAGATGATGTTGAGGGAGATTCCTATTCAGATACAGGTTGGACCAGGTGAGCTCTGAGATCCCTTCTAATTCTTATTCAAATCGGGAGAGCAGAAAGACGAGTCATCTTCACTATCAAGGTAATGGAAAAATGGAATGGACTCTTGAGGAAAAATAATAAGATTCTCTGTTTCTGATGTTCTTCAAAAAAAAAAAAGAAAAAGAAAAGGACAGGTCCTGTCAACTGTCCCTGGATGGCCTTTCATATTCCAGTCAAATATTATTATTTGACCTTTAATGCAAAAAATCCCTTTCCATAAGGCAAGGGGCTAGATCATAACTTTGTAATTCTCTGATATGCTGACACTTTTTTTGGATTGGATTGATGGGACATAGCAAACAAAGCCTCACAGGCAGGCACTATCTTACAAATGCTATTGTACCTTTGGGTCTCCATATTGTATTTTGTAATTCAATTACCCTTACACCACATTTTACAACACATTCTAAATGGATATATGACCTTAATATTAAAGATCATATTATTAAACATTTTGAAGAGAAGCAGATCACATATACCTCTCACAGCTATGAGTAGGAAATATATTCTTAATCCAAACAACAGATAGAAGAAATTACAAGATAGAACATAAATAACTTTGATTACAAGAAACTGAAAACCTTCTGTACAAACAAAACTAATGCACCTAAAAGAAGAGAAGCAGTTGAATATGGGGGAAAAACTTTGTATGAAGGTTTGGTATATTCAATACATATAAACAGTTAACATTTATATAGAACTAAAAGCCATTCCTCAATAGATAAGTAGTCAAAGGATATGGGGCAGCTAGGTGGTACTATGAATAAAGTCCCAGGCCAGGAGTCAGGAAAACTCATCTTCCTGAGTTAAAATCTGGCCTCAGACACTTCTTACCTGGACATAGTCAATCTAGTTGGTTGGCTGTAGTCCTTCATTCCTGAAGAGGACCAAAATGACTACGCTAGAGTCAAGTTTCAGTGTGTCCAACTGTGGCTGATCAGATCAATACAAGCTCAGAATGTTCTACCATGGATCAGGCACAAATACTCTGTTGAACATTTGGGGTGGATTCACTACATTTGTGCATCCTGTGTTTCCTTTGAGTTGTTTTAATTCTACTTTGCTCACAGAGCACGGCACCTGCTCTAATGTGGGCGTACCCATGCTGAGCAGTCCTGTGCCGGTGTCTTACATGTCACACAATTCCAAAGTTCTTAAGAGAGACCTTGAGAGTGTCCTTGTATTACTTCTTCTAACCACCATGTGAACGCCTGCCCTGTGTGAGTTCTTCATAAAATAGTTTTTTGGCAAGCATACGTTTTGCATTCGAAAAACATGGCCAGCCCATTGGAGTTGTGCTCTCTGAAGTAGAGTTTGAATGCTTGGCAGTTTAGTTCAAGAAAGGACCTCAGTGTCTGGTATCTTATCCTGCCAGCTGATCTTCAGAATCTTCCTAAGACAATTCAAATGGAAGTGATTAAGTTTCTTGGCGTGGTACTGGTATACTGTCCACATTTCACAGGTATACAACGAGGTCAGCACAACGGCTCTGTAGACCTTCAGTTTGGTAGTCAGTCTAATACCACTTCTCTCCCACAGTTTCCTTTAGAACCTCCCAAACACTGAGCTAGCTCTGGCAATACCTGAGTCAACTTCATCATCAATGTGTACATCCCTGGAAAGTACATTGCCAAGGTAAGTGAATTGATCCACAGCATTCAAAACCTCTCTATTTGCTGTATGTTTGGATGATAAGGTGCTGGCTGATGGAGCACCTGTGTTTTCTCAGTGTTAAATATTAGGCCAAAATTAGCACAAATAGCAGAGAATTGATCCATACTTTGTTGCATCTCAGCTTCAAAGGCTGCATTGAGTGCACAATCATCTGTAAACAGAAAATCACGAACCAACACTCCTTCCACTTTGGTCTTGGCTTGTAGCCTTTTCAAGTTGAAGAATTTACCATCCGTGTGGTGGCTGACCTTGATGCTGTTTTCATCCTCATTGCAAGCATTTGACAACATGGCTGAAAACATCATGCTAAAAAGCATGGGAGCAAGAACACAGCCTTGTTTCACTCCATTGGTGACTAGTAAATCTAGTAGCTCCACTTGAAACACAGTGGGTTGGTCCAGAGAAAATATACTGAGTTAGCTCAGGAAATTGTCCCAGCTTTTATAAAACACCTAGCCCCTCCAAACCTGTAATAGCTTACCAAAAAAAGTGGTCAAATATATTCCTATGGACAGAGCACCCCTGTGTAGCTACAGAATGAGGCATGTATATAGAGAGAGGCCCACACACGGTGAAAAGCCTGTCACTATGTTGTTTGATGGGAGGCAGAATAGACATTTCTAGCCTCTTCTCGTCCCGCCCTTCCTCAAGAGAGGTTTTCATTCTTGTTGGGGGCCATCTCCAGTTCCTGATCCATATCTTGCCACTGGTCCCAGATGACTCTGGAGGAGAAAGTGAAGCTGGTGACTTTGCACAGCCCTCCCTCACTTAAATCCAACTCACTTGCATGTCATAGCATCACCTCCCTGATGTCATGGTCCTCTTGGAGAACAAAAGAAAAACAACAACATTCCTGTCAGGAGAAGAAGCAGGAAGTTGGTACTGAAAGCCACCACTCTGCTTTTCTCAGAAAGAATGAGTGCCAGGTTAGAAGTCTATCTACTCCCTTAAATAGTATTAACTTAAGGAATGTAATCAGGTTTGAGCTAACTTTTGATTGCTTTATCATTTCTGGGCGGCAGGGTGACCCCAAGCTCTAACAATGAACACAAACAGCAATAGCAAAGAAGTCCATTTATCCAAATTGTAGCAAAGCAGAAATCGGAGAAGGTATACATAGGAGCGTATATGCTAGACAATCCAGAGTGAAGGAAGGAGTTTTCCCATTGGGAATAATAATAACTCAGCTCAAGCAAGAGAGAGGGCCTTGGACCTCACCCAAGGGGAAATATACCAAAGTCTAAAGTAGCAAGCTGGAAATTGGAACATGATGGAGACTGCCTGCTCTCATGTCTTCCCAAGAGTCTCTTCCTTCAGCAATCTGAAATAGGGTTGGATTCTTCCATCTTTTATCTCAAAGCTCGAAGAAGACTCACTTAGAAAGTCCTGAAGGGAAACTCCTATTTGAAGAGTCACCAAAGGGGCGACTGGCTGAGTACTGAAGCTCTTGCCTCTCACCAACTCCTCTGCCCCACCTTTACAAAAGACAGGGCATTCATCTCCACGAATAAGGAGAGAGTTCCATACCAATGGCCTTTGGGACAGGGGTTACCCACAGGTTAGGTGACTTACTCAGGATCATACAGCTAAGAAGCAACTGAAGCTGAATGTGAGCTCAGGTCTTCCTGACTTCAAGCCCAACTCTGTATCCACTGCACTACCTAAAAGAATTTATGTTGGGTAATATGAGTTACTGGAAAGAGTTATTCTTTTGAAAGAAATTGGCTCCTAAAATCAACTAATTTCCTTTCTCTGTAATTCCATGATCACCAAATAATCTTTTGCTTGGTCAGTTATCTGGCTTTTCCAGATAAGCTCTTTGATCCTGGAAAAGCAGATGATCTGGCTAGAGAACTTGAATATTTAGAAAATGAAAAGATAATACTAACCACCCTCCTGTCCTTTTTATTTTTTTTAAATTTTTAAAAAAATTTTTAGGCAGTTGGGGTTAACTGACTTGCCCAGGGTCACACAGCTAGTAAGTGTCAAGTGTTTGGTCTGAGGCCAGATTTGAACTCAGGTCCTCCTGACTTCAGGGCTGGTGCTCTATCCACTGCGCTGCCTAGCTGCCCCTTGTCCTTTTTATTAATTAATAAATTGGCATTCCTGTTTACAAATCAATTTCTTGTGGGTTTGGTTATTGCAAATCAATGATGGGTCCTGATCTCCACTGGGTGAAATGATAAAATTAAGGTCTTAACCCTCTAAAGCAGCCCATTGTGCCAGAAAAATCACTGGAGTGTGAGTCAAAAGACCCAGGTTCTAATTTCACTTGTAACATTAACTCTTTCGGTGACTTTAGGCAAGTAATTTTGCCTGAATGAACCTCAGTTTTCTCCTTAATAAAATAAAATTTGAAATAAAGTTTGTTTGAAAGTTCCCTTTCAGTTCTAACAGGTAATGGATCCTAAACCTTATGGGCCTACATCAGACAGTAACTTTGGAGTTCATATTAAACTGACACAGCACAATACTAAATGGTACTGACTTGTAGAAATAAACTAAAGGTAGAACTAGTTAAATTCAATAAAGCACCTTACCTTTTTTGTGGCACTTCTAAAAGTAACCATCTCCACAGTCCTTGCTTTGCCCCTCGGTCTCTTGCCGAGTAGACAGACTCCGGTAATCTGAATACCAGAAGCAGCAGGAAAAGAAAATCCTCAGGGCAAGTTAGTTGGCAGATAAACCTGGAAACTAGACTGCGGGGTCAAGGTTAGAGTCAGCCTGAAGTTATCAGAACTAGCAGAGGCGTAAGGAGACACTTGGTTCACTTTTCTCCTTTAACTGATTGGCTAACTACAACAGTGGAGATTTTTGATTGGCTGAATCTAAAAGTAGTCTGAGTCATGACTGCAGCACTCTGTGGACGAGGCAGTCCCAGAGGATTTATACCTAGGTTTTTGACTACAACTCTCCTTTCTCCTAAGAGGGCACCGAACTTGCCGATCGTACCTGAGTCTGCGCTGCGCTAAGTGAGTCCTAAGGCTTGTGTATGAGCTCCAAATTTCTTTTTCCCTGTGAGACTCTAGTCCTAACCCACTCTCACCTCTTGTCTCGGTTCTCTTCTAATCCTTTCTCCGAGCCTCTTTCCTCAGTCTCCACCTCAAGGATGGGGAGATTTGGGTGCAATTGCCCAAAGGGACTTCGAGGGAGAGGCGATTGTAAAGCTAAAGACATCTCCCCACGCCACCTCCCAATTCCTCTAACTTCTTCCCTTCTTCCCCCTTCAGTCTTTTACAGGATTCCGCCCCTGGACCTTTTCCCTTCTAGAGATGCCTAGGATAGATCTCACATCATGCCTCTCCCTGAGTCAAAATTCACTCCTTCACGGATTCCTGGGCTCCTACGGAGCGGAGCTACGGCCTCACCTGCTCCTCCGCCCCTGCTGGGTTCGGCAGCCCAAACGCCAGCACCCGAAGAAACGGGTGGTATTCGCTGACAGGAAGGGACTGCCTCTGATCACCGTGCACAATTTTTCTTGTGATGTTACAAATCCTAAAGAAGAACTGCCGCCCTTGAGCAGAATGGTGCAGCCGGTGCCAGCCTGCCCCACGAAGGTGTCCAGCTATGCCCTTGGTTTCTCTCAGCCCTTGGATGACTACGGTTGCTTCTGCAGGTGTCTGAAGGCCCAGAAGGTGTGCCTGGAACAGTGTGCCATCCAGGGGCGCTTCTTGCAAGGTACCGTTCAGGTGCACAACCTGGGATATGAGAAGATTGTGCAAATGCGCATCACTTTCGATGCCTGGACTTCTTACCTTGACGTACCCTGTGTTTATGTGCGTCACCTTTTCGGAGGTGAAATAGACACCTTCGCTTTCCAGATGGCACTGCCCAGTGGTCCCCCAGGCCCAGCTGGTACCATCCAGTTCTGCTTCTCTTTTCAGTGTGCTGGGCAGATTTACTGGGACAATAACCAGGGTTGTAACTACCACCTGAAGCCCTCAGGCTTCGTTCTTAGCGTGCCCTGTCAGTGAGCGTCTCTCTGAAACTCCTCTTTGAGCCGCCACAGATGGGTTGCCTATTTTCTTTGCTGACATCTAAAGGTTTTTCCTCTGACTAGCGGGGCTTGTACCTAGTCTGGGGCATGAAGGCGTGTTTTCTTTCCAGTGGTTTCAACCTTTTCTGCTCCTAGAGTTACAGTAAGACCAATAAATACCTGAGCTAAGTTACTAACTGGACATAGAATTCAAGTGCTTTTCTTCCTCACGCAAAAGCCAGGAAGGCGATTCCAGTTTTGTGTGAGTTATGGGTGTTGTTTTAAGATGTGAAGCTTCCTTTAGGAAGACACTGGGGGTACTGTTCTTTTGCAGAATTTTAGGGTTGATTTTAAACTGGGGGGGGGGGGGGGAGTTTCAGTTAATGTTTTAATTACCAGTATACTCGTATAGAGACAGCTATGTGGCTTAGTGGATAGAGCACTGGGCCTGGAGTCAGGAAGACCTAAGTTCAAATGTGATCTCAGACACTTAATAGCTGTGTGATCCTTGGTAAATCACTTAACTTCCATTTGCCTTAATCCACGGAGATGGAAATGGTAAACTACTCCAGTTTCCTTGCTGAGAAGAATGACTATTAAATAACCAATTATTAGAGATCCAGGGTTTTTTTTTTTCCTTCCTATTTACTCATTCTCTACTAGGTCAAGCCAGCATCTGAAGGACTTTGCTGATAATAAGATCGAATTAGCTTTCTCCTCAGTCTTGTTCAGACTCCACACAAGTGGGGAGGCCTATTATGTTCCACTCAGGCTTGGGTAGGGGGAGTAGACCCTTTATCTAGATTACCCAAGGCTGGAGTGGTCTGGGAGTAAGCGGGACATAATCAGTTACTTTCCCCAGCCCCTCATTAGAATAGGCCCACCTCACATTATAATATCCATTCTCTCATTAATTGTTAACCAATCAGAGTTAATTGCCACATGTTGGGAATACCCCCCCAATCTTCCAAGAGCAGATGGGAGCTGCGAGAAGCCTCCAAGATCTGTCTTTGGTTCATGAGAGATGGCAAAATGACCAAGCCTTTTAATTAATTATCCATTAGCAATAATTAATAAAATGATTAATTACCCAGAAACTATGTCTCTTGGACTTTGTATAAGTCACATTGCCAAGAAAAAACCCATGATAGTGTTGGTATGCTATGGTCCACAGAGTCAGGAAGCACTGAACACAACTGAACAACAATAATCACATACTCTAGCAGAAGGTGCCTGTAGGGAAAAGGGTGCTTTTCTGGTCTTCATACTAATGACAGCAAAGGCAGAGAATGTAAGCATGCTGAGTCCTCCTCTATTCCTTATGCCATTACATTTATGTTTTAATTTGAAATATTTTTCTTGCCCCTAAGCATTCTTCTACCTACAGGAGGATTTATTTTTTTAAAAATGCAGCTGTTTGTGAAAGGGTAATTTAAATCTGCCTCTTACCTTCACATCTCAACTTTGTCTTTTTCTTGATTAAAAGATGTTATTTAAAATGGAAAATATATATATTTAATAATTTATTCTATTAAAAAATAATTTATCTAGAGCTGCAATTCATGTAATATGTTGACATACTTGACACCACTGTGATTCTAGTAAAATATCTTGGGCTATTTAAACTCTGGAAAAACTTTTCTAAGTTTAACTGATGATGTAAGAGCTTTAATAAAAGTTATTTTCTTATTCCTTGCCTAATTACTTTACTTGTCCTACAATCGCTTGTAGTAGTTAAATGCTTCATGAATGCAGTTATTTGCAATTGTTGGGAGTGAAAGTTATGGCGATGATGAGCAAGCTGCAATGGTTTTATTTCTCTGACTAAACTGCCCCTAAGCAGGTTCACTTGTAGGGTGCAACAAGATCCATGCTCTGCCAGTATCCCTAGGAATGGTTATCCCTCCCCCTCATTCCCTCATCTCTGCCTATGTCTTTCAATTTTGACTCCACTGAAAGAAACTGGGGCAAATTTTGTGTCCAGCTGCAAGTCTGAAGCAATATTTCATTGTTAAGAGTAATGAAAATTAAAATACAACCGTAAGCTGGTAGCCAGGTTTGAACACCAAATTTGCATGGCTTTCTTTAGTTCTTCAAAGTACTGAGACTTCAGTAGAACTATTATCTCTTCTGGCTAAAGTCCTACTTTCCATAAAATACTTACATTGAGAAACCACAGTGTGCACATAGTAAAAAGAAGACATAATCCTTGACCTCTTGGAGCTTTTTTTTCTATTGGTTTTATTTTTTATTTTTTTCAAAATGTTTTATTAATTTATTTTGAATTATCAACAAGCACTTCCATAAGCTTTTGAGTTTTAAATTTTTCTCCCCCTCCCTCCATCCCACCCTCCCCAAGATGGCAAGCAATCTAATATAGGCTATATATATACATTCTTATTAAACATATTTTCACATTAGTGATGTTGTAAGAATTAGAACCAATAGGAGGAACCACCAGAAAGAGGAAACAAAACACAACAGAAGAAAAAAATAGGAAATAGTATGCTTCGATCTGCATTCAAACTCCATAGTTCTTTCTTTGGATGTGGATAGCATTTTCCATCATTAGGCTTTTGGAGATGTCTTAGATCCTTGCATTGCTGAGAGGGGTTAAGTCTATCAAAGTCAGTCATCGCTCAGTGTGGCTGTTACTGTGTACAACAGTTCTCCTGGTTCTGCTCACTTCACTCAGCATCAGACCATACAAGTCTTTCCAGGTTTATCTGAAGTCTGCCTGTCCATCATTTCTTATGGCACAATAGTATTCCATTACATTCATATGTCACATTCATAATTATGATTACTATCTGTGTCTTTCTGTCTATCCATTCCCCCCACCCCATTTATGCTTTTCTTTCTCCTTTCTCGATTTCCCTCCTCACTAATGTTTTGCTTTTGACCACCACCTCCCTCAGTCCCACCTCCCTTCTATTAGCCCCCTTCCTTTTCTTTCCCCTTTCCCCTCCTACTGCCTATAGGGCATGTTGGATTTCTATACCTAACTGATTGTTATTCCCTTCTTGAGTCAAATCTGATGAGAGTAAGGTTCAAACAACGCTCATCTCCCTCCCTTCTTTCCCTCTGCTGTAATAGGTTTTTGTGCCATTTCATTTGATATGTTACCCTTGTCTGCCTCCTTCTTTCCTTTTCTCTCGGTACATTTTCTTAGTTAGATCAGATTAATTTTTTTCATCATTACATCAAAGTCAATTTATACCCACCCCCATTATGTATACTCCTTTAACATGGTGTAACCCAGTGAAAATAAGCATGATCTTTCAGGGAAGGAGATGGATATTCAACAAAATAGGGGACTTCCATGCTTTCCTGATAAAAAGACCAGAGCGCAATAGAAAATTTAATCTAATACAAGACTCAAGAGAGACATAAAAAGGTCAATGGGACAGAAAGAAACAACATGTTATTAATAAGGGCAAACTGTTTACATCCCTACAAGGGAAGATGACACTTGTAACTCTTGGCTTTATTTTTTAAATTAAGTCTTTTTTCAATTAACAAGTATTTATTTTTTCTCCCACCTCCCTTCCAGTGAGGGAATATATTTATTTAAATAAATATAGTCAAGCAAAACAAATACCCACACTGGTTGTATCTAAAAATGTGCATCTTTAGTCTATCACCTCCTTGCCAGAAAGTGCATTCTCCATGATCAGTAGGAGCTTAAATTCTGAGAGAAGACAAAACCAACAGAAAGAACATATTTTGTTTTGCCTTAAAAAATGTCCTGGGATGATACCTCATCTTTCAGAATATAAAATAAATAAAGGAACATAAATCATCAGTATTTTGTACTTTGCCTACCAAAGTCAGCAGGAAGTGATAAAAAGAGGCCCAGTAGAGAAAAGAGGTGAGAGGTGAGAAAAGCCCAGCAGGGTTAATGGCAGAAATATGATGCGATACCCAGCAGGGAGTAAGACTCAGCAGAAAAGAATAATGTAATGGCACTGCAAGAAAATATGGGTATCTCTGCAGTGTCAGAAGGATAAATTGTCCCTCCATGAATGTTACCAACATACATAGCAGTTTTATGCAACCCCTCACATATACATTCCAGTAACTGGTGTCTCTTGGATACATAATACTTTTCCCATATGTCCTGACACACTCTTAAGGTTGGCTATTAGCTGAATATGCCTGGTACTTCCATGGTTACCTCTTCACTTCTGGATTGTAGAGGGATTATTAGTTTTGTGAGCAAGGGAATGATGACTCATTAAGAATAATTATTTAGGAAAGAGTGATTCTTTAGGAAGATTAATCTGGGAACAGAATGAGAGAAGAGATTTGAGGCAAAGAGACCGTGTACCAAGCTGTTGCAATAGTCTAGTAAATAGTTCAAATATGTTAACAGTCTGAGGTAGGGTAATGACTGTAATACTGGAAAAAAGGAAATTGTGAGAGGAAGTTGGGAGGGTTTGGTGATGATAATGACAGGCAAAGAAAAGTAAAAAATGATTAAGATTTTGAGGCAAGTTTTTAAAGTGGGGGTCACAAAATAGAGAAGTCAGAAAGATCAAATTGTTTATGTGTGATTGGGGGAAGATGAGACTTTCAGTGTAAGAAATGTTGAGTTTGAGGTGAAAATGTGTTATCCAAGTAGATAACAATTCAATAGAAATCTATTTGACCATGTTACCTTTTTGTTCAAAAACTTTCAAGTGCTTATCAGTACCTCTAAGACAGGTTCTTAGCATTTGTGTCATGGACCCTTTTTGGCAGTCTGATTAAACCTATGTGACACCTCAGAATAATGTTTTTAAATGCATAAAATCCAAAAGATTACATAAGAAACCAATTATGTTGAAACACAGTTGCCAAAATATATTTTATTTAAAGTAAATGAACACCAGGTTAAGAACCCTTGCCCTAAGATCAAATACAAACTCCTCAGCCCAGCAACTAAGGCCTTCCTAAATCTGGCTCCACCCTCCCTTTCCTGCCTCAACATTATTCCTCTTAATGAAGCCTTTGCTGTAGCCCAGAACCATAACTAGGGGGTGTGGCGATGAGCTTTTCCCAGCACTGAAATTTAAGGCATGTTAACATTCAGAATCCCTTCATTTCAAAGTTGGAAGAGACCTCAGCGGGCACATCTGAACCCAAATCTGAAGAATCCTCTGTGCAACACACCCAACAGTCATTCATCCTTTGCTTGAAGACATCTGTTTCGGCCAGAAACCCGGAGGGTCTTCCCCTCTCAAACTGATTTTGTTTTTGCTTTTTGCTTTACCTCATTTTTATTAAGCCTTAATCACTGAATGGGAATTGCCTCAGTCAAATTGAGACCTGTTAAAGATCTTAGCTTGAAAAGGCCAAAGTCCCCCACAACATCCTGGCCCATCTCCAGTCATCCTGATGGATATTTTGCCACTGGACTCAGACGACTCTGGAGGAGAAAGTGAGGCTGGTGACTTTGCACAGCCCTCCCTCACTTAAATCCAATTCACTTGCAAGTCATGGCATCACCTTCCTGACAGTCCTGGTGCTCTTCTAGAAGGAAGGACAAATAACTAACAACCAATGAAGACATCTAATGAATTTACTACCTCTCTTTTTTATTTGTTAATCGATGAGCATTTGTTAAGTACCTACTGTATGCTGGGCACAGTGTTAAGGCCTGAGGATACAAAGAAAAGCAATTAACAAAACAAAATAGTTTCTGGCCTCAAGGAGCTTACAATCTAATGAAGGAGACAAACATGTACAAACAAGTTACATACAAGATAAATAGGAAATAATCAACAGAGGGAAGGCACTAGAATTAAGGGGGATTGGGAAAGGCTTCCTGCGCAGAAGGTGGGATTTTAGCTGGGACTTTAAGGAAGCCCAGGAAGGTTGCAGTCAGAGATGAAGAGGGAGAGCATTCAGGGTATGAGGGAGCTGAGAGATTTAGTGTCTTACTGTAGGGACAGCCAGGAGACCAGTGTCGCTGGATTGAAGAGTAATGAGGGGATGGGGTAGAGGGATATAAGGGGTAAAAAAAACTGGAAAGGTAGGGAGGGGGCTAGGTTATGAAGGGCTTTGAATGTCAAAGGATTTTATAGTTCATCCTGGAGGTGATAAGGATCCAGTTTACTGAACAGGGGGTGACATAGCTACACCTGTGCTTTAGGAAAATCATTGCGGTAGCTGAAAGGAAGATGGACAGGAGTGGAGAGAGACTTGTGGCGGGTAAAGCAAGCAGTATTAATGCAGTAATAGTCCAAGCCTGAGAAGACGAGGGCCAGAACCAGAGGGTATAAAAGGACACTAGGCGGTGTATTGAGACGTGCTGCGAAGATGAACTCTACACACCTGGGGCACAGATTGAACTGGGACAGACTGGCGGAGAGGGTGCCTGTGTGGGTACGGGGAGAACGGTCCTAGACGGCAAGGACAACGATTTCCGTCTGAAACAGGCCGAGTTTAAGACGTGGGGAGGGCGATAGGCAGCGAAGATGTGAGGCAGGTCAGCATCTCGGATCAGGTTAGGACCCGGCTGGATAAACCGACTGAGAGTCGTCAGTATAGACATGACTGATGCCAAAGCTCGTGAGATTACCAAGTGAAATGGTTCGGAGAGGGGGCCTGGGCCCACTACATACAGAGCAGGCTGCGCACAGAATCAGGAGGGATAGTTAGGAGAGGGAAGGCCCTGGGATGAGGAGGGCTGAGGGAAGGCTTCCCGAGAGGGCGGGATTCTGGTTGGGCCTCCATTCTTTTCGGGAGAAAGCTGAGGAGCCAAGGTGACCCGGCCGGCTCGGCTTCCTCTTTACATGCCCGGCTGCTGTGCCCCTACGAGCCGTGCGGGAGGTAATCTGGGGGAGTGTAGGCAGAAAGGGGGAGGGCCCGAAACCGATCGGGAGAGGGCTGCAGGGGAGGCCGGGCCTCGGCTCCCAACAGCCGCCGCCGCCGCCGCCGCCGCCCCGGGCCTGGACTGAAGCCGGCGCGCGCCTCCCGATCGATCACCGCCCTTTAGCCAATTGTTGCTCCACTAGAGGGCGCCTCCGGCTCTCGCCTCGAGCTGCTGGAGGACCGCTCGAAAGACGCACCCGCCCGCTGGCGGCGTTAGTGACGTCGGCACCGCCCTCCCTCTGCGCGGGGCCCCCCCGCGGGAAAGAAAGGGGACGGGGGGCGGGGCGTCACGTCAAAGTGGCGTAGACAAAGGGCGGGCGGGCGCGTGCGCACACACTCGCCACCTAGTCTCTGGCTGGCGGTGGGGGAGGGACTGTGAACAGAGGGATCCTCAGGACTAGGACCCGGACCGGGTGCCGCACAGCCGGTGAGTATAACCTGGCCCGACCCTTGCCCTCCCAATATCGGTGACCGCCCAAGGAACAGAGAACAGGGTTGGGGAGAGGGAGGGTCAGGGGTCCGGCGTGGGTTAAGGGCCGGGGCTAGGTTCTCGGGGGCCTCCCTTGCCGGCTGTGGAGCTCGGGAGACACCATCGTGATCCCCCTGGGGTTCCCGGCGTGGACCATTCCGAGCTCCCCTTGCCTTCCTGGAGTGGAAGCTTCCTCTCCCCCGCCCGAGCTGCCCGTGCAGTCGGAGCCGGGGCACCAGCATCCACGCTGCATGGGGAGGCGGGCGCCCAATGGGGAAAGGATTTCCCTCCCCCCGCCCGCCTCCTCCCCTCTTCCCACCCTTCCTCCTCCTGATGGATCTCCCTCGGAAATCCTGCGCTGTATTGTTCCATTCTACGTGTCCTCGCCCTTCCTCCCAGCCTGCATTTTCTTTTTCCTTATTCGTTGGTGGCACTGGGGGGAGAGGGGAGAAAGGAAGGGAAAAGAGAGAAGGTGTTTCTTTCCTTTTCTTTGCTCTGGACCCTAAAGAACTGTTCACTGCTTTCCACTTTGGCATCTCCTCACCAGGGAAGTTGAGAGGCCCAGTCCATTCCTTAGGGAATCCTCCCGCCTGAGGGTCTTAAGTGTGTCCTCAGATTGTATGGCCGCAGGGCTTCTGCTCTTGGAGATAGGCTTTCATGGTTTTCGAAACAACAGTTTTGCCTTTTGCTATGAGGGCATATACGGTCCGGGAACTTACTGTCAGATGGCTCACACTGCATATTTTCTTGTGATGCATGTCTTGTAGTTGACTGCATGTCTTAGAGTTCTTTTTTTCTAGCTTGGCATAGGCATGTTTCACCTGAAGAATTTGTTTTTCAATGATAGTTTAGACTAATTAAACACACACACGCACATATACACACACACATATACATATGTATGGCTGTGCATATAGACACATATATCTATATGTTCATTGTGCTGCATATCTTATAGTTGACTGAATGTCTTTTAGTTCCTTTTCCTTATTTGGCACATCATGTTGTTTTGCCTGAAGAATTTGTTTCTTTTACTGTTAAGTTTGCCAAAATTTGAAAGTCCTAAGGGTGGGTACCTACCTCAGCTTAGTCAGTTTCATAACCCATGTGAAGCTCTGTTTAATCTGCCTCTTTAAACTTGGTAACAAGTCTTATAATAAAGCTAGTCCAGTCTTTTCCCTCTACCCATGACCTATTTCTAAGTTTCCAATTCAAGTTGAACCCTTTTTTGTGAAAAGTGTTATGGGGGAGGGGAGAGAGAGAGGGAGAACCTAATTCTATCTTTGTATGGTGTAACTTTAGCTGTGTCTTAAAAAGTTTCCAGATATGATCCTTTTAACTTTAGAAAATAGAGTTGGAGAAACTCCAAAGGGGAGTAATCAAATCAGAGTGATAGAAGACACACTAAAAAGATAAGGGATTTTCATTCTGGAAAGACAGAGGCATAGAGAGATGATCATAGTCTCTAAAATTATGGGAAGTGTGAAGAACTGCTTCTAATCTCTGGAAGCCAGCCTTCTTGAAGTCTTTCACCTTCCACATACTGGCCCTGTGACTCTGGGTAAGTTATTTAATCTCTCTGTGTCCCAGACAACTCACTAAGACTATAAATTGGAGAGAAAGAGCCAACCTACACTGGTAGCAGAAGTTTGTCACCTAGAATCCTATACTGATGAAATCACAAATCTGATAAAAAAACAAAACAAAACAGAAACTTTAAAGATAAATTTTGTTGTTGTTTAGTTCTTTTTTTTTTTCCCAGTCATATCTGAATCTTTGTGACCCCTTTTGGGGTTTTCTTGGCAAAGATACTGGAGTACTTTGCCATTTCCCTCTCCAGCTCATTTTATAGATGAGGAAACTAAGGCAAACAAGGTTAAGTGACTTGCCCAGGGTCACACAGCTAGTAATTTTCTGAGGCCAAATTTGAACTCAAGTCTTCCTGACTCTCTTCTTGGGGCTTTGTCCACTGTGCCACCTACCTGCCCTAAGAGCAGGTACATAGATGAAATTCACCAAAAGATCCCATAATATTAGAACTAGGGAGCATCCCTGGGTATTTTAAAGCACAATTTCTAGAAAGAGAAATATCTAGGATCAATGAAAAGTACGACCTTATATGCCTTAGCATAAAGTTTTAGAACTCATGAAGACTTGTCTGTGGCAACATAGTCACATGAGTATCAATCAGCAGGTATTTATTAATTGTCAGCAGGTATTAATTCTATTGGGGAAACATAAGTAGAATATAATATTTATTCAAATTTGATGTCAGCAGGGGGCATAGGGAAGTACCGGCCAGTTTGGGGATTAGGAAAGGGCTTATGTAGGAGGTGTGAACTGATCTTGGAAAGGGGTTAGGGATTCTGAGAAGCAGAAGTGAGGAGGGAGTACATTCAGTGGCATGAGGAACAGACAGCCTATGCAAAAGCACTGAAACTTGAGATGAAATGGCATGTTTGAGGACAGCTAGGAGGCCAGTTTCACTGAAGCACACATGAAAGGGAAGAGTGTGTGATGAGTTTGGAAAGGTAGGCTGGAGCCACGTGAAATGCCAAAATAAAATGCCAAATAGAGGAGTTTGTATTTGATTGAAGGGGCAGTAAGGAGCCATTGGAGCTTTTTGAGCAGAGGATGAGAGGCTTATGCTTTAGGAGCATCTCTGACAATTGTGTGGTGTATGGAGGAAGGAGAGACTTAGAACATTAGGAAGCTATTGTTAGAGCTCAGTGCAGAGGTGATGAGGGCCTATGAGAAATGAGGGTGGTGTTATGATCGGGGATGGCTGCAAGAGGTGTCGTCTAAGTAGAATCACCAAGATTTGGCAGCTAATTGGACGTGTGATGTCAAGGGAGTGAGGAGTCAAGGATCACTCCCAGGTTGTAGTTTATAAACCTGGGTGACTATAAGGCTGGTGCTACCCTAGACTGTCAGTCAACAAGCATTTATTAAACACCATACGCCAGACCACTGTGCTAATAACCTGGAAAAAAAAGAAAGGAAAAAAAAACCAAACCCAAACCAGTTCTTGCCCACGAGGAGTATACTTTCTTATTGGGGGGAGGAGGCATGGCAGCAACATGTAAATAAATAGGTACCTACAAGATAAATACAGAGTAGATAGACCTTATAGTAAGTAATAAATGTGGAGGAAGGTACTAGAAGCTGGGGAAGAAGGTACAGGAAAGGCCCCGTGCAGAAAGTGGGATTTGAGCTGATTCTGGAAGGCAGCCAAGGAAACTTAAGGTGGAGGCAAAGAGAGCAGAGCCTTCCGGGTATGAGAGATGGAATGTCCTGTTTGAGAAACTGCTGCAAGTATGTATGTCGGTGTAGGAAGGGGCCAGGTAGTGATAAACTTTAAATGCCAGAGGACTTCATATCTGATTCTGGAGGTAGTAATGGGGAGCCAGTAGAGCTCATTGGGCCTCTAGTAGTAAGGAGTAGGGGGTGACGTGGTCAAAATTGTGCTTTAGAAAAATTGCCTTGGCTGCTGAATTGATCGATTATAATGAGGAAAGACTTAAGCAGAAGACCTTACTATTACAGTAGTCCAGGCAAGAGGTGATAGGGCTCAAATTAGAGCTGTAGCTTTGTGAATGGAGAGAACAAGATGTATGAGAGATGTGAAAGTAGAAACAAGATTATCAATGGATAGGATATATGGGATGAGAGGGAGTGAGGAATTAAGGATTATACTGAAGTTACAAGCCTAAATGACTAGGAGGATGACTGTGCTTTAAATAGTAATAGGAACATTCAGAAGAAGGGAGAGTTTTGGGGAAGAGATAATGAATACTGTTTTGGACATACTGAGTTTGAGAGGTTAATTGGTGATACTTCTTGTGATACAGTGGATAGAGCTCTGGGCTGGGAATCAGGAAGACTCATCTTCCTATGTTCAAATCTGGCCTCAGACACTTACTAGCAGTGTGACCCTGGACTGGTCACTTAACCCTGTTTTCCTCAGTTTCCTTACTCTGTAAAATGAACTGGAGAAGGAAATGGAAAGCCACTCCAGTATCTTTACAAGGAAAACCCCAAATGGGGTGACAGAATGGGACACAACTTGAACTACCAAACAACAACACTTGTAGCTCAGTAGAGAGACTAGGGCTGATCTGGCATCTGCAGAAGAGATCATTGAACCCCCTTGGAACCTGTTGAGATCACCAAATGAGATAATATAGAACAAAAGGAAAAGGGAACTCAGGGCAGAGCCTTGGGAAGCAATCACAGTGGGCAATTACATGGATCAAGAACCAACAAAGGAGAATGAGTAAAACAACAATTAGGAATTATTTTGCCCAACTATATGCCAACAAATTTGACAATCTTAGTGAAATGGATGTATATTTACAAAAATATAAATTGCCCAGATTAACAGAATAGGAAGTAAAATACTTAAATAACCCCATCTCAGAAAAAGAAATTGAACAAGTCATTGATGAACTCCCTAGGAAAAAATCTCCAGGGCCAGATGGATTTACATGCAAATTCTATCAAACATTTAAAGAACAATTAATTCCAATACTATATAAACTATTTGGTAAAATAGGTAAAGAAGGAATCTTACAAAATTCTTTTTATGATACAAATATGGGGCTGATACCTAAACCAGGAAGAGTCAAAACAGAGAAAGAAAATTATAGACCAATTTCTCTAATGAATATAGATGCAAAATTTTTAAACAAAATATTAGCAAATAGATCATAGCAACTTATTACACGAATAATACACTATGACCAGGTGGGATTTATACCAGGAATGCAGGGCTGGTTCAATATAAGGAAAACTATCAGCATAATCCATCATATCAACACCAAAACTACCAGAAACCACATGATCATCTGATGCAGAAAAAGCTTTTGACAAAATACAACACCCATTCCTATTAAAAACACTAGAGAGCATAGGTATAAATGGAGTCTTCCTTAAAATAATAAATAGCATCTATCTAAAACCTTCAGCAAGCATAATATGTAATGGGGACAAGCTAGAAGCATTTCCAATAAGATCGAGGGTGAAACAAGGATGTCCATTATCACCACTATTATTCAACATCATACTGGAAAAGTTAGCTTTAGCAGTAAGAGAAGAAAAAGACATTGAAGACATTAGAATAGGCAAAGAAGAAACAAAGCTATCAGATACTCTTTGCAGGTGACATGATGTTATACTTAGAGAATCCCAGATAATCAAGTAAAAAAATACTTGAAATAATAAACAACTTTAGTAGAGTTGCAGGCTATAAAATAAACCCACATAAATCATTAGCATTTCTATATATTACCAACAAAGCCCAACAGCAAGAGATAGAAAGAGAAATTCCATTTAAACTTACTGCAGACATTATAAAATATTTAGGAGTCTACCTCCCGAAACAAACCCAGGAACTCTATGAACACAATTACAAAACACTTTTCACACAAATAAAATCAGATCTAAATAATTGGAAAAACATCAGTTGCTCATGGGTAGACTGAGTTAATATAATAAAAATGACAATTCTACCTCAGCTAATTTAGTCATTCAGTGCCATACCAATCAAACTACCAAAAAATTATTTTATAGAGTTAGAAAAAATAATAAGATTCATTTGGAAGAACAAAAGGTCCAGAATATCAAGAGAACTAATGAAGAAAAATGCAGGGGAAGGTGGCCTAGCCATTCCAGATCTTAAATTGTATTATAAAGCAGCAATCATCAAAACTACTTGGTACTGGCTAAGAAATAGAGTGGTGGATCAGTGGAACAGGTTAAGTATGTAAGACACAGTAGTCAATGACTATAGTAATCTATTATTTGATAAACCCAAAGACCCCAGCTTCTGGGATAAGAACCCACTCTGAAAAAAACTGCTGGGAAAACTGGAAAAGAATATGGCAGAAACTAGGCATAAACCAAAATCTCACACCATGTACCAAAATAAAGTCAAAATGGGTACGTGATTTAGATATAAAGGCTGATACTATAAGCAAACTGAGAGAGCAAGGAATAGTTTACATTAAATTGAAAAGTTTTTGCACAAACAAAGCCAATGCAACTAAGATTAGAAGGAAGGTAGAAAATTGGGAAAGAATTTTTACAACCAGTCTCTCTGATAAGGGCCTCATTTCTAAAATATGTAGAGAATTAAGTCAAATTTATAAGAATGCAAGCCATTCCCCTGTTGATAAGTGGTCAAAGGATATGAACAGATAGTTCTCAGATGAAGAAATTAAAGCCATCTATAGTCATATGAAAAAATGCTCTAAATCACTATTGATTAGAGAAATGCAAATCAAAACAACTCTGAGGTATCACATCACACCTATCAGAATAGCCAACATGACAACAGGAAAATGATAAATGTTGGAGAAGATGTGGTAAAATTGGAACACTAATGCATTGTTGGTGGAGTTGTGAAATGATCCAACCATTTTGGGGAGCAATTTGGAACTATGCCCAAAGGGCTATAAAAATGTGCCTACCCTTTGACCTAGCAATAGCACTTCTAGGGCTATATTCCAAAGAGATCACACAAATGGGAAAAGGACTTACATGTACAAAAATATTCATAGTAGCTCTTTTTGTGGTGGCAAAGAATTGGAAATTGAGAGGATGCCCATCAATTGGGGAATGGCTGAGCAAGTTGTGGTATATGAATGTGATGGAAAACTATTGTACTATAAGAAGTGATGAACGGGCTGACTTCAGAAAAACCTGGAAAGACTTGTATGGTCTGATGCTGAGTGAAGTGAGCAGAACCAAGAGAATGTTGTACACAATAACAGCCACGTTGTGTGATGACTAATATTGATAAACTTAACCCTTCCTGGCAATACAAGGATCTGAGACATCTCCAGAGGCCTTGTGATGGAAAATGCTATCTATACCCAAAGAAAGAACTATGGAAGCTGAATTGTTATTTTTTTTCTCTTCTGTTGAGTTTTGTTTCCTCTTTCTGATGGTTCCTCCTATTGGTTTTAATTTCTACTTATAACATCACTAATGTGAAAATATGTTTAATATGAATGTAAATGTATAGCCTATATCAGATTGTGCGCCATCTTGGGGAGGGTGGTGGGGAGGAAGGGGGAGAAAAATTTTAAACTCAAAAGCATATGGAAGTTATTATTGATAAATCAATTTTTAAAAAAGAGAGGAAAAAAAGGAGAGTGAGAAGATCAAATCAGATTGGTAGGATAAGAACTAGGAGAGAATATCCTGAAGGAGAAAGTAAATAATAGTGTCATACTTCAGAGAGGTCAAGAAGAATGAGGACTGAGAAAAGGCCATTTTGTTTGGCAATTTAGAGATCGTTACTAACTTTGAAGAGAACATTTTCAATTAAATGATAAGGTTGGAACCAGATTGCATTGAGTTTAGAAAAGAGTGAAAGGAAGAGAAGTGAAGGTAGGGATTCTATGTGGTTTTCTCAGGACTTTAGCTGGGAGAAGAGATGTAAGACAGTAGCTAGTGGGATGGTGAGATCAAGTGAAGTTTGTTTCTCCACTCCCCATCCCCCACCCCTGTAAATGAGGGAGATGTGAGCATGTTTGTAGGCAGCTGGGGAAGGACCCAGGAGATAAAGAGAAAATGAAGTTAAGAGAGAATGAAGATAATAGCGGGAGCAGTTTGCTAGAGAAGTCAGGAGTGGATAATATCAAGGGTTCACGTAAATAATTTGACCTTGGCAAGAAGAAAGTTACCTCCTCATCCGAGACTGGAGCAAAGGAGTAGATGGTGGGAGGAGATGTCTAAATTACAAGAGATGAAATGGAGGGGAGAAGGGAAAGCTCTTAGTGAGAGATCTCAATATTTTTAGTGAAGATCTAGGCCCTCATCTGTTGAGGGGATTGGGAAAAGGGGTACCATAGGAAGTTTGAGATGAGGCTTGAATATTCTCTTTGGAGAGTAGGATAGGAAATCAATTAGAAATAGAATGTTTGACAGAAATAGGGAAATTCAGAAGGAGGCATGGTATGGGGGAAAGATAGAGTTCTATTTCAGACATGTTGCATTTGAGATGCCTATAGGAAATCCGGTTGGAAGTGTCTTAAAGGCTTGGTGATTTGAGACTGAAACTCAGAAGAGAGACTAAGATTGGTTGTATTTAATTCAGTATTTCAGTGAACAGTTATTAAGTGCCAACTGTGCACTTTAAGTACTGGGGATACAAATAAAAAAAGACAGTTCTTGCCCTCAAGGGGTTTACAGTTTGAGGGAAGACAACACACAAAAAGAAGCTGAAAAATAGATATCTGGGAGGGCTCAGGGAGCATGATGGTATGATGTTCACACAAGTCACAGTCAAAGAGAGCAGTTGATGGCAGAAAATGAAGAGTTACCTGGAAAGTTCGGATGTGATCCCCTTCTATAAAGGAAGGAAGGCTTTGGAAGGAATTTATTGCTCTACCCTCCAGCCCTGCAATCAGAGGGGAGAAGACAGCTAAGTAAGGGAATTGAAAAGGTGTTGAGTATCAGAAACAAAGTCAGTGATAAGCTTTATGGGTGAGATATGATGTTCCAAGTAGTTGAAACACAACAGAGCTACTGATGGAAAATGGAGAGTTGTCATATACAGATATCCAGGAATCATCTGTGTAGATTGATGCCACCACTAAAATAGAGAATTTAGAGAGAGAAGAGGGTTCAGCACAGACTTTAGGAGTATTCCAGCAAATTAAGGAGCAGGACATGGGTGATATCTTCAGTAAAGGAAACTGAGGCCCAGACAGGTAGGAGGAGAGAACCAAAGGAGAACGTGTATATTGAAGAAAAATATATAATACTAATATTGTGCTCTTTATTATTAAATGGCAAAGTGACTTTTATGAGAGGCCCAGGTAAAGGACCGACCCAGGAGTCAGGAAGACCTCCAGTGAAGTCTTGTCTCTGTTATGTACTTGCTGTGTAAACCATAGGCTAACTTTAACCTCAGTACTTTTAGGGTCTTAATTCTCCAAGACTACAAATTACAGATACATTGTGATCTGTATTGATAGAGGCACTTTCCACAAGAGTTTTTCCTTTCATTCATTAAATCACAAGTGCTAACCAAAAGGGAGTTATTGATCATAGGATCATAGATTTAGAGCTGGAAAGGACCTTAGAAGCCATTAAGTGCAATTCCCTCATTTTACTGAACAAACAGATTAAGTGACTTGTCTAGGATCACACAGCTAAGGATGTATTTGAGATTTGAACTTGGGGATTACTGACTCAAGTCCAAGTGCCCTATTTGTTATACCACACACTGTCTCCCATGATTGTTTTAATGACCTAATATTCATTAACATATGCAAATCTTTGTCCAGTATATAATTTCATTCTGATCCTTAATGTATATTTCTTATTGAATCCTGATAGTCCTATATTGATCCTTAACATGATTCTCATTGAAAATTAGATCATTAATGATTTAATAAAAATCATGATTAATTCTTCCACTGAAAATCATACTAAGATGATATAAGTGACCTGTGCTTTTGAAATCTTTCCAACAAAGTACCAGCTCAAATATGTGCTAACGTGGAAGGTAGCAGTGATCTGTGTCGTGTAAGCTGGCAGCTGGTGGTGCAGTGGATCGTGCACTGGGCCTGGCATCAGGAAGACCTGACTTCAAATTCAGCCTCAGACACTTACTAGCTGTGTAACTCAGTACAAATCACTTAATCTCTCTCTGCCTCAGTTTCCTCAAATGTAAAAAGGAGATAATAAAAGTACCTACTACCTCTCAGGGTTATTGTGAGGATCAAATGAGATAATATTAGTGATAAATTTTTAGAACAGTATCTGGCATATAGTAGATGCAGTATAAATTTGTGGGAACACAACAGTGAGATCATTCCTGCCCTCAAGGGGGTTTACTTTCTACTAAGGAAATACAACATGTCCATGGATGAGTAAATACAAAGTCATTTGAGACATCGTCTTTGACTCCTCACTTTCATTCCTAATTTCTAATCTGTTGCAAAGCCCTTTCGATTCAATCATCTTTCCCTCCAAACCAAGAGGGTAGTAGTAACCTTCCCTGTTGTTAGCTAGTGGTGGGACTTGTTTTCAACACAACTGAACTCCCCCTTCATCTATTATCATCCAGCTCTACCTTTTCTTGCTTCAGGCATCCCATGGCTTTGCAGCCTCCCCAAAACTCCCCTTTTGGTCTGGGTGTTAGGCCCTCACAGTGGTAATAACCTAACTACTACCTATAAGGGCACTCATACCAGTAACAGTGCAGGCAAAATTTTCCCTCAGCATACTCACACCCTGCCCCCTATATCATCTTGTGGCTGTTGCAGTTACCACTTTGTGGACTCTGTACTCCCCCACCCTTTTAATTTTTAGTAAAGAGTAAGCAGGATGGGTTGCAGTATGTATCACAAATCTTATTGTGTATCTTTTCTGTCAATCCCCCACCGCCCTTCCAAACTTCCCTGTTTTTGTCAAAGGTACTGTCATCTTTACAGTTTCCCAGGTTCACAACCTCAGTGTCATCTTCAATAAGCTTAGCACAGTGCCCAACATCCTACCGTGTGCCAGGCACTGTGTTAAGCAAATTCATGATCCTTAATAAATGCCAGTTGACTGATTCTACTTCACTCCACATATCCAATCAGTTGCCAAGTCTTGTCCATTTTGTCACTATAACAGTGCTCGCATCCATCCCCATCTCTTCACTAACACATCTACCATCCTCATTGCTCACATCTCTATTGTTATATCGCTTTAGCAATATGCTCTTGGGGTTTTTTTTTGTTTGTTTTGTTTTTTGGCTAGGCACCGAGGTTAAGTGACTTGCCCAGGTCACACAGCTAGTAAGTGTTATGTGTCTGAGGGTGGATTTGAGCTCAGATCCTCCTAAATCCAGGGCTGGTGCTCTATCCACTGTGCCACCTAGCTGCCCCCACAACATACTCTTCATTGGGCTCCCTGACTAAAGAGTTTCCTTTCTTCATTCCATCCTCTAGTCATTCAGTCACTTTATAAAGCACTTATTCATGCTTACTGTGCTAAGAACTGGAGATGCAAAAGTAAAAGTAAATTAATCCTTGTCTTCAGAAAGTTTATATTTCTTTTTAAAATTATGTTTTTCAATTAATAAACATCTATTTCTTCTCTCTTCTATATCTCTTCCATCCTCCTGATTTTTTTAAAGAAAAGAAAAACAAAAACATTGTAACAAACATGCATAGTCAAGTAAAACTGATTTCTGCATTGGCCATGTCCATAAATAGATGTCTCAGTCAGCACCATGAGTCTATCCCCTTTCTGTCAAGGTGTGGGTAGCATACTTCGTTATAGATTTTTGAAAGTCAAGGTTAGCCATTGCATTGATCAGAGATCTTAAATCTTTCAAAATTGTTTGCCTTTACAGTTTTGTTATTGGATACATTGTTCTGCAGTTGCATCAATTTGAACAAGTCTTCCCAGGTTTATCAAACCCATATTTTTCATCATTTCTTAGAGCATAGTAGTATTCTAGTACATTCATGTGCCATGATTTCTTTAGTCATCCCCAATTGATGGGTATGCCTTTTGTTTATAGTTCTTTGTCAGCACAAAAAGAGCTGCTCTAAATATTTTTGTATATATGGATCTTTTCTTTGATCTCTTTGGTGGGGTATGAGTCCTAGTTACTAGGTATAATAATTAGGTATCATTGCTGGATCAAAGGATTTGCACAATTCAGTGACTTTTTGATTTTGCTTTACAGAATGGTTGGACCAAGTAACAATTCTACCAATAGTGCGTTAATACCCCTGTTTTCCCCACAACTCTGCAACATTTGTAATTTTCCTTTTTTGTCAAAACTTTGCAAATCTGATAGGGGTGAGAGTAGAACCTCAGAGTTGCCTTAATTTGCATTTCTTTAATTATTAGTGCTTTGTTGTTAATAGCCTGGCTTTCTTTCTTGGAAAACTGCCTATTCATAAAGAAGCTTACCTTCTAGTAGGAGAAACAATATATGTACATATATGAATGCGTATTTGCAGAATGTATAAAAGACTAAGGATGCGTACTGTCTTTTACCTCTCTTTATATCCCCTAATAAATGTTTATTGACTGACCAAAAAAATTAATTTTGAGTGGGAAAACCAGAAAAGACTTCATGAAGATGGTAGTGTTTGAATTGTTCTGAAGGAAATGAGGGGTTCCCAGAGTTGAGGGTGTAGTGCATGGAAGACAGCAGGTGCAAAGGAGTATAAAGACAGTAGATGGAGTAGCACAGCTACCAAATTAATATTCTTAATACTTAAGTCTGTGTTGCTTCCCTATTCAAGAAGCTCTGTTGTCTTATGACTGTAAGGTCAGATACTTCATCTTTAGCTCAACCTTTTAAAACTCCTAGTTTTTGTGTAAATTTCATGATGCATGTAATTATTACAGTAGTACATATGTATAATTTATAAATGAAACATAATCAGGAAGGTACATCCTTGAATTTTTTACTGATGGGGTGTGCTGTCAAAAAAAAAAAATTGGAGGCCGCTAGACTAGACATCATTTATGTAGCATCTTCTGGGAAGGCAAATAATTTCCCCTATAAATTATGTATTTGTTTCTCTCTGAGTAATGTGGGATTGTCAGTTTCTGACAGGACTGATGATGTTCTTTTGAATACGTCCAACAGGAATGTAGCTGACTGGTTTCTGTTCTTAAGTATAAGTGCTTTTCCCAGGCTTGTGCTCTCTCAGGAAGTAGTGCTTTCCTTTAAATTTCTATTGACTTCCACTGACTAAAGCTGAAGAATATTTGATCTTGGTTGCACTTGAACAGTATTGCATATTTAGTGCTTCAAGTAGAGTTCCATTATGTTGTTTCTTTGGTAACTTATCTTGTAGCAATGCAATATTTATTTTATGGGATATATTGATATAGTCTGCAACATAATGAATCTGTGGTACAGCGAGATCTACTTAAAATGTTTTTCTTCTTTCGTGCTGCAGAAAGATGGGGAAAGAAAAGATTGTGTAATTTTTCTCAGGAGATACTTGTGCATATAATTGCTTCCAATTTAGATGCCTAGAGAGAAAGATACAGTCACTTTTACTTAGCTGACCGGGAAAAGCAACATTTTCTTTTGCCTGCTGAATTGTCATTGTATTTTCCTAGTACTGACTGAGTTTGTAGTTGTGGCCCACAACCTTTCTGGCATTTTAGGACCTTTCTGCAGGATTAAGATTTTTGTAAATTTTTGGACATGGAACAAGAAGAAAAGCATTATCTTTTTGGTAAGAGTGTTGTACAGATTGATCTAGTAGATCTTGCTTGGATGACTTAACGGTTTTCTTTTAAAAAGCTCATTTTGTCACTTTATAGACTTGTTTAAATAACCTATCAAATTTTTTATGAATAAATTTTGTTTTGACAAATAATTGCAGTGTACTTACAGTTGAATCCTAATCCCCATAAAACAGTGAAGTAAAACAGCATTAAAGTGATTGTGCCCCATATTACATGCAGCTTATGTGTTAGTAGTTTTATTAAAGAAAAAAAATTGTAGCAGCATTGCCCAGTGTTTTAAATATGAATCATGTTTAAAAGTTATCATTTTTTTAAGGTTATTGCATTTTGAATGTTTTGTTTATTCATGGCATTACTTCATACAGTTTTCCCCTTATTTCTTTGAATTCTTCATATACATCCCTTATAACACTGTAATATTCCATTATGTTCATATTAACCACTGTTTTTTCAGCCTTTTCCATTTGTTGGGAAACATAGTTAATTTCCTTTTTCCCCCGATATAGTTTTGCTATGAATTTCATACAGGTAAGTCTTTTGTAAAGTATTTTGCAAAATTCCAAATTGTTTTTACCAGCTATAAATTAATATGCCTGTTTTCCCACATCTCCACCAACGTAGCATTTTTCCGTTGTTTGCCATTTTCATCAATTGGATGAGTGTGAGATAATACTTTAGAATTTATTTAATTTCTATTTGTAGGAGAGGTTGCCCTGGTAGAGTGGATGGAGAGCTGATCTTGGATCCAGGGAGACCAGAGTTTCAGTTCCCCCTTTGACACATACTAAGATTATAAGTTCCAAAAAAGATGTCTGCTTGCATTGGTAGAAGGAATTTTTTTTTTCTGAGAGTTCTCTATATACATGAAATCGTAGGTCCATTCAAAATTCTATGATTATCTATTTTGAGTACCTTTTAGATTGTTGTTCATAATTTGTATCTTTTCTGCTAAATTGTTTATTCTTCGAAATGTGATAAAAATGTGTTTGACTTTTTGACTGTACATATATTAGGGATTGGCTTTTTTTGTATAAATCCAATTTAGCCATAATGAAAAAAATTTGGATATACTACTTTGCTAGAATTACAGTATGTCTGTATCAGTGTTCATTGGAAGTATTGATGTTTGCTTTATTTCTTCTTGGTTTGGTAGCAAGTTTATATCAGAATTCGATAGAATACCTTTTCCCCTATTCTTGAAAACAGTTTAGACCACATATTTATTATTTGTCCTTTAAATATTTCATAGAAGCCACTTGTTTATACTTGGAAGTTGTTGCCAGTTTTTTTAATGGGATTTTATTTATGGCTTTCTCAATTTATTTTTCCAAGATTGGGCTATTTAAGTTATCTATTTCCTCTTTTGTTAATTTTGTCATCTTATTTTTTTAATAAGAGGTAGTATGGTATGAGCATAGTTATGACCACTCTATCATCTAGCTGGAACTGAATTTTTTTTTCATTTAGGCATATCAAATACTTCAGTATATCAGGATCATAGATCTCTTAGAGCTGGAATGGAAGCCATCTCTTCCAACTCCCTCACTTTACAGATTAGGAATCCTAGACCTGAGAGGGTGAATAATTTGCCCAATGTCACACAGATAAGTGGCAGACATAGGATTCAGACTCAGGTGTACTGATTCCAAATCCATCAAAAATGACAAATTTGAATTTGAACTGTCAAGAAGCAGCTTTTAAGTTGGACATTGGGGTGGCTTCAATTAATCTTTAGCTACATGAAATTAACATTTTGGAAGTTCTATTATAGAATTGTTCTGTGAAGGCAGAGGATAGGTGGAAATCATTATGGAATTGGAGTTAGAGAAAATGAATTGTGATCTAGCACTGCCTGTTGTCTGACCTTGGGTAGTCAGTCAATCAACAAACACTTGTTAAATACCTACTGTGTGCTAGCCACTGTGCTTAACCCTCATCCAGGCACTTAATCTTTCTGTTCCCCAGTATTCATATCTGTAAAATGATGAGGTTGAACTAGATAACCTGTAAATTTCCTTATTTTAAATTTACGATCCTACATCTCACTAATGTTATTCTACCACTTATAGACTTTGGTGTCAGATTTGTGATTTTTGTTGTTGTTGCTGTTGTTGAGGCACTTCAGTTGTGTCCGACTCTCCGTGAACCCCATTTGGGGTTTTCTTGACAAAGATACTAGAGTGGTTTGCCTTTTTTTTTTCCCAACTCGTTTTACAGATGAGGAAACTGAGGCAAACAGGGGTAAGTGACTTGCCAAAGGTCATAGATTTGTGAGTGCTGTATATTATTTTGTGGTATACAGTCATGGTAGCGCATAGTTTGCTCCCCATTTCAAAGTACAATATAAATGTGAGTTATTTCTTCGTAGTTAGAATACCTTTTAAGAAAAGCTCCCTCCATTGGCAAGTTGTATCCTGGCTTTGCTTTCCTCACTTAATTTTTACCTTGAATTAATAGATCTTCCGGTCCTTTGTCTTACCACCTCTTTCCTGTTCTTACCTTTCTATGCTGAGTGCTCCAGGAACAATTTATGTATTTCCTCATAACCTCTTATTATCCCCATCAAGTTCCTTAGCTTCCGCATCATTTCCACAACATTAAGTTCAACTTGACATTTACCCTCATGTTTTTTCTGACTATGAGAGTCCTTTGATTCTTATACCAAGTTGTTTTGGAAAGTACAGATTGTGGGGATCAAAATTTGAATGAAATTGTATTATGAACAAAATTAGCACTGAAGGCTTCTAGATGGCTTTTTAGTCCTTAAGTCAGCACAGCCAAATGAGTAAGTTGATTGCACATTCTGCATGATATAATCACCACAAAGATGTGAGAGGCAGGTGTTTGTCAGTGAGAAGGACCTAGACCTAGACCCTAGTTATCAGGAAATCTGACTATTAGCTCTGGTGTTGGTAACAACTAGCACTGTGACCTTGGATAAGTTAGTTCCTCTTTAGAAGCTTAGTTATCTATAATCTTTTTTTTTTTTTTTTTTTTTTGGCTAGGCAGTGGGGTTAAGTGACTTGCCCAGGGTCACACAGCTAGTGTTATGTGTCTGAGACCGAATTTGAACTCAGGTCCTCCTGAATCCAGGGTTGGTGTTCTATCTACTGTACCACCTAGCTGCCCCAGCCTAGTTATCTATAAATAAAACTATAAAACCTGCCACTTAGTAAGCACTGTATAAATATTTATACCAATGTGACCAGGAGTGAGCTGCCTAAAGTCCCTGGTTCTCAGTTTCCTCATCTTTAAAATAAAGAGATTAGATTAGATAGCTCTCTAAGTTCCCTTCCAGCTCTAAATCTTTGAGCCTGTGATCCAATCTCAAGACTGGGCAGGTTAGACAGGAGGGAATTTAAGCCAGTCTGCTGTTGCAGTGACTAGGATTAAGCAGAAATTGGCATTACATAGCCTTGCTTTTGTCTATAACAGTCTCCCTTTTCCCCTTCTTCTTTTTTCCTTTTCTCAGATTTTTCTGTCATTCTTTATTAATGCTTTAAAACCTAGAAGGTGACTGTAATGAGGGATGGAACCAAGATGGTAAAGTGGCAAGAAGTGCACAGCAGGTTTCCCCTTCCACCCATCCAAATTCTTTCAAACAGATCTAGAAAATGCACCAGCCTGCATACTGATTTGGAAATCCACAGGAAAAAAAAACACAGTGAATCATTTTCAACCCAACTTGGCAAGACACAGAGACGTCTGTGAACACTAGATCTGACCAGGGGCAAGAGGCTGTACCACTGGAGGACTGTGCCTAAGGGCACAGTGAGGTTCTGGGATACCTTGTGCATGGGGTGGAAACAGATCAACTAGCAGTTTGATTGACCACTTTCCAGTCTGGGTCATAGATTCAGCGAAGACTGAGGAAGGCACCTGCTCCCAGTGATGCATTCTGGAGTGAGGCACAGTTGCAGGCCCTAGTCTATGAGCAAAGAGGAAGTTCAGAAGCAAACAGTAGCAGTGTGGCTCAGATCCAGGGGTAAAGTGGGGTCTCAGGTCCAGCTTTCAGCTCAGTCTGAACCCTGCAGAAGTATAACCAGGACAGAAATACCCAACAAAGGGGAATTTCACAGTTCTGCCACTCTGAACCATCACAGTTTCCTGGGTGGTTGATAGCAGCAGAGTACAGCAGTCAGCTTCTGTTGTTCAGGCCTATACCCAGGTGAGAAATTTGCAGAGTTCGGACCCAAAGGGGCAGAAATCACACTTTGCCCTAGATCAAACTACATTGGGATCACTGAAAACTTAAAAGCTTCCCAGGCTGAGTTGTTTCTGAGAGCCTGGAATAACAAAACGCTCCAAAGAAAGCAGCCACAGTACCAGCCCAGACCTCTCTCCAGAAGTACACAGGTGCTTAGAGCCTGACCCTAACTAACATCAAGTCTAAAGCCAGAAAGTAGGCTGAAAGAATAAGCAAACAAACAAAATAATCATAGTGTAAAAAGCTGTTATGGTGACAGCGTTGCTCAAGACATAAATCCAAAAGAAGAGAATGAATTGAAAATATCTACAAGCAGAACCTCAAAAGAAAAACACAATTTTGGCACAAGAGATGAAGCAAAAGTTAAAAAAAATGTAAATGTTTTTATAAATAAAATGAGAGTACCAGAAGAAAAAAATGGAAAAGAATTAAGAGCTATGGAAGAAAGAATTGGAAAGGGAATTAACAGCTTTGCACAAGAGGTATAAAACTTTACCTAAGCAACAAACTCCTGAAAATTAAAATGAACCAAAGAGAAGCCATTGTCTCCATGAGACAAAAGATATTAAGGAAAAAGAGAAAGAGAAATTATTTCATAGCAAAAACAACTGACAGGAAGACAAATCTAGGAGAAAACATTTAAGAATCATGGGACTACCTGAAAGCGACCCCCCCCCCAAAAAAAAGATAAGAACCTTAGATAAGATAAAAAGATAAGAACCAGGGGACAAACTAGAAAAAGAAAGAATCCATGAGTCACCTCTTGACAGCAATCCCAAAATGAAAACTCTGAGGAACATTATAGCTAAAATCTAGGTTGAATAATTCAAATACTGAGGAGTTGCAGTGTGGAGAGCTTGGAATATGATATTCCAGAAGACAAAGAATATAGGCTTACAGCCAAGAACGATTACTAGCAAAACCAAGTATAATCCTACAGGGGATTAAAGTAAAATAGGGGACTTCCAAGCATTCTGATGAAAAGACCTGAGCTGTGTAGCAACTTTGAACTTCAAACACAGGAATTAAGAGAAAAAAATACACAAAACAATAAGAGGTTAAACAAGGATAAACCTTCTGACATGGGGAGATAATATATATGTCCCCTCTGAACCTTATAATACATCTGGAGTCATAGAGGCAGTCTAATGAGACAGAAGGCCTGTTATAAGGTAATGATCTTAAAGAGCAGAATGAAAAGAGAGACAATGAGGAATACTCTAGAGGTTGGGGGGGAGGAAAAGGAAAGTTAGGGGAAATTATCTCATATAATCTCATATAATAAGTAGAAGCCTATTCAAACAAGAGGTTGAGGAGTGGGGGGAATGTTTGTCATTTGAACCTCATTCTCATCTGAACTATTTGAAGGAAGGAAGAAAAAAAACAGAGTTGGGTACAGAACTATGTTTCACTCAACAAGGAAATGGGAAAGAAAAGGGAAGGGAAAATAGAGGAAGAGTAGATTAAAGGAGGGATTAGTCCTGAAGAAAACAAACTAAGGATTTACAAAAATATTTGTAGCTCTTTTTGAGGTAGCAAAGAATTGGAATCTGAAGGGATGCCCATCAGTTGGGGAATGGATGAACAAGATAGAATATAGAAGTGTGACAGCTTAACTATTGTGCTATATAAGAAATGATGAAGGGGATGATTTCAGAAAAACCTGGGGAAAATTCTATGAACTTAAGCAGAGTGAGTGAACAGAACTAGAACAGTTTGTACCATGACATTATTGTAAAGATAAAGAGCTTTGAAAGACTTAGTAACTCCAGTAATAATGACAAGACACAATTCCAGATGACTCATGATGAAAACATGCTGCCCACCTCCTGATGGAGAGGTGAGAGACTCTGTGCAGAATGAGACATATAAGACCAAAATGCCTGTGTATTTTTTTTCTTTTAGACATAGCCAATGAATGCAGAAATTTGTTTTGCTTGACTATACATGTTTTTAATGGGTTTTATTTTTCTTTCATTCTCACATGGGGTTGGGGAAGGGGGACGAGGAGGAGGAAATGAGTGAAGGATTATTGCTAATTGATAAAAGATAAAATTTAAATTTAAACACCAGTAGAGTGGTGTGCTGCTTTCCAGGAGCCAGGGGAAAGAATGGGGTTCTTAAGTTTGGGAAAACCAGGAAAGGCAGGTAAAATCATGGTCTACTTAAGGGCACAAGTAACCTTTGTCCATGGCTGACTGACACTGTGAGGCCAGGTGGCCAAAGTTCTGGCCTATGGTATGATGCCCATGTATTTAGAACAGGCCTGCTTTCATTTAGTTAATGATTCTTATCATAGAACTAGGTATCTTAGATTTGGTAGTTACTTGAAGAAAAATATCCCTTTCTCAGTGGAATGAGTAGTTGATTTAGACAGGAATTATTTTTGGTAGCAGAGACTGCTGAAGTCAGAAGGAAGAAGAAAATGTCCTGGTATCTACAAGTTTTTAAGACTTAACTGAGCTATCAGAATTTGCCTTGGATGATCATTCTGGTACCAGTTTTGGTTTTTAGTGAGTGTGTTTCCAGTAGAGTAAGATATTTAAGTCAGGAATTTAATTAATTTATATGATTGATATTTTTCCTTCTTCTGAAAGGCCACATTAGATTCCTCCTACTATTGGTTGGATTATTAATCTTGACTAGTTCAGTTGTTTTGTATTCTAGAGTCTGGGACACATCAAACCTGGGTTGGAATTCTAATTCTAGAGGAAAGAGGATTCGCTGTCTTCAGGAAAGTGAAAGCAAAGAATATTTAGAAGAATGAATATCTAGGCAAATTTGTTTTCTTTGGGTTGAGGAGGGGCCAGGGACAGTGAGGCCTGTCACAACTTCAAGAGCTCTGGACTTAATGAAATGAGACCAGTAGGGAGTGACCTGGGTCCTGGAATGGGGGCCAGTGCCAGCCTGGTCTTTTTTCTGATTCCTAACTGGCGTGAGCCTTCTTGTGTTTTTAACTCTTCTTCTCTGCCACTTCCCCGTTTCACACTTCTTCAGACATCTATCCCCACACCTGGTGTGGGCGCTGCTGTAAACACTTTTTTTAAACTTGACCCGGCTGGAACTATGTAAGTGACTGTTGGAGGAACACAGTGAGTCAGACAGCTTTTTGACTTGTTGAATTTGGCTCACTGAAACATAGATCTGATTTTCTGAGGAGTTGATTGGATGCAACTGGAAATCTAGCTTATATAGTTGGGCTCTTCTAAGCTGTGAAATGCAGACACAGAAATGTGCTCAGATTTGCATTGTTTCAGGCTCTTCTTTACCCAGGAAGTCCTGTAAAGTCACCCCTAGCGTAAGAGTATGTTTATTCAAGATCAAAGCCTTGTTTGGTAAGGTTATAGGAGGGCAGAAACAGAAGTTATTTGTGTCACTTAGTGTAGGGCACTAATTCAGGCTTGGTGATTACATATTGCCCTTTGGACACAGTAATTTGTTTCTTATTTCAGCTTTGCAAACTATGAATTCTATTTGGATATTTCAAATTGTGAAATTAAAAGCCAGTGCTTTAGAGTTAAAAAATCACTTAAAACATCTGTGTTCTTATCCACTCAGTCTGTCCTTTTTGCTATGCCAGATCCTCAGGCTTTGGTAAATAGAATTATTAAACCTGGCTGAGGACCATTCGAACATTTCCCTGGCCTCCTTAAAAAAAAGAAATTGATGTTTCTTGTTTTGCTAGACTGACTTTTGTTTTCATTTTCTCTTCCAGCTCTGGCAGCATATGAGCAGTTTTTTACCTAGAACATAAGTCATCGAAAGGGAGCCCTAGAAGGAAGATTATTCAGTGGAGATCGGTGGAGACCAATGCCAGAAGGGTCCGGAATTTCATTCTTTGGAGGCAGCATGAGAAGTTTTTTGCCACTATTTGTGGCTCACTGGCAAGGACTGTAGCTTTGTAGGAGGGTCCTGGAAGCAGAGAGCCCCAGGAACCTCTCTTGAGGAAGAATGGAGCCAGACTTGAACTCACCCTTGTGAAGACATTCTTTTCATCCTGTGAAGGGATTTTAAGTAAAAAATTATTTAATTTCCCCATTTTTAATGTGAACAGTCTTCTATATAAAGTACCAGTATAACCTGCTCAGGAATTAGTTGAATGTTTCTGGCACAAAGTTGATTTTTTTCTGGTGCCATTCTAGCAATGACATAACAGCTTGGTGTGTATTACCAAGACAGATTCATCTGTCAAGTGCATTTGGATGAGAGAGGATCTCTGAAAGCAGTGTAAGGACAGCAGAAGCAGAGATATCTCTGCTTACTCTCCTGGAACTGAGTCTGGCCTCTTGGATGATTTTGTTTAATATTTATCCCTTCTCGTTCATCTCCAAAGTAGACCTTTCCTGGGTGGTCTGGAGTCTTCAGTCTACCATTTGTGGACCATTCCTAGTAGTTTTTTACCCTTTCATACACAGATGGTGAAAGGATGTGAACTTTGGAATGGAGTTGGTTAAACTTTGGGAACTTAGTTCCTTTCACAGACTATTGAGGACAGTTTAAAAGTTTCAGGACCTGTAGGGTTTCTGTTTGGTTGAAGGGCATTGGCCGTGTCTGGATCCACCACCATGTTCCTGCTGCTGCCCTTTAACAGCCTGATTGTCAACTTGCTTGGCATCTCCCTGACAGTCCTCTTCACTCTCCTTCTGGTTTTCATCATTGTCCCAGCCATTTTTGGTGTCTCCTTTGGTATCCGAAAACTCTACATGAAAACTTTATTAAAAATCTTCGCGGTGAGTTGTGCTGTATTACAAATGGTTAACATATGATGAAGGGAGGAATATGGCTAACAGTTATGGATGTCTGGCTCTTCCCTGATAAATGAAGAAAGCTATAGGGGAAGGAAGTAGTGGTGTTCAGAGCAGAACAGTATTGCCACGTTTATACTAGCTGTGAAAACCTTCAGGAGTCTTATATTCAACCTAAGGTCCTTGCTAATGTTTGATTTATCCTAAGTAAAGGGGGCTCTATTACATTACACCAGATCAAGTGTATTCCATAGAAAATGGAGCTAAGAATTCTGTTTGTTTTTTAATTTAAAAGGCCAAGGGTCAGACATTTAACAATGTAAAATATTTATTTTCCCCAAATCTTTGCTTCTTAATAGAAGTAAGATCATAGAGCTGCCACTGACCTTTGTCTCCTTCTCAGATGAGAATAAGGTCTTTCTTCTATCCCAACGTTTATCTTTAGACATTTGCTGAATTGTATTTTTATATAAAACCCTGACGTTGTCATGATGTGACTGAGTTTCTTTGTGAGGAACATGAAAATTATCTATGTTTCAGAATACTTGATTGTGGCAATTATTCAGTATACTCTGTTGTGTTCAGACTTTCTCTATTTTGCTTTATCTCTAGAATGTAATAGTAAACTAATTAGGTATGAGGGATGAGACAGTATATAGTTGAGAATAACATTGAAGTCTGAATCTGAGTGCCTGGGAAGTTAGTGCCTTTAACAGAAACAGAAGTTCAGAGGAGGGGCAGATTGAAGGGAAAAAAATGAATTCCATCTTGAACGTGCTGTGTTTGGGATGTCTGTGGGACATCCAGGAGAAGCCCAATCTAGCCAGCAAGGGAAATGGGTTTTACCAAATCCTTTTGTAAGGTGGTGCTCGTGCTACTTTCTCTTAATTAGGAAGTGAGGATGTGGGACTATGGGGGAGATAATTTTGCAAGGGATGTGGGACTTTCTGTTGCAATTTTATTTAATATGTCAAAGCACAGAGGAGGGAAGGAAAAGAAGGAAAAAAGGAAGGAAAGATTTCTTTAGCACCTGCTACATGCTAGGAATTATGCTAAGCACTTAGCAAGTATCAATCAGTAAACATTTAAGCACTGTTAAGTGCTTAACAAATATCAATCAATCAGTAAACATTTATTAAGTGCCTACAATGTGTCAGGCACTGTGCTAAGCACTGGGGCTACGAAAAGAGGCAAAAAACAGTCCCTGTACTCAAAGAGCTTACAGTCTAATTGAGGAAACATAAACGTGTGTGCTCGAGTGTGCACTCGCACACACATATATAAAGCAAGTTATATATAGAACAAAAAGAGAATAGTTAACAGGGAAGGCACTAGGATTAAGAGGGGTTGGGGGGAAGGTTGAAATTTGAAGCCTAGGAGGTCAGTAGTTGGAATAGAGAACATTCCAGTTGGGGAAGAGCATTCCAGGCATAGGACAACCAGAGAAAATGTTGGGAGTCAAGAGATCTGAGTGTCTTATTCATGAAACAGCTAGGCGACGAGTTTCACTGGATTCAACACTATGTGTTGGGAGTAAGGTATAAGAAAACTGAAAAGGTAGGAGAGGGCTAGGTTATGAAGGGCTTTGAATGCCAAGTAGCATTTTGTATTTGATGTTGGAGGCAATAGGGATCCATTAGAGTTCATAATGTCAGACCTGTGCTTTAGAAAAATCACTTTAGTGGCTGGGTAAAGGATAGATTAGAGTCGGGGGTGACTTGAGGCAAGCTATTGGTATTGCAATAGTCCAGGCATGAGGTCTGCACCAGAGCAGTGGCAGAGTCATAGGAGAAAAGGGGCATATATAAGAGATCGACTCCTAGGTTGGGAGCCTGAGGAACTGGGAGGATAATATTATCCTTTATGGTTGTTGTTGTTTGTCCTTCTTCTCGAAGAGGACCGTGGCATCATGAAGGTCATGCCATGACATGCAAGGGAATTGGATTTAAGTGAGGGAGGGCTGTGCAAAATCATCGGCCTTACTTTCTCCTCCGGAGCTATCTGGGTCCAGTGGCAAGATATAAATCAGGAATACTGGAGATGGCCCCAGATGCAGTGGGAGACCTTGGCTTTTTTTTTTTTTTTTTGTGCCTATCCATCTTTCACTTTTTTTTTCCTGTATACATTTTATTTATTTATTTATTTTGATTTTGATTTATCGACAATCACTTCCAAGACCTTGGCCTTTTTAAGCTAAGGTCTTTCCCAGGTCTCAGTTTGACTGAGGCAAAGCCCAATCAGTGATTAAGGATGGGTAAAAAATGAGACAAAGAATGGCCTCTTTTACCTAGTCCAAAAAAAAAAAATCAATAATCTGGGAGGGGAAGACCCTTAGGGTTTCTGGCCAAAACAGAAACAATTGCTATTTACATTTACTCTGAGCCAATCACTGTGATAAGGGAAGGTAGGATGAGGCGAGGGTTTAGGGGGTTAGATAATGAGTTCTTTTTTGGGTATGTTGAATTTAAGGTGTCTACTGGATATCCAGTTTGAGGTATCTGAAGTCAGTTGGAGATGCTAGATTAGAGGTTAGAAGAGAGATTGGGCAGGATAGGTAGATTTGAGAATCATCAGCGTAGAGAATGGTAATTAAACCCGGGGGAGCTGATGTTGATCTTTACAACGGCACTGAGAAGTAGGTACTGTTATCATTCCCATTTTACAGTCAAGGAAATTGAGGCAGACGGAGGTTAAGTGATTTGCCTAGGGTCACACAGCTAGTGTCTAAGGATGAATTTGACCTCTGATATTCTTATTCTAGTCTAAACACTTTATCTACTGCACCACCTTTAGATGCCTGTTAATGGAAGTTTCTAACCAGATGTTTGGGAATTTGTCAGTAGCATTGATTTCTGATATTTTTTTTCTTTTTTGGTGAGGTGGTTGGGGTTAAGTGACTTGCCTAGGGTCACACAGCTAGTGAGTATCAATTGTCTGAGGCCAGATTTGAATTCAGGTCCTCCTGACTCCAGGGCCCATGCCTGATTTCTGATATTTTTGTACTCACAAAGGAATTCTCTTTCCTGTGATTCCTAGACCACTGTTAATTTGAAAATATCATTCAGAATACTGCCTTACATTTTTGTCATAGTACTTTACAATTTTCAGAGTGATTTCATATATTTTCTATCATTTGATTCTCCAAACAACTCTGTGAAATAGGGGAGATATTACTCCATTTTTCCACATATGAGGACAATGAAGATTAGAGAAAGTGAATTGCCTTGGTTCACACAGCATGTGAGTGGTGAAGAAAGGAGATCATGCCAAAGAGGTTGCAGACATCTATTGTGGAGTAAATTCAGCGTAGAAGGCAGTTGTTGCCATGCAGTGATTCCATGGGCACAATAGAAAGAAGAGGTGTTTTATATTGGAATTTGTGTTGTCTTTTTCCTATCTCTTTCCTCTTGTGTGGAAAAACAAGTACTAGAATTAGTTGGAATAATTGACATTTTTGTGAGACAGCAGTGAGAGAGGATCATTCTTGATTTTTATTAAGTACAAGAAATCAGTGATTAATTCATGACACCATATAGTATCTTGTTGTAAAAGACACTAATACTAAGAGGTACCAGCCTATGAACTTTTTTGTGACTGGCACATTAAGCTTTTTTTAGTTCATCGACCACTTTGGGAGAGGTGTGTGGTAAGTAAAGAACTGGATCTGCAGTAGGATTACTAGTGTTGTTTTATCCTAGGTGGGTCACCCTCTGATCTTTGGTTTCCTCATCTGTGAATTAGGGATAATAATAGTTGGACTTTTTGTCTTACAGGGTTGTGAGGAAAGCATTTTAGAAAGTTCAGAGTACTATGTGTGTGTAAGTCACCCTTGGTGGCCAAAGGACCCAGAGATTTTGTAGCTTTTGACAAGTGAATGTATTCTTGGGAAACCTAGTTCAGTAGGCATTATTGTAATGGGCTACATTTTTTAAATGTTCTTTATAATAAGATTAAAATCTGTAGTGGAAAATGGTGGATGGTGGTTTTTTAGATGCATACTATTGGACTGGCCTATTGACCTACAAAATTAGCTTGGTGTAACAGATGCAGTTCCTTCATTTGTAAAAAATAAGGTACTTAAAATGAATGATTTCTTATAGACTCTTACAGTCTGTAATTATTGGTGTCTAGATTTTCTAGAAAAACTACCAGATCATGCTTTTAGAATCACTGATCCTCAGATATGGTAATTAGAAGTAGAGGTTGAAGGGACAGCTAGGTGGCACAGTGGACAGAGCATAGGCCCTGGAGTCTGGAGGACCTGAGTTTAAATCTGACCTCAGACACTAGCTGTGTGATCCTGGGCAAGTCGCTTAGTCCTGATTGCCTCCAAAAAAAAGAAGCAGTGTACTTTCTCATGACCTAGGATTTCAGAAACAAGAATGAACCAGACGTATTTGTCAGTCACTCAAAGGGTATTAGTATTTTTGCTGATTAAAAAATGATGAATCGAACATTTTTTAAGCATTTGTTTTTTAATAATTACAAGGCCAGGGCCTATGCTAGGTGACAGAGGTACAATGACAAAAAAGCATTGCCCAAAAGGAGCTTATATATGTTAGATATATATCAAAGCATATAGAAAATTTTGTGGGAGAGACACTGAGCTGAACTTTGAAGGAAACTAGGGATTCTAAGGTTTGTAGAATGAGGAAGATGTGCATTCCTGGTAACGGTGGTCATAATTGTGAAGGCATGGATAGAAGGTGGGATGGCATTTGTGATGATTATAAAAGTAGGCCAATTTGGCTGAACTGAAGAGTGAATGAAGGCCAGGTAAATAATGTAAAACAAGCCAATCACAGCTTTCAGTATTTTAAAGCAGTATAACCTCATGTTACAGAAAGTAGTTAGGAAGATTCAATTTAACAAACGTTTTATGAGATGCCTACTGTATCCAAAGCACTCTGGGGGAGGGGTGATAGGAACTAGAGGAAGATAAACTTACAAGACAAAGTGCTTGTCATTTTATCTAACTTAGATTTCAAGGAAGAGCTCTAAAGGAGATAAAGATAACACTTCATTATGTCCCTGCTTACATGGAATGGGTGGGTACATTACATGCACTCCTTGATCTGGTGCAAATAGGAACCATTTCTTAAGATACATTGTCAAAAGAGAATCTAGATTTGTTGAAAAGTTCTTTTAACTCATGTTTCATTTTTGATTGTTGTATGCCTAAGGGGATTTCAGGAAGAGATACCATTTATAAAGTATTTTGTAATACTGTTAAAAAGAAGAGAATACTGTAGCAAAAATTGCCTCCTTGTAGGCCTGATAAAGTTTTTGTAGCATCTGAATTTCTAAGGGCTTGCATTTTGTTGATGGCCCTTGTGTGTTTAGCAAGGTGTGTATGTGTAGAGATTGGAGGCACAGAAAAGGCTGTGTAGAAGAGAGCCAGTTTTGGAATCTGGTAGTCTGACTTCAAGGTTGACATACACATACTTGTCCTGGCGCCTTAGGCAACTCTAAAGCTCCAAGTTGCCCAGTAGGTAATAATCTGCATTGTCTGCATTGAGAAGAGTGATATTTCCCCACACCAAAGAAAATGGCATGGTCATGAATGTTCTTAAAATGTGCTCATCTCTTCTCTGGAGAAGGAAGCAGACCTCAGTATGAAGTGATGCTGAATAGACTAGAAAAAGGTTTCTCAATTTGGGGGAGCAAAGAGGATGTTCATACTCTGAAAAAGAATCCTCGTTTAAGATGATGACTTTTCTTGGATATATGACTACCATGCCCTCCTGAAATAACAACTAAAACAAAGTCTTGTTTAATATTAGAAGAGTTGAGTCCTTAGAAAATTTGGGCCAAAGCTCCCAAATGATTCTTAACAGTTACTGAGTTACCAGAAATTTACCTCTGGACATTAGGGGCCCAGGACCTCTTAGTTAAGAAAAGGAACTTTGCTATGGTAAAGGGCAAGCTAATAATAATTATAACTATCATGTTATACCTATTTAATGTTTGCAAATTTCTTTATGTACATTTTCTCAATTGATTTTCATAGTAACCCTTTAAGCAAATAAGAAAACTTAAACTAAGAAGTGATATTAACTTGTTTGAGGTCAGACCACTAGTAAATTCCCTTTTTTCCCCTACTGGTATATTTCTGAGGAAATATTGGAACCCAGGCCTTTCTACCTTCCAAATCTGATATCCTCTACATTATGTCATACTGCCTCTTTTTCCTGAACCTTTTTTTTAGGCAGTTGGGGTTAAGTGACTTGCCCAGGGTCACGCAGCTAGTAAGTAACAAGTGTTTGGTTTGAGGCTGGATTTGAACACAGGTCCCCCTGACTTCAGGGCTGGTGCTTTATCCACTGCCCCACCTAGCTGCCCCTACTTTTTTTTTTTAAATGAGCCTTTCTCACTCTGTAGCTGGATTATTTTAGCTTTTCCTTTAACCTTCTTCTTTATATGTTCACAGGTATTTATATATTATATGTATATGTCCCTGTATGCTCACAGTACATTTAGATCACAGAAGAGACTTTTGCCATTCCCAGGATTAGGGAAAAGAAATCAGAGGAAATGGCTCAGTTGTTGCTGAATTCAGTTATGGGAATTTGTGTGTAGATGCTTTTTCTGTTTTAAAATAAAATACTATACTGTAGTTCTTTTTTGTAAAATTGAAGCAAGCATTTTTGACTAGTATTTCCTGCCCATTTAGTCTGGTAAAAGTACCGAAGTTTTCCGCATAGACTTTTGCAGATCTATCTTCATTTGTTTTTTGAAATCTCTTTAGAAGGGCAATTCCTTAACTGAAAAGTAAAATAAGGATCAAACTGCAGTGGTGTATATCTTATACCTTGTACATATCGTTAAGAGTTTCCTCTAGTTTTAGGAAACCGGACTCTACCTTAGGGCAGTTATTTAAATTTTCTTTCTCCTGTAAGATTTGTTAAGCCAAAAGAAGTCACTGAAGACATGTCAGGTGCAGAAAGCAAAGTGAGTTAAAGTTTTCATAATTGAAATCTTGTGACTGTGTGTTTGCCTCTGTTTCTCTAGACCCAGTTTCTCTAGACAGTCTGACTTAAAGGATTTAACCAGACAAGGTCAGATCATTGATCAGATCGTTCTCTTGTCTTTATTTTGACCTTGCCTCTTGAGGTTGATGTTCCACTCAGACTAATTTACTGTCTTTTGTCAGATTATATTAGGCTATTTGGCTTGACTAATCAAGTATCCTGCTAATAACTCATGTTTTGTTGGTAAACCGTCATATCTGGCCATGTAAACTTTGTTGTGCCATAGAATGGTGGGTTCCTTTCCTAGTCTACATGCAAGTGAGATACTGCACTGGAGGGAGGGGGAATTTTTACTCCCTATTTACCCCTTTGATCCTCTCCAAGGAGATGTTTGTTGTTGTTGTTTTAAATTTTGTAATGGCTTACCAGTTCTCTCAAAGATAGAAGACAACTCTTACTGGAAGTTTATGAGTTGATCCTTGTGATGTAACTTATTTTTTATTTTCTTTAAAAAGATATTAAGATAGGAAGGCAGGCTAACAGTTGTTAACTGTTCCTGCTTTCATGTGTTCTATCTAAAATTAAGATGAGATTATGTCTAATTGGACTTAATACCATCACCTCCTTGGGGGAGCGGGGAGCCACTACCAGACCAGATCACCAACGTCTTTCTGTTGTCTCCCCGCTGGGTTTTTTTTTTTTTTTAATTGTCATTAGGCAAGAATTACAGATACAAATTTAGCTGCTGGGCTGTACTGAAGAGAAGTTAACTAAGAGGTTGGATAGGTTGGTCAGGAACTAGAGGTAAGAAAGGTAAGACCCGAAAAGCTTAGAACTAATAGGATTTGAGTTTTTTAATGTATTTGCCACCTACGTAATAGAAGATTTCTTGGTCTTAGTACAAAGTCCTGAGTGGGGTAGAAGCAACTTATTACATTATAACAATCCTCTTCTCCCCCCCCCCCCCATTCCCCCGAGTTTTTTAGATCATAGTCCATTGTCCTTTTAGGATTTAAATTTCTTTCAGTCATTTAGGTGGTGATAAAGGACAAGGAGAGCTGTTTGGATGGAATCTGTGGGCCTTCTTTTAGGATTTCTGAGATGACTTGGTTGCCATCTAGCTTCAGGAAACTTAGAAGTAAAACTTGCACATACATTTTAATAGAGGAGAATGAGTATCATTCTTTCTTCATTTGATGCTTTCTTCCAGTGGGCCACTCTAAGAATGCAGAGAGGAGCCAAGGAGAAGAACCATCAACTTTACAAGCCGTACACCAATGGTAAGAACTACTTCAGGGCTCTGAAGGTGCTTGAACTTAATCTAATAGGTCCCCTTGAACTTGCAGCTTTTAACTGCACACCTCCTCCTCACCCCCATTTGGGCATTGTGAATGCTTTCATTATACTTTATTCTATTATGCTGCTTGACAAGAAGGGTCTCTTTGTTTCAGGAATAATTGCAAAAGATCCCACTTCACTAGAAGAAGAGATCAAAGAGATACGTAAAAGTGGGAGCAATAAGGCCTTGGATACTCCAGAATTTGAGCTCTCTGACATTTTCTACTTCTGCCGAAAAGGAATGGAGACCATTATGGATGATGAAGTAACAAAGAGGTTCTCAGCAGAGGAGTTGGAGTCCTGGAACCTGCTGAGCAGAACCAATTATAACTTCCAATATATCAGCCTTCGACTCACTGTCTTGTGGGGGTTGGGGGTGCTGATTCGCTATTGCTTCCTTCTGCCACTCAGGTGAGGGCAGGAACTGATAGAGGAAAAACACTTAAATTAGTCCTGCCCATTTTCAATGTATAAACATGACTTACACCTGAGCCTTTTTTTTTTTTTAAGAAGGGGAGAGAGGTAGTATTTAGTCTATATTAGTCAGTTGTTTCCTAAGAATTCATCTGTTACTGATTGACTATCCCTAAAATCTCTTAGAATCCCTGCATTCCATCATCTTCTCTGAGATGATTGAACATCGTGTTCTTCATACCACCCTTCCCTGGTCATGGCTTTCTTAGCTTTTTCCTTGCAGCTTATGTCTCTTAATGTAGACATTTAAAAAAATAATTTGTCATTGGTACAGTGTTGTTCTCCTGACTAGATCTTGAGCCCAGAGGATAATTAGAGAATATCCCTAGGTTCTGGCTTCTATTACTGAAAGCAGATGAATTGTTTTCCTGCCTGGGTTTAAAGCCAGAAGGAAGGGTCAGGCAGGTGCCTAAGGGAAGGAGAACGGTTGATAAATTTGCCCTCGGAGGTATTATCCCCTGAGATATGAATCCACAATACATAGACTAGCGCCTCGATGTCCTCTGACCCTAACAAGTAGTTGAAATTCTTTATTTCAGGCTTTGAGTAGTCAGATCTTGGTGGTGGTTTTCATGAAATCCAGTATTATTCTCATGTACCAAATTCATCCTTTCCAGGTGCCAGTGATTCGCTTGCTGCCTTCTAACCTGTTTTCCTCTTACAGGATAGCTCTTGCCTTCACGGGGGTCAGCCTTTTGGTGGTGGGCACAACCATGGTGGGATATTTGCCAAATGGAAGGTGAGCAGATTTTTGATGTCTGTTTATAAAGGGAATGGGGACCCTGGGTAAGGCAGCACAGTTACTAACACTCAGGCTATTTCTTTTGACAAATCCAAGTCTCTAGAGACTCACTGGAAGGCTGACAAGTTAAAGATTAGTATCATTTAAAATAATTTCCTTCTTAACTCATTAGCCCAGATCTTTATAGTGTTCTTAATTTCCCTTGTATGAAATGGACTCCATACCCCCTCCATTTTAGAGGTGTGAGGTGAGGGAATGTAGTTGTACAAGAAAATGCAGAATGTGAACCTGAGATCGATGTTAACTGATTTTACCCAAGTCTTTAGTTTTGATTGTCTGCTCTGGTGATCGATCATGAGGAGTTAAAGGAATTTAGTCTTTGAAGGAAAGTGGGGCTCCTTTTGGGAAAGTTCAGAGTTCTGGGAAGTCCCAGGGCTAGTAGACCTCTTTTTCTTCTGGCCAGGCTGGTGAGAGGGTTTGGCTCTCTGGTTCTTGCCCTGCTTTGGAGAGTCTCCTCTGGCAAACATGTGGCTCTTTGGGGCAGGGATTGATTGGGGAGGAAGAGCATCTGGGAGACAGCATGGTTCACCGAGACTGCAAACTCTGGGGCTGTGAGTTTTAATACACATTGACTTGCTGTGTGACTTTAAGTCACCTCTTCTCTTTCTCTGCCTCAGTTTTCCCATGTGTAAAATGGAGATACTAATACAATAATACCAAGACCTTTCACAGGGTTTTTAGGAATGACTAATAAAAAACCATGTATATATAATATGTATTATATATACATAGATATCATATGTGTATATATATTTTTTAAAACCACTTTGCAGACATAAAAGCTAGTAAGTAGTAATAGTTGAATAGCTGGAGTCATTGACTTTTCCCACTTCCTCTTACAAGTCATATACCTTTGTCTTGGTTGCTGCAGGTTTAAGGAATTCATGAGTAAGCACGTACATTTGATGTGTTATCGGATCTGCGTCCGTGCCCTAACAGCCATCATTACTTACCATGACAGGTGAGACAGTTATAGAATTTAGGGATGAAACTAGATTAGTGATCAGAAACATAGGTAACAGTCCGGGCAGAAGGTACCACTTCTTAGTGACTAACAAAAAGGACGTTTTTCTGAGCCTTTTAGCCAGAATAGCTATAGCTCTTGAAAGGAGGGGGGGATTAGCATTGAGCTCATCATTTCAATCTAGTTGAACAAGCTATTATCAAGTTCTCATTGTCTCTCTGCAGTGAATGTATGGAGCTGCAGATACAAAGATGAGCGAGACAGTTCTAGTCAGTCAATAAGTACTTATGAAGCACTTGCTCTGTGCTAGATGGTAGGGATATATACAATGATTGAAACAAGTCTTACTAGCAAGAAGTTTACGTTCAAGTTGGAGACAACGGGGACATATGTAAGTATAGATGGAATAAATATAAAGAGAATAAATCCAAATAAATATAAAGTAAGTAATGGCATTTTGAGAAGATCACTAACAGTTGACGGGATCAGGAGAGGCTTCATGTGGTACTGCATCTTGAAGAGCTGCATCTTGAAGGAAGAAAGTTCCTTGAGGCACAGGTGAAGGGAGTGTGCTCCAGCTATGAACTAACTGTAGTTTGAGCCCTCATATCAGGGGAAATAAAACAGGAATACCTATAACAAAGTCAAATGTAAAAAGTGCACAGGAATAGCACCAAGTGTTATGAGAGTGCTGTTTTGTATATTTATGATTTTGTATTTTTTAAACCAGGGAAAACCGACCCAGGAATGGTGGCATCTGTGTAGCCAATCATACCTCTCCCATTGATGTTATCATTCTGGCCAGTGATGGCTACTATGCCATGGTAAGAGGTCCTCTCTCCATTGCTTTGTTTATGGCTTAATTACTTTAATACAGGCCAGAGCTGGGGAAATGCTAGACCCTAAGGTAGTTTTTGCAGAGTGTCTTTTGAGCAGCACATGCACACATATATACCCACATGCCAGTTTGGATTACCTCCTTCCAAGATGCTTTCTTTGTCCCTAGGGCTTTATTGACCACTTTGCAACCTTGTTGGTGACATTCTGAGCAGAAACTGCCCCAGGTTGCTGAGGGTGTGGTTAGAGGTTTCACTTCATACCTCCAGGTAGATCATGGAAAGGGGTGAAGGGTAGGGAACGGGATATTTGAAAGGGATCTGGATTCAGGGGCAGATGGGATTATACTTTCCAGGGTGGGGGTGGGTGTCACTCAAGATAGCACATCATTCTAGTTCTGTGGGATATAGCTGTGTTTGTAGCTATCTTTCACTGGTACCACTGATTAAAAGAAGACATTTAATACTCATGGGTCAAGGACAAACCTGATGTGGAATAAAATGTAAAGAGGGTGAGTGGTTGGGACACTGACCTTATCTTTAGAACTAGAACTTTCTTAGTATTAAATTAATGAGCCATATCCTGGGACTCCAGCATTTGTGTGAGGACAGCTTCGCTAATAAATCTTCCTTGGTCTGAGATTAGGTGGGCCAGATTCATGGGGGACTGATGGGTGTGATTCAGAGAGCTATGGTGAAGGCCTGCCCTCATGTGTGGTTTGAACGATCTGAAGTAAAAGATCGCCACCTGGTGGCTGAAAGGTAAGCATTGCTATAGCTAATAAGTCTCCTGGGAGAAGGGCCCTACTACAAACACAATTCAGTAAACATTACGCCCCTGTTATATACAAAACACTCACTGTGTCGGTTAGTATTTGATATTAGTGAAGAATCAGTGTGGATGGGATTATCTCCCATCGGGAAGACAGTCATACCTTTCCACAAAATGTTACTTGATACCATTATCAAAGACATGATGGGACTTTGTAGATTATAGATCTTACCCATCGTATGGATTCTTTTTTGAAAAAATACATTTTTCTTGATGTCTTTTATTTTTACATTGTCTAAATTTCCTTCAGTGTCTCTCCATATTGATTCTTACATCATCAATTGATTAACCAACAAATATGAATTGTATATGCACTATGTATGAGGCGCTATGCTCACTGATTATGCTACTGTCGAGAGCTACCCCTTGGTATGCAAAAAAAGTTAGTATAGCATTTAATAGCATATAAATTGAGTATTTAATTTGTATCTTTCTTCTCTTTGTCAGTGTTTGTCTTGGATTGAGCCCTCACAAATCAGGAACCATGTGTTTATTAAATCATCTAACATTGTATCAAATACAAATGCATGTATTTCAGGAATATGATGATAATGATAGAGATAGTCTTTACTAAACTTTAGTTTTCTTTTTTTCTTTATGCGAAGACTGACTGAACATGTACAGGATAAGAGCAAGCTACCTATCCTCATTTTCCCAGAAGGTGAGTTAATGGGGCTAAAGGGATAGGAAATGGAAGGAAAAAAAGTGCAATATCAGGTGAGAGTGATGAATGAAACAAATTATTTTTGTGTGGAGAGGCCATAGGAGAATTCATATGTCGTGATAACTTAGGATAAAAGGCACTTTTCCTTGTTGACCTTGGTAGTAGTATATATGGTATCTCTTCTTGGCTTTTGTTGTCCTCTCCTATCCAAGGTGTTTAATGGGGCCTGAATCTCATAGAATTTTATTGGAAGAGATCTTAATCATTTAGCCCAACCCACTTTTTGGTGCAGGATCCCTTTTCTAGTATTCTTGACAAATGGTCATTCCAGTTTCTACAACTTCTAGTTGAACTGTTTGGAAGTCCCTGTGAACTTTCTAAGCCTTCTGAGCCTCTCTGACCTTATAGTTGCTAGTATTGACATGTGCTGATTGGGAAAAAAATAAGCTCCCTATGAAAAGAGTGTAGGAGGTAGAATAATGTATTTCTGTGTTGCCTTTCATCTGTCAATTGAGAGGATGGTAATAGTATGTAGTATTTATTTTCAGGAATTTTTCTCATTTGAAGAGCTCTTTAAAGTAGTTCTACTAATTGTGTATTCCTTCTGGATCCATGATCTCTAGAGTACAATTTATATGTGTGAGGTTAAGAAGAGAGGAAATAGCATTTTTCTCTTATTTTCAGGAACTTGCATCAATAACACATCTGTGATGATGTTCAAGAAAGGCAGTTTTGAAATTGGAGCCACAGTTTATCCTGTTGCTATCAAGGTATAACACCTGCCACCTGTGAGAGAGCAGTTCTTTACCTCGGAGTCTGGTACCTAGTAGGAGAAGATGGAGTTAAGGAACAAGGGTTGCTAATGACTGGGTTGATCATTTTCCAGTAGAGTGGCTTGTTGGGTTGGGCTGAACTCATGGTGCCTAGAGTATTAGAGAAGGAGAATGCTTAATTGTCCGTAGTGCAGACAGAAGAAAGAAATTTTTCAACCCTAAGCTGTATAATTTTTTCTTCTGTGGACCTGGAGAAAGTGATTAAATCATTTAGCATTAGTAAATTTACATCTACACTTCCCATTGTGTATCTTCCTCAAACCTCTTCCAGAGAGGTATCCCTTATAATAACAAATTTAAAAGGAAGAAAGAGGAAAAAAGTTCAGTAAAAATAACTAATATATTAAAAAAAAAGTCTGATGATTCTATACTCATAGAGTGCTATCTTTTCGTAGTTCTTCTCTGGGACCAAACTTGGTCATTATAGTTTCTCAGTATTCTGTTTTAATTTTCTGTTGTTGTTGCTTCATTCCATTAACATTGTTGTAACCATTCATTATTATATATTGTTTTCCTGGTTCTGCCTCCTTCATTTCTTATCATATCTTTCCATAGTTTCCCATTTTCATCACATTGGTTGTTTCTTACAGCGCAGTAATATTTTGTTTACTTATTACCCAAATCAATGGACATCTATTTTGTTTCCAGTTCTTTGATAGCACTAAAAAATGCTAGTATAAATGTTTTGGTATATATGAGGTTTTTGTTGTCATTGACCTTTTTGGAGTATATGCCTAGTAATGGGATCTCTGGACTTTGCAAAGGATATGGACATTTTAGTCACCTTATTTGCATAATTCCAAATTGCTTTCCAGAATAGTGAAACCAGTCGACAGTTGAACAACAATGAATTAATGTGCCCATCTTTCCACCACTTCTCCAATATTACCTGTTACCATCTTTTGTCATCTTTGCCAATTTGTTGGATATATAAAGCAACACCACAGGATTGCTTTGATTTACATTTCTCTTAATAGTTATTTGGAACATTTGGTTATAATAGTTTATAGTTCTTTTGAGAACTATTATTTATATCCTTTAACTACTTATCTATTGAAAAATGGCTTTTGGTCATATATATTTTTGTCAGTTATCCACATACTGGATTTCAGACCCTTTTCAAGGATTTTGATACAAAGATTTATCCCAAGTCTTATAACACTTCTTTTCCTAATTGCATTAATTTTGTTCATTCAAATAGGTTTTTTTTCTGGGTTTTTATCTCTTTCTTCATAAATAGTTTGAATAGAATATAGTATGGTGTCCAACTTAATATAAAAAGATGGACCCTCTGCAATGGTTGATGCAGCTACCATAACTGGGCCTTTAAAAGGAAGGTATAGATAGATTGGTGAAAACCCATCCTCACTACTAGAAAAACAAATCTAAATCCAGTCCCTAATGATAATGGTTTAGTACCATTGTCTTAATGGTCTAAGAACTTCACTTGAAGCTAGAGGGGTTCTCAAGAATCATCTAATCTAGCCTTAACTAAACCCCTAAACAGATGAACCTCTAACTGCCCAAAACTTACTTGGAGATGAATGTGTATACTCATCTATCTCCACGGCTCTGTGTGTGTGTGTGTGTGTGTGTGTGTGTGTGTGTGTGTGTGTGTGT
>NW_020954556.1:6400057-6427703 GCF_900497805.2 Vombatus ursinus | reverse complement strand
TGTGTGTGTGTGTGTGTGTGTGTGTGTGTGTGTGTGTGTGTGTGTGTTAGGGCTTAAGGACTCATGCTAATGTCCCCAGAACAAGTAAGTTACAGTTCTGTGCTTAAAGCCCTTTAATAAAGCTGTCCATATTTGTTGTAGTTAAGTCATTTTTTTGTCATGTCCAGCAAACAGAAACCTTGGAGTCAGGAAGCCCTCTCTGGCACATCCTGGCTGTTTGAACACTTAGCTTAGAGATGTCTGGGGCATTGAAAAGCTATCATTGACAGATTATTTGATCTGCATCAGGGGAGATGGTTTCTACACCAGGAGCCTGTTTTCCAGACTGATGAAATCCTAGGTCAGGACCAAATAAACAATATGCATATTTATTGAGTTAATATCATTACAATATAATAACACTTTAGTTTTAACCACATTAACTACTCTTTAAGATCTCTGTTTATCTGGCTTTATTATCTTCTGTGGATAAAACAAAATGTACTCATTTCTAAAGCTAAGCAAACATCAGAAACTCACTTAACAAAGGTTGCTCTACTCATCCTGACAAGTGCCACTTGTGAACTCACCTTATATTTTTCAGTTGATGAGTGAACGTGAATTACCTAAGGACAGCCATAATCCCCACAAAAATCTAATGGTTCTTTTAAATATTTTTCCTTTATTGGAGCTGTTGAAAAATGGAAGGATTTAGGCTAAGCTAGCTCCATTGTTGGAAAGTTCAAGACTAATTCAGACATACCTATAGAAATACAAGCACTTTATTTATTTGTGACTGCTAATGACATGATGATAATGCAGACAAAAGAACAAATGAAATTGTGTGTGTATGTGTGTGTGTATAAATAAAATTTTCTGCTTACTCTTATTTTAGGGGTTAGATGCCTATATAAAAGATGATAACAAGATGCACATGTAATTTTATAAATGAGTATATAGATGAGTTAAGTCATCAAGGATTCATTAAGCACCAGTTGTATGTCAGGTGCTATGTGAAGTGCTGGGGATACAAAGAAAAGCAAAAAATGGTACCTGCACTCAAGAGGTTCACAGTTTAATAGGAGAGACAACATGCAAACGACCATGTGCAAAAGGAATAGCATCAAAGGAATATTGGGAAAGTTTGCTGAAGGTGAGATATTAGCTATGACCCAAAGGAAGTTGTTAGGGAAGCCAGGAGGCAGAGAAACAAGGAGAATGAGAATTGAGAAGGATTGTGATAATTTAACAGAGAGGAAATTTGAGAAGAGTAGTGGGGAAAGGATCTGTTCAAGGAAAGTCCTGGTTGACATAAAGACTGACTCAAAAGTGATCTTCCAAAGTTACATTGAGTCAGAGTGAGCAGAAAACAGGCTAATAATATTGCTGAGGACACAGAACTACCCAATCCCAACTTCACAATTTACACTTTTAAGAGGCTGCAGAACCTCCATCATAACATATTTTTTTATATTAAACATTTATTAATTTATTTTTAGTTTTCAGTATTCACTTCCACAAGATTTTGAGTTCCAAATTTTCTCCCCATCTCGCCCCTCCCCCCACCCCAAGACAGCATACATTCTGAATACCCCTTCCCCTAATCTGCCCTCCCTTCTATCACTACCACCCCTTCTCTTATCCCCTTCCCCTTCTATTTTCCAGTAGGGCAGGATAGATTTCTATACCCCATTGCCTGTATATCTTATTTTCCAGTTGCATGTGAAAACAATTTTTAACATTTGTTTTTAAAACTTTGGGTTCCAAATTTTCTCCCTTCCTCCCTCCCCACCCACCCTCATGGAGACGGCAAGCCACTCGATACAGGTTATACATGTGTAGTCATGCAAAACACTTGGTAGTCATGTGAAAAATGAACTCTATTTCCCTTCATCATATTCCGCACCCCCGTTTATTTTATTCTCTCTTTTAACCCTGTCCCTCCTCAGAAGTGTTTACTTCTGATTACCCCCTCCCCCAATCTGCCTTCCCCTCTATCATCCTCTTGCTCTCTTGTCCCCTTTGCCCCCTATTTTCCTGTAGGGTAAGGTAGATTTCCATACCCAATTGAGTGTGTATGTTATTCCCTCCTTAAGCCAAATCCGATGAGAATAAAATTCATTCATACCCTCTCACCTTCCCCGTTTCCCCTCCACTGTAAAAGCTTTTCCTCTGTTTTATATGAGATAATTTACCCCATTCTGCCTTTCCCTTTCTCCTTCTCCCAGTATAATCCTCTCTCACCACTTAATTTTATTTTTTAGATATCATCCCTTCATATTCAACTCACCCTGTGCCCTCTGTCTATCTATCTATACATCTATATATACATATAATTTTTTTTCCCTCCAGTTTCCCTAAAACTGACAATGGTCTCACATCAAAACATATTAAAAAGGCAAATGGACACTACTGATGCCTAAACAACTGATGGGGATCTTCATATCACCTAGTTTTCATTTGACTTTCAGTATGACCCTCAATTCGGAGATGCTTTCTGGAACAGCAGCAAATACGGGATGGTGACCTATCTTCTAAGAATGATGACCAGCTGGGCAATTGTCTGCAGCGTTTGGTATCTTCCTCCCATGACCAGAGAAGTGAGTACCTAGATAGAGAGTTTGTTTTTCTTTGCTTTCTCACGACCATGAACAGGTTGTGATTGGCAGTAATTGCTTTTTTTCTCACAGGCCAATGAAGATGCTGTCCACTTTGCAAACCGGGTAAAGTCAGCCATCGCCAGGCAGGGAGGACTGGTTGACCTATTGTGGTGAGTGAAGCAACCAGACGTCCTTTGTCCCTTTTACGGGAGCTTGGGCTCCTAAAATGGGATCACTAAACCTAGCTATGGAGAAATGGAGGTGTAGCTAAATGGAATAAGTTGAGTAGTTTGACTCTTGTGCATTTCTAAGGCTGATGCAATTCCAGGCAAAAAACTTACCATCCTATGTGTAGGAGAATTGTTTTGGCCTCCACATAGTAGTCTGTGCACAGACTCTCTGGTCCAGCTCTGTTAGCCTTCTTGCTGTTACTCATCCAGGAGGTTCCATCTCCTGTCTCTGGGCTTTTTCATCAACTGTTTCCTGTGCCTGGTACACTCTCCTTCCTCACCTTCATCTCTTAGAAGTCCTGACTTCCTTTAAGAAGCAGGTCAGGTGCCACCTTCTTGTGGGGGGCCTTTCTCAGTCCTCTCAGCTGCATCTTCTCTCCCTCTAAAAGGATGGAGATGGGGGAGGGGGGGAGTACCTTCTACCTACTCTGTGTGTACATATTGATGTATGTTATCTCTTCCTTTAGAATGTAAGCTCTTTGAGGGCGAGGACTGTTTTTGGTTGTTTGTATGAGCACTTAGTACAGTGTGTTGCACTCAGTAAGTGTTTTATCAGTGCTTATTGATTTGCTCATGATCACCCAACTGGTCAATGACCATCAGGATTCAAACTCAGGTTTCCTGATTCCAAATCCAATGTGCTTACCAGAGGAGTTTGGACTTGGAATAGGATGTCATTATAGGTTCTTGAGCAGGCAGGGTAATGAATTTGTTCCTGTTTCCAGGTATTTCAGGGTCTAGATTAGTGACAGATTTAGAAAGTCATTTAGTGTCGACACATGAGCCCAGCTCCTGCTCTGTGAAATGACTTGTGTTTTTTTCATAAGATCTGGGATGAGTGTGAGAATGGGAGTGTAAAAGAATTCTTAATTCCTTCAAAGCATTGTTATAGGTGCTTTGAGGGTAAAAAGCACAATGCTGCTACTGTAAACCTGAGGCAAGAGTAAGTACCCACATTGAAAGGAGTAGAAGAGCTAATCCTCGCCGAGTTTCTGTGGTCATCCTTAATGAGAGTCACTTTTGGTCCTGACTGGCCTTTTTTTTTTTTCGCTTACGAGTTGCTGGTTGCATATACTTCCTAAGCAAGAGTGACTATCTCAGTTGGGCTCCTTCCTCACTCTTCTGTCCACTCCCCTTTCTTTTCAGGGATGGAGGCCTAAAGAGGGAGAAAGTGAAGGATACTTTCAAGGAGGAGCAGCAGAAACTGTATAGCAAGATGATTGTTGGGAACCATGAGGACCGGAGCCGTTCCTGAGCCCTTGCCTCAGAGTTGTTGGGGCCACTACTCCCCACTCTTGATCTATGAGCCAGCTGGAGTCCCTGCTGCCGCCACTGCTGCATCCTCCTAGGCTCCGGAGCTCGTCAGAGCTGCTCCTGAATTCTTGGACTCCGAGCTTTTTCAAAGCCACACCTGGATCCTTCAGGCTATGGTGTTGCTTGCCCCTTGGTTGCCTGGAGTGAATGCCACTAGGTTTTGTTGCCCAGGAAGAAATGCCTTCTTATTTCTGTTACAATTAAATCCATTGGAGGAATAACATTAAAGTGAACTCTATACCTGTGCACCTTATATGGAGCTGTGTGTTTAGAAGAAATTGGCCACATTCCTTTGTTAGGGAGAAGTCTGTTACCAATAGCCATGTGCCAGGGTCACTTTTGTGAATTCTGTCCTGCTCTTCAGAGAAGGATAACTGAAGCAAAATATTGTTTCAGCATAAAAACAGTCCCTAGTCCTTGTATCTCTGCAGGAATTTATAGTAAAGGTAATGGTCTTCAGGTTGTTCTCCACCACCCCTCTCCCCCAACTCCCCAATGAAGTTTTTAATTCCTGTGACAAATGCACAGGACTTCACCAAATGAGACTGAAGAGGCAGCATAGACCATCATTCTGTGGTAGGAGCCAAGGGTCATTTTAAGTTCAGAGGCTAGTTCTGATCCTCGACTCTGCTGCAGCTGTCAATCTGTGCCTCAGTTTCCCCGTATGTAACTTGGGGGTGATGATACCTACCTCACAGGGGTGTTGTGAGGATTAAAGTGCTAATGTGAGACGTATGAGAGTTGCTCAGTGTTATAAGTCAAGGTCCCTTGATTGTGGCTGGATGTGGTCTGAGCTCAGAGCTGTTGCCCAGGGCTTTGAATTTGTTTTTGTGAGTAAATAAAGTTGTCTTGGCTGGTGAATGAATTGATGGATTTTCCCTCTTCCTTGTCCTTTTTTGCTCTGACTTATAGCCTTGAATGTGTTATAAACATGCTTCTCCCTCTTCCTTTTAAAAACCCCAACAAAACACAATTCTTTTGTTTGTAGGATTACCTTGGGGCCTAAAGGGATCTTGATTGTCTCATAAGAGTGTGAAGAAGCAATATTGCTAAGAAAAAGTCGAATTGGAGTTGTCTTTGTTCACATAAATAAGTACAAGACTGCCTAAATTTTCCAACATTGGGAACAGGGGTGGAAGCCACTCATATTTGAGAAAAAACAGTTAAGTTCTGTGATGAGGGGACAGCGTAGGGGATTTACGTAGATGCACGGGTCACTGTGAAGTTGGTTTTTTTGAAACATGTTGGTAACCATATTTCAATCTAATTGGTTTCCTTTGTGGTTTTCTGTATTTTATGTCTTTTAAAACATTATTCTGAGAAAGGGTCTATAGTCCTCATCAGACTGCCAGAGGGGTCCATTACCCAACCCATACGGTAGAGAGAGAAGAGGTGGCAAGAACCAATCAAAAAGTTGATTTGGACCTGGTGGAATTCAAGAGGTTTGGGGGTAAAGGAGTGTTTTTAGAACATGGTGGATTCAGCAAGATAGGATTAAGAAATCTGGTAGGATCTAAAAGGTCGTAATGAGCATTGTGTTTGTTAAACTTCCTCTTCAAGCCAGAAGAGCCATTCTCTGATTTTCTTAGCTTCCTCATTTACAGTGAGGCAAGATCCAAAGTCAAACTATTCTTGTTGCTACTGAGTTGGTGCTAGAGCTGGCTGAGGTCATCCCTTCCTCAAATTCATATCACTTTCCAAGTCAAGAATTGGCCCCGTGGCCTCCTCTCCACCTCAATATTCAGTGTCATCCATAGCCATCCAGAGGCCATGGTAAGCATGTGATCTCTGGATTGGGCGTTTTGGAGATGGTGGGAATATGGCTTCTTGAATAGATGCTGTCACATCAGTCTTCATTTTATATCCAGAGGGATATAAATGCTTCTTTGCCCCTATGGCCTGGGCCTCTCAATCTTCTGAATAATTCTCCAGACATTCTCAGGAAAAACCTACTCCACTACCAATCTACTGATAATTCCCTTTGCCCCATTTCTGCTAATAAACCTACGCTGGTTGCGACGGCAGCTTCTTTTGGACTCTATTTTAGGAAATGTTCTAACGGGAAAGGATTCATTCTCTGTCTATAAATGTGACTTTCAAATTTTGTCAGTTCCTTGGGAATCCTATTTAAACTGATAGCCTAATATTTTTCAAATTGGTCTTAAAGGCTTTTGAGATCTTTTGTTCTTTTAAAAACAAAAAAGTAAATTTTTTAAGCACCCTTGTATGTATTTTTTGGTTTGTTTTATTATATACTGGTTTTAGATGCAGGTTTGTTGCTTTTTTAATTTTTTTTTTGGTTTATACCTTTCCTAATAAAGAACGAGATTAAGTCTGTGGCTTTTGATACACAAGGAAGCTGTTAACAATCTGGATCATCACTTATAACTTGTACTGTAGACAAATCAGTGATTTCAAATTCCATCTTGTTCTTGGATATTGAACAGTGATTCTTTGTACATGAGAGCAAGGTGATGTGTGGCCTTGTTTTGCAGCAAAAGGGTATAAAATGATTTTCTTATGACTTGAAGGAAAGTTCCCAATTATACCAAAAGAAAACAGAGAAGGTAAGATACTTTCCTTAGAAAAAAGTACAGGCAGGGGAAGAGCCAAGTGGGTGGGAAAAAACCAAAATAATTTCTATACGGTATTGTAATGCACTTGAACAAACTCATCTGCCCAGCTCCCTGTTGTGGGCTCCTGAAGGTCCTAGGATAATCCAGTTTGTTTCCTTGGGTTCCCGGTGTTTACAGGTGAAAAGTGATATAGTCCCTGCCCTCAAGGAATTTGCAGTCTACTAAAGTGCATACAATATACCCACAAATAAATAGCACAGTGCAGATTGTGACATAACGGTGAAGGAGGAATCCAGACAAAATCTGTGAGTAGGTAGGGATCACTTTTATAAAACTGGGTAGTTAGGGTGGAGGAAAGCAGAAAAAATTATATGAAGGAGGTAATAACATTTACTGTGGCATGTAATGCCACAGGATGCTGGCAAAGAGTTTGAAAAAAAGAAAATGCATCATCCCTGTGACTCCTGCGTCTCTACTCAAACTCAGAAATGTGGATTAATTCACAATGCTGGTTCTGAGCTCTGGAATCCAGATACCAACCACGCGTCTTCCCGCTAGGGGATTTCTTATCCCTATGTGAAAGAGGATATGTTAATTGTTTGGTTCAACTGTCTAAAGAACATTCATGAATTCTAAGATTGTTAAGGGTTACCACTGTTCTTCTTGGACTATGATTCCTACAGTGGATCCTGAAAAGTTGTTTTTAAATTTTATTTTATTAACTAACAACTGGTAAAAGCACTTAAGATTCAGTAGAGAACTATGCCAATATAAAAAAAAATTATGCCTACAAAGGTGCCATCCTCATCAACCAACATTGAATTCATTGCTCCTGTCCTATAGCTTCATCCAGGTAACATGCCCTATTTCTGTCTGCAGATGATTAAAAGACAAAAAAAAATTGATAGGATGATTAGTGAAAGACCAGCCTACAATGCTTTAGGTACTGAGCCATGTGAAGGTTGAAGGACCTATCCTCTTCAAGTCCTTGGTACAGAATCCTTGCCAACATTGGGCACTAACCTTAGTATCTTTTGGAGTCTGCCCTGCCCATAAATCCTGCCATCGTATTCTGAGAATTGACCACAAAACCAAGGCCCGTTAGAACTAGAATACTCCTGAAGGATCTTGTTCAGACAGCATCTGTCTGCTCTCACCTTTGGGTGGTTAGACTTGATTTCTCCATTCAGTGTCGTCCCAAGTGGCTTCCGATGTCAATGCGGGAAGGGCAGTTGGACACACACTGACTCTTGGACAGGTTAAGAGCTGACCATCCAACCATCCATCTTCTGTTGCACTAACACCACCCTCCCACCCCACCCCCCATGAGTCAATATATCTCTCTCCGATGGGAAAGTTAATAAATTTTGCTCTAGATTAAAAGTATCGATCATTTCATTTGTAAACGATAAATAAAAAGAGAGAACTTTTCATTGCACCAGGGGTAGCGTCTGGTGAATTTTGCTGGTGAAATTGCGCTGGCTAGGGGGGTGGGCTTCTCATATGCATTCTGGCTGGCTGGCTGCATTGATTTCCTATTAGTCTCCCTGCACCACCCAGTAACACATCATTTCAGTACCTGCTATTAATGGCCTTTTGATAAATAATCACTTGTAAGTCAATAAATTTTTATTAAACAGTGTGGCTCTTTGATTTATTAAAATCCGACCGTGTTTGTCTGGGAGAAAAGGGATGCCGAATTGAAGTGGGGCTTTCCATACATCTTCCTGACGCTGAGCAGTCACGGCACACTCTGGAGAAAAACAATTGCATTTTAACAGAAACAAAACAGCCAACTTTGGAACTTGGGTCCAGGGAAACTTTATCTCCGTCAGCCAGAGTCACACTCTGTGGGGAGCTGCTATGGGCTTGAGGGTGGTACAGTCAGAACTTTGTTTCTGAAAGTGGTGAAGGATTTGGGCTGGGCATTTTTTTGCAGCTGCCCTCTGGGATACCATGGATCCTCTTTGCCCAGATGAATCCCTATCAGGTCTGATTCAGGTTGAAAGGTGGAGCCCAAAGCAGGTGTTCTTTGCAAACTAATGTTTGGGACTGAGGAGAAAAGTTGGCCTATGGGGCCTGTTTGCTCTCTTCTTGGCTTCACGTCTATACAAAGATCACATCAGTACAGCAAGCTCCAAAGGACTGTCCCAACTCTTACTTGCTGGTATTTGGTTCTATTGAATATTGCTTGGACTAAGGAGATGAATGGCAGGGACTTAGAGGTCTTTTTGTTTGTCATTTGGGAATTTGATTTGTATTGGAGGGGAGGAGGGGGAGACCCATTATTTTATGGGTATGCAAAACGCAAGTGAGGAAGCTTCCTCTTCCAATACTGATCAATGCCTGTTCTGCAAAGTACAGTTTTAGAGAGTTGCTTGAGACACTGATAGATGACTTGACTGTAGTCTCAGAGGCAGTATCTGAACCAAGGTCTTCCTGACTCTGAGGCCGGTCCTCTACTCTTGTACATGGCAAATCTCTATTCTGACCAATTCATTCCTGAAGAGCTTCTAGCTCATTTCCTAGATCCTAAAGGCAAGTTCCTGGGGTGTCAGCTAAATCTAATGGCAAACAACTGCTTCAAAACTCCACAAAGATCCAAAATGTTGTTAAGCGTTTCCACTCTCTCTGCTGATGTCCCTCCTTGATGGAGAGTTGCGGTAGCCAAGAAGTTAATTTCCTTGCAGCCAGCTTGGTGATGAGTAAATAACTTCAATTAACAATTTGAAGGTATGCCACCTTGTTACTAGTATTGCATGACTATGCATTTCATACTGTCTGCTTCTCAGCGTCTGACAATAGTAAGCATGAGAGGGGCTGGTGAAGGTTTTGCCAGGAGAAATTTTGGATTGATTTTGACTTTGAACAAAGCTGTCTGGTTGCTGTATGATTTCTTAGATCTGAATCCCTAGTAGCACTTAGCAGAAATGGCTAGAAACAAGTTATCTGAAAAGTGAAAAGTTTACCCCCAGGTCCCAGTTGTACTATTGCAGAAGTGCACGTGGTACTTTGCATTGCATCTGTTGCCACTCCATGGTCAGTGTTCAAGGTGAGTGTTGGAGTTGAGCAGATGTGTGAAGGGTCCTTGTGCTCCGTGAAAACCAGTTGATTGTCTTTCAGGGAAGTGGATTCAAATGAATGCAACACAAGTCACAGTGGAATGATAGGACCTAGGTCTGAATCCTGATTTTGCCACTTACTGCCTGGGTGAACTTGGTCAACATCCTTCATCTCTCTGGATCTCAATTTCCTCATCTGTAAAATGAAAGTGGAGGATTACCTCTCAGATCCCTCTCAGCTCATAGATTCTATGATGCTTGGAGAGGTGGCCAGGTAGGTAGGGCCATTCAATGCTGTCTCCATTTTGTGAGGCAAATGGACAAACACCTTCACCTCTCAAGGTTTCAGGTTGTGAAAGTGCTGCTCTGATTGCAGACGCCACACAAGGATCTATCTTTACAGGAGCGTTTGGGGCATTGTCCTATCCCGTCACCTGCCAGCTGGTCACATTCTTACCACCTGTTGTGCAGCAATGCAATGAAAAGCTGACTGATGGGGTGGTGTATTATAATCCCATGATTCTTCATAAAGAGACAGGCAGGCTCTTTCTTCAACTTCTAAGGGCTTGCCCAAATTCTTTTGTCCTGAGATTTGGTTGGTATTTTTTTTTTAAACTAAGAATGCCTGTAGCTGGGGCTCCAAAGTATTTGCTGTGCCAAGCTTCCCCTATAGACTAGAGGAGAAGGGGTGAACCTTTCTGGATGGGGAGTAGTATTTTTAGAAATGGGGGTGATGCAGACACTTTTTTCTTCCCTATAAATGACCTGATGCAGTTTAAATGCATCTATATTACACGAGATTTTGGCTCTTCAAGGCTTGGAACAATAGTAGAAGCTTGACTGGTCTCTTGGCATTTCAGACTCTTCCAAGCTATAAGAAAATATATTTAAGCAACCCCTTTGCCCTACTTTTTGCGTTGATTTTTTTTTCTTGAATATATGGACTCCCTCAAAGTAAGGAATAAGATAAGAGACTCTTGAAACTGGAGCCAAGAAGTTGCTCCCAAGACACGCACCAAAGCAGAAGAGGCCTGGGGAGATGCCAAGCCTCTTCCTTGAGGTCCCCAGGCTTCTGTTAGCAGCATTGGGGTTAGGGAAGTGCAAGCAGCCTTCAGATTGATCCGCCAGCTATGATTTGTCATTTCTCCAAGGCAGGCACTGTTTTCTCTTGCTTCAGGAGGCCCCTTCGACACCTGCTTTATTTTTCTTCCTGCTCTGACGTGACGGGAGACAGGTGTTAAACTACTTAATCACTTTAAAATTGTTTTAATTTTCTGTTTTTTATTGATCTCTCCAGCACCAATTAATCAGCTCACTGGACCAGGCAGTTAGTACATTAAAAATTGTCAGGGAGGCCGTGCATCTTGCAAAATGTCTAAAAAATATTCGGCTAGCAAATTTCGTTTTTCTTTAGCATGCAACAGTTCATGGACCATGGACCAGCCCCTCACAAAGAGTCTCCTTCTCTGGGGCTCTTGAGTCAGGGGACTTGAGATACTAGGGGTCTAGGAGAAGCTATAGATCTCAAGGTTTGTGGCTGCTGGGGCTACCCTAAGGAAGGGTCAGATAAGAACCAGTATCCCTTTATGCCAGCAGAAAGGACATTGATGTAAAACTATTGTTTTTGACACATCTTCCTTGCTTCCTTCTTTGCTTCTTGGTTTCACTCATGCATCCTTGATTTAGTCACCTTTTTCCCTAGTCTTGGGAAGCTTCAGGGGAAGAGGTAGTTTTAGAGCATTGTATTTGGGTAGTCACAAATGCAAGCCTCATTATTCCATTTACCTATGTGTATTTGTGCAAGCATGAACTAAATAAACCCCCAGCTATTGTGTTTTGTTTTCTTTCCCAGACTCAGGATTTGAAGTTCCTGACAGTGTGGTCCAGGAGAGAGAGTGTAGGATTTGGGTTCAAATTCTGCCTCTGAAATTTGATACTTGGGAGACATCAGGCAAGTTGTTTTACCTCTCAGAGCCCTCTGAAGGGGGCTGGACTAGATCAGCTCTAAGGTCTGTGGTGCTGTGATCCATCTTGTTTGGATGTTCAGGTGAACTTAGCAAAAGCTCTCTCCGCAGGCAAACTCTGCTGCAGTTCTGGCCCCCTGAGTGTCAGTCATCCTTATGGTGACTATGCTTTCTGCTCACCTCCGCCTGCCTTGTCATTTTAGTCCCTGGCTGCAATAACTCCTGGTTTTTTGTTTTTTTTTTTGCCATCTGCATGGGAAAGTATTCATGAATTGCTCAGTCACATTTTTGATGTGACTGCAAACCAGGATTTTCAGGCTTTTCATGTGGGATGGAAAAGAAAAAAAAAAAAAAGAACAACATTCCACTTCTCATTTCAGCCTTATTTCCTAACCTTTCTGGTGGGGAAACACATTTAGAGAAGAAGAAACACCTGTTTTTCTACAGCCAAATTTAACCATGTGGCAGACTGTCTGCACATCTGGATGGCTTTCCTCCCTCCCCATCATCCCCCCACCAATAACCTTTCTTCACTGTCCTGTGGGGCTCCCCTCTCCTCCTCCCCCCTCCCATTCCCTGTATCCAATGGAGGGGGAGCTTGTATGATTTTTTTCTTCAACTACTTTTTACTTTCATTTTTTTTCATGATTCATCCCCCTCCCCATCCCTTCACCCCTCTACTTCATACAGATAATCAGGCTGGACCTAATTGAGCTAAAGCATTTTTAGATTTAGGGGTCACAGCCTCTTGACTCTAAGGGAGGCTGGGGGATAGAGCCCAGTGTGGTGGAAATGTTGAAATATTCTGAAACTGCTGGGGACTTTGTCAATTTCAGTCGGGTGAATCAGCTGCAGAGGACTGTATGTGTGTCAGATGGGGAGGTCATCCGGGGAGCCCACTCACTCACTAATCAGCTCCAGGATCAGCCTATATCCCTAGTGCAGGCCAGCCCTGTGGCCAGCTTCCATTCTGTGTGTCTGCCCCCCACCTCCCACCCCCAGGACCCACCTGCTCGGTATTAATTGGTATATGATTGGGCCAGAGCACATAATCTGGTATCGATTTTCTCTTTGGACGCCACTGCCTTGTTTGCTCACATCTGCCTTGTGTTTAATTGGTGCTCTGCTTTGGTAACAGAGAGATCTTATCAGCCTGTTTGGTTTCTTTTCCTGGGTCACACAGGCATGTACACACCCATGAGATTATTCCCCACGGGCTCTCCCATTTACCCCACACGCCCTTCCTGCTCTCCTAATCCTTCTGCAGGGGGCATTCCCCAGGATGGAAAATGCCTCTGAAGGACTTTTCTAACAGGATCCTCCCTTCTCCTTGCCCCTGCAGATGACAACTGCTAGGATATGAGTTCTTTCAATCAATCAATCACCATGCATTTCTACACATCATCCTATGTGTGAGCCACTGTGCCAAGCATTGGGAATACAAAGTAAAAGCAAAAGGTTCCTTCCCTCAAAGAGCTTACATTCTACTGGGGGAGACATGCACATAGAAAAGACATAAAGAGCCTCAGACACTAGCTGTGTGACCCTGGGCAAGACACTTAACCCTGTTTGCCTCAGTTTCCTCATCTGTAAAATGAGCGAGAGAAGGAAATGGCAAACCACTCCAGTGTCTCTGCCAAGAAAACCCCAAATGGGGTCATGAAGAGTTGGACACAACTGAACAACAACAATAACAAAGTAGATGGAAAGTGACCCTAGAGAAGAAGGCACTGGTGGCTGAGGTGGCCAGAAAAGGCCTTCTGCAGAAGATGGCATTTGGGTTGAGTCTTGGAAGAAGCCAAGGATTATAAGAGACACAGCTGAAGAGGGAGAGCATTCCAGGAGAGGAGGGCAGGGCAGGGTTTGGCCACTCAAAATGCAGAGACTGAAGACGGAGCAATGTGTGTCAGGAATAGCAAGCAGGCTCCCATGGCTGGACTGCTGCGTACCCGGAAGAGAGTAAGGTGTAGGAAGCCTGGCAAGATAGGAGGGGGTAGGTTGTGAAGGGCTTTAAATGCCCAACAGAAGACTCCATATATGGTCCTAGAGATAACACGGTGCCCAGGGCAGCTACATAAATAAGATACTATGTGTGCCTGTTTAACATATGCTAGGCCGGGCAGGGGATCATATGATCAAAAGTCAACAAGCATTTCTTTTTATCTTAAGCAGTTGGGGTTAAGGGACGTGCCCAGGGTCACACAGCTAGTAAGGGTCTGAAGTCAAATTTGAACTCGGGTCCTCCAGATTCCAGGGCTGTTGCTATATCCAGTGCGCCACCTAGCTGCCTCTTGATGAGCATTTTGTAAGCCAGGCTTCACGCTAAGCACAGCATCACAGATCTGGACCTAGAAGGAGTCTTACCAGGCAGCTAGCCCAACCCTCTTATTTTATGCAAGAGGAAGCTGAGACCCAGAGAGCCAACACGACTTACCCAAAGGTAGCATAGTTAGAAGAAAAGGTGGTATTTGAATCCAGGTGTTTTTTGCTATAAATCTAATACTTTTTCTACTAAGTTGCATTATTCCTGTTCCCATGTGTTCCCATTTTCAAAAGAAAAAGGGGTTCTCTTACAAATGTCCTTTCCTCAAATGCGGACATGTACTCTTTTAAAAAAATAAATAAAGTATTTATTTATTTATAACATTCGTTTAAAAAAATGAGTTCTGAATTCTCTCTTCATTGAATCCCTCCTCCACCCATTGAGAAGGCAAGCAATATGTTATTGATTATACATATGAAACCATGCAAAACATATTTCCATATTAGCCGTGTTGAAAAAAAAGGCAAGAAAAATAAAATAAAATAATTATACTTCAATTTGTACTCATTGTTTATCATTTCTCTCCATGGAAGTGGAAAGCATTATGAATCCTCCAGAATTGTGGAGACACGTACTCTTTTAAAATTTTTTTTATTTTTAATTTATGGAATAAACACTTCTATAGCTTAGTATAATGAAAAAAGATCATTGCACATGAAACTACAAATCTATTATATACAACTTGCTATTTCTTTTAAATACATAATAAAGTTATCATGCAAATTTCTTTTTTTTCTTCCTTCTCCCTCCTCCTCTCCCCCACTTCCCATCCTAACACACCTATTCTAACATGTTAGTGAATTTGATCTTTGCTTTTCCTTTGCTCTTGGGGCTGTGTTGTGCACACGCCCGTGCGCGCGCGCACACACACACACACACACACACACACACACACATTGTGCTGCTTCCTCCTCTCTCTGACTTTCTTATCACAGCCCATTCAGTCTTCTTGATGAGGCACTTTTGCAATCCCTTCTTTCTGCTCCTGAGCCAGGGGTAACCAGCTTTCAAACCACCTGAGTCCCCTCCCTCTGTTGACTTATCCCTTCATTTCTTTTGCTCCCATATGTAGTGTTTGACCAACCAGCCTGCCATATACAATATAGTAAAAGGAGGGTGTGAGGGGCAGAGGTAAACAGTGGTTTCTTATTGACGCTGCATTAATTCTCTTACCCAGACGGGTGAATATGCATTCACTCACTTTTCTAAGATAAATGATATTTGTTCGCTTGCTAATGTGTTCCAAAGAGGGACCTAATATAGGACTTTTGAACTAATGACTTTTGGGTTGGCCGCAGAGGAGGGGACAAGAAAGATGCTGTAAGGGGGCAGAAATGAAGCTCTCGAAACCTGTTCACAGACACTTTTTAAGTCACTGTTTTCTATTCTATTTCCTAGTGCCTTTTTCTCATTAAAAATATGGAAACTAAAGAAATTCTTGGTTACTTGGAAGCTCCTTGAGTTCAAAGACTGTTTTGTTCAGTTTGTTGCCTCGGCATTGGACATAGTACCTCGTCCACGGTAGGGGCCTGGTAAATACCTACTAAATTTGAAAGAACGTGTGAACAAATTTTTCTCTTTCTCCCAGTGGTCAGCATTGATTCTGAGACCTTCTTGACTGACTTGCCAGAATCCATTCTTAAAGGCTGATTCCCTTTCTGCCTTCCCTTAGCTCCCTTATGGAGATGGATCAGAAGCTCTCCCCACTTCCCACTCCCCATCTTGCTCTGTCCCCAGTGATTTGGCTCCTATAGTGCTCCTATGGCTGTTAGCATAAGCAGGATCGGAGCTTTTGATGGTGATTATTGTTGCTATGATTATTTACTATTATTTGGTCAGTGGCAGGTATAGGCTATTTAAGGTCGAAGGTGGTAAAACCAAGGATATGAATGTAACCAGAGGAGATTACTACTGGGTGTCAGGGTACCAGATGACTGACATGGTCATATGTTTATTAGATTATCAAGGTCTGTAAATAACACTGTGAAGTTAGTCATATTGTTGTTCAGTTGTTTCAGTTGAGTCTGGCTCTCTGTGACCCCATTTGGGTCACTGGAGTGGTTTGCTATTTCCTTCTCCAGCTCATTTTACAGATGAGGAAACTGAGGCAAACCTGGCAAAGTGACCAGATTTGAACTCACAAAGATGAGTCTTCCTGATTCCAAGCCTGGCACTCTATCCATTGTGCCACCTAGCCACCCAAAATTAGTCACAATTAGCCACTAGGAAGTGATCACAGCATCTCATGTCTGTGGCCTTCTCAGGGCCAGAGCCATGACTAAGAATCATGATGCCTGGGGACAGAAGAGTGACAAGGTAGGTGGGAGGAGGAGTGATAGGAGGAGGCCTCAGGGGAGAGAAGGGCATGGTCCAGGCCTAGAAGAAACTCCTGTGATGTAGGAGCTTCAGGAACCTACACCAGGAATATTGGTTTTGACCTCTGTTGGTTTTTGTGTGAGCCAATCATGGCCTAGTATAGTCATACTATGGGAGGGGAAGCCTGCCCCTGGGACAGTCCAGTCTAAAGTATTGTGGCATAGCCAATGACCCCTGACCCTTCTCCCTTACCCTCTCCCTGACTTCCAATAAGAAGTGAAGACTGTGAGGAAGTAGCAGGCAGGGGCAATAGAACAAAATGGAGCAATGGTCGTCTCCCTGGGCCCTAGGAAGAAGCACTGGGGGAAGGGGGGAACAGCCCCAAGAAGAGATGTGTGCACTGTTGAGGCAGTCACAGTGCGGGTATCGGGGCTATGGTGGAGAGTCAGTGGCAAACTGGGAAGTATGGGGATGGCAGGTTAGAGGACAGAGCATGCTTGCTCAAAGTTTCCTGGAAAGGTCCCCATGTGCTCGGCCAAAGCTCTCCCTGCCCTGCTCCAGTTATAACTCTGCCTAGGGTTGCTGAGGGTATGTGAGACATTGTTAGGCACTGCTAGCAGTGTTTGGAACAAGATTCATAATTCGTGAACTTTCACAGATTTCCAAGAGTAAAGAACAAAGGTCATTTACCCTAGTCACATAGCATCACACAGAACCAACCCTAAGCAAAGAGGTTCATGATTTTAGCTAGTCAATTCAGTCTTAAGGGAACAGAGGGCAGGAAGCAAAACCAGGTGCCAAGGCAGTAGGGGAACGGATACTGGCAAATTCCAACCCCGATCTGATAACTTTCATCCTACTTGTTTTCACAAAATTCATTGAAATTGAGGGAGCACTGAGGGCTAAAGGTTATCTTTTCCCTAAAGTCATTCTAGAGAAAGGAGTTCCAGAATACAGAGCTTCAACCGAGAGTTAGGAAGTCTCATGAGTTGGCATTGCCAGTGTATGGTAAATGCTGTAATTCACAAAGCAAATGAATTCACTTTACAGTTTTTCCTATAAAATGGGTCTGGGCTCCTTTCTGCCTGGGATGTTTCCTAGTCTATCTATCTAGCAATGTGGTGTAACTAGATGTAGAGTCAGAAGAACTGAGTTTAAATGGAAGGTTCTGCCTCATTCGCTGTGTGTCTCTGGGCAGGTCATTTTACTTCATGGGATTAACAATGTGATCTTAAGCAAAGCACTTAATCTCGCCAGGCCTCAGTTTCTTCATCTGTAAAATAAGGGGGGTTGGATTTGATGACCTCTAAAGTTCCTTCCAACTCTAGATCTGTTACCTATGACTTGTTTTCTCCTCTAAACATAAAAGGAGTTTGACTAGATGTGTTCTAATGTCCCTTCTAGCTCTGATATCCCATAATCCCAGGATTGAGGTATCTAGTAAAAAACCAGGATTATCCTAGTCCAAGGAGGATACTCGCTCATCTGGATGTAAAACACTCTAGCCCTTTTGGAGAGCTTAACCTTGTCGAGGGGAAAGAAAAAAACTCCCAGCAGCTGATAAAACATTTTTATCAGCCTTTCCTTCCCAGACCTACCACTGTCAGAGGAATAATGCATCCGACAGCATCAGAAGAATGCAGCCAGCTTTCAGTTAGGCCATTAGGTCATCCATTTGGGGGAAGGCCGACACCCTTTGCTTCTCAGACGCCTCCTCCCTTCTGTTCCCTGTCCTACTCATTAGTGTCTCTGTCAGTCAGAGGGAGTAAAATCCTCAGTGAACAATTCTATTCCTTGTCAGAATCCCTAGAGAGTGGCTGGATTAGATCAGGGAGGGGAAAACAATTGGAGGAAAAAAAATTAGTTTTGAGAGGATTTTTATTTTTGTTTTAAATAAAATTGTGGATTTCATTTATCGGTTAGTCCAGCCCTTTATCAGTGTGGGAAACTGAGAGGTGGCTAACAGTAATAAAACTTAGTCCAGCACCGTCTACCTGGTCTCATTTTGCCTTCACTGCAAGCCTGTGAATTAGGCAAGTGATGGCACCCCTATTTTCTAGATGAAGAGACTGAGATTCAGAGAGATTAGTGACTTGCCTAGGTTACACAGCAGGTTAGCAATGGAGCCAGACCCACACTTCCAGGCTTCTACTTCAGTTATTCTTTCCATGAGATCAGACTGGAAAGGTAGGAGGAGGTAAGGTTAGGAAGGGCTCTGAATACCAAACAGAGCATTCTGTATTTGCTCCTGGAGGCAATAGGGAGTCACTGGAGTTTATTGAACAGAGGGTGACATGATTGGACCTGTGCTTTAGGAAAATCATTTTAGTGACTGAATGGAGGATGGATTGGAGTGGGGAGAGACTTGGCACTGGTGGACCCATCAATAGGCTATTGCAATAATCCAGGTATGAGGTGATAGGGCCTGTGGTAGAGTGGTGGCAGTGTCAGAGAGGAGTCTGTAAGAGATGGATGTTGCAAAGGTGAAATCAGTAGGCATTGGCAGCAGAGTAGATGAGGGGGTGAGAGATAATGAGGAGACCAGCATGACTCCTAGGTTGGAAGCTTGAGGGACTGGGAGGAAGATGTTACCCTCTATAGTAACAAGGAAGGGAGAGGAAGGTTTAGGGGAAAAGACAAGGAGTTCAGTTTTATTGAATTTAAGATGTCTACTGGACATCCCACTTGGATATCTGAGAGGTAATTGGAGATGTGAGATCAGAGGTCAGAGAGTTTGGGGCAGGATAAGTAGATCTGAGAATCATCAGCATAGAGTTGGTAATTAAATCCATGGGAGTTTATGAGATTACAAGTGAAGTAGGATAGAGGGAGAAGAGAAGAGGTCCCAGGACGGAATCCTGAGGGATACCTACGGTTAAAAGGCGTGAGCTGGAGAAGGATCCGGCAAAGGAGACGAAGAAAGAGTAGTCAGACAGGTAGGAGAAGCAGGAGCAAGAGGAGGCCTGAAAACCTAGAAAGAAGAGAGTATAAAGTGCTGAGCGAAGTGAGCAGAACCGGGAGAACATTGTACGCGCTAACAGTAACATTGTGCGATGATCAACTATGACAGGCTTGGCTCTTCTCAGCAATACAATGGTCTAAGACAATTCCAAAAGACTCCTGATGGAAAATGCTGTCCACATCCAGGGAAAGAGCTGTGGAGCCTGAATGCAGATCAATATATATTATTTTCACTTTTTTTGTGGTTTTTCTCTTTTCCTCTGATTCTTCTTTCACAACACAACTAATGTGGAAATAGGTTTAGCATGATTGTGCATGTATAGCCTGTATCAGATTGCTTGCTGTCTTGGGGAGGGGGAAGGGAAAGAAGGTAGAGAAAATTTCCATTTCAAAATCTTATAAAAAATGAATGTTGAAAACTATCTTTACGTGTAATTGGAAAAAATAAGATACTATTTACGAAAAGAAAGGAGGGAGCGTCAAAGAGAAGTGAGCCATGAACAGTGTCAAAGGGTCAAGGAGAGCAAGGGTTGAGAAAAGGCAACTAGGAAATCATTGGTAATTTTGGAGAGAGCAGTTTCAGTGGAACGATAAGATCAGAAGCCAGATTGTAAGAAGAGAATGAGAGGAGAGAAAGTGGAAGCACTTGCTGCGGATACCTCTTTGAGGAGTTTAGCTACAAAGGCCAGAAGAGACATAAGATGATAGTTAGAAGGGTTGGAAGGATCAAGTGAGTTGGGTGTTTTTTTTTTCAGGATGGGGGAGACATGGGCATGTTTGTAGATAGAAGGGAATGAGCCAAGAGACAAGGAGAGATTGAAAATAAGTGACAGAGGGGGGATGACAGAGAGGCAATCTATTGGAGGAGATGGGATGGAATGGGATCGCTTGAACAAGAGGGGTTAGCCTTGATAAGGAGTCGGGCTTCCTCGTCATGTGAGACAGAGATGGAGGAGGAGATAGTGGAAGAAGGCACCGGGGTGATAGGAGATGAAGGAGGAGATGGTGGGAAGGGGAGCCATGAGAGGTTTGGGGAGGGATGGAAAGGTTTGCAAGAGTTGCTGTGCAGAGTGGGACAGTGGGTTGATAAGGAAGGTAGAGTAGGATAGCCTAACAGCGGTAGGGGCTCCAGCTGAGGTTGGGTAACATAAACGTCTCCATTTTTGTTCAGTAGCATGTGTGTAGGAGTGAAGTCTGTGCATGGTGGGACAGATTCAAGGCTGAAGCTAGGCTGGGCGTAATTGGTGAAATGATAAGCGTGCTAGGAATTCAAGACGGGAAGGCAATATAGAGTTGCATTGGTTCACCAAGGGGTCAAGATGGGGAGAAGAGGAGAGAGTGCTGGAATAGCACAAGAAAAGCAATCATCAGACCTTGAAGTAGCAGAAGCAGTGAGGTTAATACAGTGGATAAAATATTTGACCTAGATTTAGGAAGACCTGAGTTCAAATCCTGCCTTAGACATTTATTAGCCACGTGACTTTGGGGGCAAGTCATTCAACCTCTAACTGCCTCAGTTTCTTCATGTGTAATATGGGGCTAATAATAGCATCTACCTTCCAGGTTTGTCATGTTTAGTCATATTTCGGCCATGTTTGACTCTTCGTGACTCCATTTGGGTGGTTTTCTTGGCAAAGATACTGGAGTGGTTTGCCATTTCTTTCTCCAGCTACTTTTTATAGGTGAGGAAACTGAGGCAAGCAGGATTAAGTGACTTGCCCAGGATCACATAGCTAATAAGTGTCTGAGGCCAGATTTGATGAGTCTTCCTGACTCCCAGGCCTGTCACTCTATCCACGGCCCTCCCTAGCTGCCCTTTTAATTAGAATAGCTAGTATTTATATAGTACTTTAAATTTCGGAAAGCACTTTATAAATATTATCTTATTCGATCTTTACAACAACCCGGGGACATTGGTGTTATTATTACCCCAGTTTTACAGTCGAGGAAACTTAGACAAATATAGGTTTAGTGACTCGCCCAAGGTCACATGGCTAGTAAGTGTTTGAGGCTGGATTTTAATTCATTTTCATCCTAAACCCAGTCATCCCTTTTACTTCAATCTTTTTAGAAGTGGATTAGTCCTTCTCTATAAAGCATCTAACGGTTTTGCTGTGTTCTCACTAGGTCACAGAAGACACAACCTGACCCTGTTGGATTCAGATCCTATTCTAGGGAAAATGTTTGGTCAAGAAGATTTCTACACCTCCAACTTTCAAAAGCATCATAGAATATTAGAGCTACAAGGCACCTTAAGGACTATTTAGTCCTGCCCCTTCACCTTGAAGATGAGGAAACTGAGGCACAGAGAAAGAAGGTGAGATAAATAGGAAGTGACAGAATTGGGTCTTGAACCCATGTCTTCTGACCCCAGGTTCTGTATTTTCCCCCGATGCCACATGATCTTTCCTTCCTGACCCACATAATTCTAAGGAATCTTACATAAGGTCACGTTCCATCACGTCAGAAGATTTATACAGTTCTGAGAGTCCATAGTAATGGGCCTTGATGTGCAATATTTATTCTTGACTTTTGCTTGCATTCATCCCCCACACACCCCATAATTGGCCCAGACATTACTGCATCTGTAACTAGTCCCACGTCCCACCTTTGTGTGCCATCTACATAGCTGTACCTGCAGTCCTAAAGTTCCTGTAAAATCTCATTAGTTCCTGAGTTTTAGTAATTGAGATAAGATTCTTATTGACTAAAAATGACTTCCACCAAACAGTTCCTTTTTTTAATACAAGGACTTTATATCTTTTTTCATAAATATTTGTTTTTCCCACTTAATAGTATTTTTTCCTATTACATTTAAAGATAGTTTTCATTATTCATTTTTATAAAATTTTGAGTTCCATTTTTTTCTCCCTCCCCTTCCCCCTCCCCAAGACAGCAAGCAATCTGATATAGGCTATACATGTACAGTCATATTAAACATATTTCTATATTAGTCATGTTTCAAAAGAAGAATCAAAACAAAAGGGAAAAACCATGAGAAATACATTTTTTTTAAAAAAAGTGAAAATAGTATGCTTTGATCTGCATTCAGACTCCATAGTTCTTTCTCTGGATGTGGATAGCCTTTTCCATCATGAGTCCTTTGGAATTGTCTTAGATCATTGTATTGCCAAGAATAGCTAAGTCATTCACACTTAATCACCATACAATATTGCTATTACTGTGTACAATGTTCTCCTGGTTCTTTGTACTTCACTCAGCATCAGTTCATGTAAATCTTTCCAGGTTTTTCTGAAGTCTGCCTGCTCATCATTTCTTATAGCACAATAGTATTCCCTTACATTAATATACCATAATTTGTTCAGCCATTCCCCAACTGACAGACATCCCCTCAATTTCCAATTCTTTGCCATCACAAAAAGAGCTGGTATAAATATTTTTGTGGGTCTTTTTCCATTTTTTATGATCTCTTTGGGATACAGACTTAGCAGTGGTATTGCTGGATCAAAGGGTATGCACAGTTTTAGAGCCCTTTGGGCATAGTTCCAAATTGCTCCCCAGAATGGTTGGATCAATTCACAACTCCACCAACAATGCGTTAGTGTTCCAATTTCCTCACATCTTCTCCAACATTTATCATTTAAGAACTTTATATCTTTACTACATAGAAGCAGATAAGGTGGTATAGTGTTTAGAGGGCTAGACCTGGAATCATGAAGACCGTAGTTCAAATCTAACCACAGACACTTATTAGCCGTGTAACTCTGGACAAGTCTGCCAAGGTTTCTTCTTTTGTAAAATGGGGATAACAATAGCACCTACCTCTCAGGATTGTTGTAAAGATCAAATGAGACTATGTTTGTTTGTTAAAAAAAAAACTTTCCAAACCTTAAAGCACCATATATAACGCTAGCTATTATTAGTATTAGTAACAAATGAGAACCTGCTGTACTGACACAAATTTGCCATGTAACCCTGGGGCACTTAAGGTCCTCAGGCAATTCTCTAAGGCAGTAAATTGAAGAACAGTCTCTGATTTGTATTGGTAGAGGGAGTTTTCTTTCTAGGAGCTCCCTAACCATTGAAAAAAATTGATCCTGATCAAAAATTTTTAGAATAGTTCTGAGCCTATGTAGCCCTGTTGGTAAGGAGGTGTAATGGAAAGAACCCTGAACTAGGGACAGGAGGCCTCAGGGCTGGTCTGAGCACTGGCACTTTCTGACCATATAATACTGGGCATCACCTCTCTTTGGCCCAATTTCCTCATCTATAAAATAGGGATCATGAATAACCCCTGCCCCGCCACCCTCCCAGGGCTGTTGTAAGGATCACAGGAGATATTATAGAAAGGGGACATAGCCCAGTAGAAAGCTGCTGGACTCGGAGTCAGAAGGACCTGTGTTCAAATTCAGCTTCTGATAATTATTCTCTGTGTAACCCTGGGTGAGTTGTTTGACCACTCTATGCTTCAGTTTCCTTGTCTGAAAAATGGAAATAATAATAGCACAATAACTCAGGGTTGTTGGGAGGCTCAAATGACATCACAGGCACAACATAAATGTCAGCTTTCATTACATTTTTTAAATTGTTTTAATTGTTTAACATTTTATCAATGCATTTTGTTTTCACATTCCACTAATAGACCGCTCCTGCTTCATGCTTTGTGACAAGGTCAAACAGTTGAATAAAACTAATAATACACTGTAACCTCCTCTGGAAATGCATGTGCAACATTGTGCATCTGTAGCATCCTCCTTTCTATTTAAAAAAATTAACAGAAATCCTTCTCTCCCACCTCTCACCTTATTGGAAAAAAAAGAAAAGAAAAACAAATTTTTTGTAATAAACATGCATAGCTGAACAAAACAAAGGCCCTTGATGGCTGTATACAAAAACAAATGTCTCATTCTGCACCCTGAATCCATCATCTCTCTGTATGAATATAATTATAGAACAAGGTGGTGCAGTGGATAGAGCATTGGCGCTGGATTCAGGAGGACCTGAGTTCAAATCTGGCCTCAGACACATAACACTTACTAGCTGTGTGACCGTGGGCAAGTCACTTAACCCCGTTGCCTAGCCAAAAAACAAAACAAAACAAAACAAAAATAATAACGCATCACACTGTAATTTTGGCTATCTTATGTGACAACGTGGGGAATTTCCTCCATCATGGCAGACTTTGGCCCCTCTGTGCCATCCTGGTTAAGTTCCAGGGAGCTGCCTGAGGCACTGGGAGGTTCAGTGACCTGCCCTTGGTCCACTGCTACAAATGTCAGAGGCATGGTCTAAATCTAGGTCTCCCTGGACTACAAGTCCACCGCTCTCTCCACTATACCACACTGCCCGTCTCACTGTATGTGAAATTGCATTGTAAACTGTAGAGCTCTATATGAGTGCAAGGCATTATTGATTTTCATAGTTTAGTTTGGAATAGATGCATGAAAACTTGTTTCTTTAAATAGCCTCCATAATTAGATTTTTTTCATACATTGGATTGGCTTACTCTGCTTCCAATATTATTGCCCATGGGGCAGCTAGGTGGTGCAGTGGATAGAGCACCAGCCCTGAAGTCAGGAGGACCTGAGTTCAAATCCAGCTTCAGACACTTGACACTTACTAACTGTGTGACCCTGGGCAAGTCACTTAACCCCACTGCCTAACAATAGCAACAACAACAACAACAACACCCCAATATCATTGCCCACTAGCTCTCCTGGATCTTGAGGGGAATACCCTCCTACAACAGGCACACTTTTTCATTTTTGTCTTTGTATCTAGCGCCCTGCCTAAAACCTTGCTCAAATGCTTGTTGGGGTGAGCTGAATTCCAGCCTCTTTGGGGGCCCAGAGCCCCATTTGTGGTGCTGCATTTCCGAGGTGAGTCAGTGACCCATGGCCTCATTCCCAAGGTCTCCTTCTGCCTCCTGCAGCTTCCTTCACAAAGGTCACGAAACTTGAGACTAGTGAGTCAGCCAGCAGCACATGTACCCAACAGTCCTTTACTTATCTGGGGTTTCATGTGCGTGACTTTTCCGTAAAAAGCGCCAAACCTTTTAAATTTTAAACATTTGAAAATTGGAAATGTTTCTCATAGAATCATGGGAAGTCAGAATTGGAAGGAATGTGTTAACCTGAACAGGAATGTTCTCTAAAACATTGCAGAAAGATGGATACTTACCCTTTGTTAGAAAGCCTCTGATGAACTATGCATATTTATTGCAAAGGTTTCCTTTCCTTCCCTCCCCTCTTCTCCCTTCCCTCTCCTTTCCTCTCCCCTCTCCTCCCTTCCCTCTCTTCTCCTCTCCCCCCTTCTCCTCTCCTCTTCTCTCCTCACCTCTCCTCTCTTCTCTCCTCTCCTCTCCTCTCTTCTTTAGTCTTATTTTCTTTCTTTTTTTTTTTGGTTTAGAGTGGGGTTAAGTGACTTGCCTGGGGTCACACAGCTAGTAAGTGTTATGTGTCTGAGACCAAATTTGAACTCAGGTCCTCCTGAATCCAGGGCCGGTGCTCTATGCACTGCGCCACCTAGCTACCCCCTTTAATCTTATTTTCAATGGAGGGAGAGAAAATAATGTTCATTGATTTAGAGTTGCAAGTCAAATCAACAAGCATTTTTAAGTGCCTACTATGAGCCAGGCGCTGTGGTAGGTACTTGGAAGAGACCTTACTGGTCATCTGTTGAACAAATAGGATTAGAGATTGAATCAGTTGTCTAAGGTCACAAGTAAGTGGATAAAATGGGATTTGAACTCAAGGCCTACAAACCCAGCATTTTCCACTATCCTGACAGTGTCTCCACCATCCTATTTAGCTCTTCCCCCTCCTCTTCTACCCCCAAACCAAGTCTTTTTTTTTTCCTCTCAGGTCCTTGGATAACATGGTTTCCAGACTTCTCCTCAGTCTTGCCACTGTCCTCTGGGAGAGCTTGTCTGGTTCCTTAAAACTTATTAGTTCCCATATCCTGAAGATTAACCTGCGGGAATTTCATAGGACTGATGTGCTCAAGGATTACCCAAGACTCCAGGGGAGTCCATTTCTCTGGGATTTAACCTTAATTTACTGGGTATAAATTAGAGGTGCCTAAAGTCAGCATGGCATAATAGTGCCCTGAACATGGAAGTAGAATGATCTAAGTTCAAATTCTGGCTCTGACAGGACTCTTACTTTCTTGCTATGTGACCAAGGGCAAATCACTTAATCTCTCTGACACTCACTTTCCAATCGTTAAATGGGGATTATTATGGGTATTATAGCACCTCTCTCAAAGGATTGTTATGAAAATCAGAGGAGACAACATATAAGGCACTTTGTAAATTTTAGAGCCCTATATAAATGCCAGTGAGGTTGATGATGATACCAGTGATTGCTGATGAAAATGAGACTTTTCCACACTTGAGTATTTGTCTTCTGTTTTGAATGGAACTGAAACATTTCTGCATCTGGTCTTAGTAATTCTTCTACTACAAAGTAATCAAGTAAATGATAGCGCTGTTGTACGGGGTGACTCGAAACTAGTGGGATAGATTTTGATTGGGGAAGTTTTCCCCTGCTATCCCACTACCCCACTGGTGTATGAAAAGTGGCACCAAAGGAGAATCTCCCAAATATCTCCCCTGAGGGACCTGGGGCAACCACCTTCGAAGTCATTTTTTATTTTCTTGCTTTCATCTAGGGATATTATTAAATCTTAATGAATTTTTTTCCCCTTTCTAATATAGTACTCTGTCTGGGCTACTCTCCCATAATATGGCTCCCAAACCTGAACATGAAGCTCCAGAGGTGATCCATTGGGGGCAGAGGACAGGGGTCCCATCACCTCCCTTAGTCTAGGCCCCAGGTGTCTATTGATGCAGACTGCGTTAGGTTTTTGAGTCACAGTCTCCCACTGTTGACTCCCATTAAGCCTAAAGTCCACAAAACCCTTAGGTCTTTTTTTTTCATAGGAACAACAACTTAGTTATGTATTCTTCATTCTCTCAGACTTGAGTGGTTGATTGTGAAAACTTCACTAGCTGAAAGCTAGTGTATGACTAGGCAGAGTTCTGGACCTGGAGTCAGGAACTTTAAATCTTGCCTCAGACACTAACTGTGTGACTTTGGGCAAATCTCTTCACCTCTGTCTGTCTTAACTGTAAAATAGGTATAATAATAGCACCTTACCTCCCAAGACTGTTGTGAGAATAAAATGAGATAGTGTTTTTGTAAAGAGGTTCACAAATCTTAAAGCACTATGTACATTCTAGCTACTACTACTACAAATACCACTACCACTACCACTACACCACTACTACCACCACCACCACCACCACTACTACTACTACTACTACTACTACTACTACTACTACTACTACTACTACTACT
>NW_020954556.1:6382577-6400047 GCF_900497805.2 Vombatus ursinus | reverse complement strand
CTACTACTACTACTACTACTACTACTACTACTACTACTACTACTACTCCTACTATTACTAGTTGTTGTTGTCACTGTTATAAGTGTATCTAAAGGCAGGCAATTAGGATGGTCAGGGAACTGGAAATCATGCCACCTGAAGATTGTTGGAAGGAATTCAGAATATTTAACCTGGAGAAGAAAAATCTTAGTGGAGGCTATGATCACCATTTTCAAACATTTGAAGGACTATCATTCAGAATAGGGGCCAAACTGGTTTACTTGGCCCTAGGAAGAAGAATTAGAATCAGTGGGTAGAGGAGGCAGAGAACAGATTTTGGCTTGATAAAAGGAGAGATATTTCCTAACAATTACAGCTTGTCCAAAAGCAGAATGTTCTGCCGCTTGAGATCTTTACTGACTCTGGAAGAGAGTGACTTTGTGTGTGTAACTCTGACTTACTCGAATCCAATTCAAGCGCAAGTAAAGACATCACCTTGTGATGGCATTGATCTTCTTTGAAGACGAAAAATGAACAACAATAACAACAGTTATGTGCCAGGCACTGTGCAAGTCACTGAGGAGGCAAAGACAAAAGTGAAAGTTTCTTCTTTAAGGATTTTACATTCTACTTGGGGGACAGATAAATAAACACAAACTATATACAAACTAATATAACGTATTTACAAAAAGGGAGAGATGCTAATGTTTGGGAGGATCAGAAAAAGTCTTGTAGGGAAGGTGGCATTGAAGTTGTGCTAGGGATTCTATAAGGGGGATGGAGGTAAGGAAGGGGTACATTTCAGATATGGGGGACTACAGAGGTGAGAGATGCAATGGATGAGAGAACAAGATAGCTTAACTGGAACAGAGAATATAACGAAGGGTAGTGCTGTGAAACCAGACTGTAAAGGTAGTTAGGAGCCTGGAGAGCAGCTAGGTGGCGCAAAGGATAGAGGACCAGCATTGGAGTCAGGAAGACTCATCTTTGCGAGTTCAAATCTGGCCTTAGATACTCACTAGCTGTGTGACCCTGGGCAAGTCACTTAATAACCATGTTTGCTTCAGTTTCCTCATCTGTAAAATGAACTGGAGAAGGAAATGGCAAATCACTCTAGTATCTTTGCCAAGAAAACCCCAAATGGGATCATAAAGAGTCAGACACAATTAAAATGAAATGAACAAGGAGCCAGGGTGTGGAGGGAATAAAAATGGCAGGCTGGGGCTTTTAGATTGTATCCTAGAGGTTCTGGGAAGCCATGAAAGATTTTTGAATGGGAAGTTGAGGATGGGCAGGGACTTCATTTGGGAAAATCAGTTTAAAACTACCAGGATCCATGATTTGGGGGGCATTTGCATTCTCTCCACTGATGCAGATTGCAACCCCTCTGTGTCTGAGTGGATAACCTTTAAAAATTGCTATGGCAGTAACATTTGTTTCTTTTTTCTTTTTTTGTGAGGCAATTGGGGTTAAGTGACTTGCTCAGGGTCACACAGCTAGTAAGTGTCAAGTGCCTGAGGTCAGATTTGAACTCAGGTCCTCCTGACTCCAAGGATGGAGCTCTATCCACTGCGCCATCTAGCTGCCCTTGGCAGTAACATTTGTCACCCTTTGGTCTGGTGATTGATTATGAATCTCTCTGAACTTTTAGTCGTTGCTGGGCAAGCACTAGGAAGTTTCCCAGCTTGGCAGGACCTGCCAAAGCTTGGGCTGCAGTGACATAGACGTTAAGGAAAAGAGTAGGACTTCAGTGGAGGTGTCTAATATTATCCCCACATTATAGATGAGGAAACTGAAGCTTAGAGAAGGGAATTGAATAGCCTATTATCATCCAGTAAACAGCAGAGCCAATATTTGAAGTCTCTCTGATTCCAAGTTTATTGTCTTTCTACTGCCTCTCCAACTTGGCCTCCCTGACTCTAGATTCCTTACCAGCAATTTGAAAAGTACTTGGCTGAATTTTTGAGTACTGGGGCTAAATCAGACCTTTGGTACTATAGTTTAAAGAAACTGTAAGTTTCCTTATTGTGTATTTCTCCCACCTCAAGGTTTCCCAAACTCAGTGTGTTCAAAACATGTCTCCTTAAACCTACCTTTCCTCCAGATTTCTCTTGTTGTTTCTTGAGGGCCCTACCATCTTCCTCATTACTCAAGCTCACAAATGTGGAGTCCTTCCTCTCCCTCCCCTCCCATTCAATCATTTGCCACTTTTGTCAATTCTGTTTCCACTACACATCTTGCATCTGCCCTTTTATCTCCATTCACCCTTGTTATCTTCTTAATTAAGGCTCTCATCTTCTCTTGCTTGGACAGAGGGAACAGCCTCCTAATTGGACTTCTGGCTTCCAGGCTCTTTCCTTTTCAAATCATCTTCTACATAGCATCCAAAGTAATCTCCCTAAAGCACAAGTCTGATTATTCTGCTTCCCTTCTCAAGAGACTTGCTGGCTGTCTATTGCCTCTGGGACAAAATACAAACTCCTCTGGTTGGTATTTAAACTCTTCACAATCCAGCTATCTTTCCAAACTTACTGCATCTTATTTCCTTCCCACACCCTCTATTCCAGCAAAACTGACCCAGCTATTGGTCCCTTAACTTGGCATTCCATCCAACCCCCACCTCTTAGAAATCCCACCTTCCTGCAGCTCCATGTGTCACGTCCTCAGAAGGTCTTTCCTGCTTCTCTTAATTTTCAGTGCTCACTCCATTCTCAAAATATCATAGACATATGTATGTTTATAGTTATATTCCCTCCAGTAGAATGTAAGTTCCAGGGATCATTTTTTTGTTATTATCTTGGTACTTCCTTTGTCTAGCACGATTTCCTGCATGGAGTAAGTAGGTACTTAGTAAAATGCTTGCTACAGTTATCTCTTCTGTGTGTGTGTGTGTGTGTGTGTGTGTGTGTGTGTGTGTGTGTGTGTGTATGCATGTGGGTGGGAGGGGCACTTAGGGGCCCAGCGCCCCTGTAATATGGAAAATCTGAATAAAATTTTTGGCCTTCCCTTTGTACCAGAGAAGAAGTCTGAATTTTTTCTTTTTCTTTCATGGGGTGTTTACAATGTGTACTTTTTGTAAAATTTGGGTTGATATCATGCAATACAATATGCATTTCTGTGTTTCTAAACTTTTTCTGTGTCATCTGCTGGCCTTTGCATGTCATCTGCAGCTTCTGTAAAACTCCCAAAAAATTACCATTTAATTTCTTATGCCAAACCGAGATATATTGAAACCTTGATGGGGAAAGTCACAAACTGTAGACTGGATTGGACTGGACATTTCTCTAATCTTTTTGTCCTATCACTGCATAAAAAAGTCTCCTGTCAGATGCTGTGAAATATCATCTTTCCATTTTTCTCTACTTCAGTAAAAGGCAGCTAGGTGGTATAGTAGATTGAGTGCTGGGCCTAGAGTCAGGAACACTTGAGTTCAAATCCAGCCTTGGACACTTACTAGTTGTGTGACTCTGGGCAAGTCACTTAACCTTTGCCTGCCTCAGTTTCCTCTACTGTAAAACAGGGATAATAATAACACCTACTTCCCAGGCTTGTTGTGAGAATTAAAATGACATAATATTTATAAAGTGTTTCGTAAAACTTTCCTTATATATGTATACATACATATGTGTGTGTGTATATATATATACATCAGCAGTGTGTGTGTGTGTGTGTGTGTGTGTGTGTGTGTGTGTTTGTGTGTATGTGTATAAAACCACCCATCCTTCCTGAGGGAGAGGACTCTCAATAGCTAGCTTACTTGCTTAGGAAGCAGGTTTGTCTTAAAGGGGAGCCTTGACAAGTAAGAAGATGTGCAATAAACAGAGCTAATTTTCTACTGGGGAGAAGAATCATGCCTTTCACAGAAACACGTGAGTCATGGGAAAGATGTTGGGACTTATTTTTATTCGATTTTCTTCAGAACCATAGGAGGTCAGTAAGTGCAACGTTCCCTTCCTCCAGGGCAGCTTCCTCTGTTACTCCTGCCCCAGCCCCACTGTCCCTCCCACCCCAGGAGGCTCCTGAGGCTGCTGTCTCTCTTCCCTGTCTCATTTGCTCTGCTGTGGCACAGGATTCAGTTAAATTGAAAGTAATACCTTGTTCTTACTGGTCTTCTGCTCCTCTGGGCTCTAGATACTGGGACCATACAGAGAAAAGGAAGCGCCCTGAATCCACCAGCCCTCTCCTCACATCTACGTTCCCCATTCTCCTCACCCAGGAGAACCTGGAGGAAGGCAGGAGATGCCAACGTGGGGCCTGCTTTCCCTTTCCTACTTTGTTCTTGTTCTTCTTGCCTGTGAATAGATTTAGATTTCCCAGCAGGAGGTGCGTCAACCAGAGGAGAGATCTGGTCTCTCACAGCCTTCTTTCCTGGGTTTTTTGTAAGTCAGAGAGGTCCAGGTGTGGGGTGGAGAAGTCCCAGTGGGCATAATGCTTGGGATTTACTCCTCCAAACCCTGATCCCCCACCACCTGCCATGGCCCTCACCCTAAATTCTCCCCCACTGCAGAAATGTGAAATCTGCTGGCCAGACGAATGCAGGGCAGAGACGTGAGCATTCTAGACAGAGGGGAGGGAAGAAATACCCCATGGGGTTTCTGCTTAGGGGTATGTATGACCTTCTAGTTTAGACTTCAACCTTATTCGCTTTGCAGCTGTGAACCTTTTCTTTTCCCTTAATCCAAGTAGAAATTGCCTGTGTTGGGGATTCTTCTCTGGCATGGATGGCCACCAGGGGTAAAATAGCCCTTAATGGCTATATGATATTTTTGTCTCTTCTCTTCAAGGGGGAATCTGGATGGAAAGGACAGCAGAGTATATATGTAAAAGCTCATTCTGTTTTTTCTATGACCACAGCCTCTCCATTTTCTGATAACTGTGATGTGCATACAGCCCCAACCCTATTGGGCATCCTTGCCTATAAAACAGAGAGGAAAAAGACCTCACTCTTCTGGGACCTATCCAAGAAATTAGGGGTTGTGGAAGGTTTCAATGATTCATTTTGTTTTCCTTCCTTCTCCCTTTGCTTCTTTCTCCCTCATGCTCTTTCTGTCCTTGCCCTTCTCCCCTCAGGGGTCAAACCTCATTCACACTCACCCATTCCTATGAATCTTTATATTTTCCCTTCAACAGAATGGGGGTGGGGTGGGGAATAAGGAAGGAGAAAATGATGAAATTATAATTGGTTTTAAGCCAAGAAGAAATTCAGACCTTTCCCACAGCCCCCTTTTCATCAGCTTTCAAAGCTCTGTCTATTATCTGGTTTCGTCTAATGAGAAATCAAGCTTGAATTATCAGGTCCATCTCCAGCTGAAACAAGACTGATGTATTTTTAAATGAATGGATTTTTGGTAGAGAGTTCATGGGACTCGTGTGCGCGTGTGTGCATGAATACGCGTGTGTTAAAGGGAAGAAGAGCGGGGTTTGGTTTTTCTTTGTGGGGGAGGGGGAGATCTGATAACACAGAATCATGGGGACGATGGGCACTGGGTGGGGATGTTGAGATCGCGCCCTCAGACATTGTGAGCCCCGAGGCTGAGGACAGAGAAGGCCGCCCGGTGCTTGCGCAGCAGCAGCCGGATCTTCTCATCGTCTGAGTCCGGATCTAAGGGCTTGTTGTACTCATCGTCCTCGTTTTCTGAAACTGTTCGGTCACCGCCTCCGCCGCCTCCTCCTGTGGACCTCGTGGTGGAAGATGAGGGCTCCAGGGCACTCTTCTTCCGCCATTTGGTCCTTCGGTTCTGGAACCACACCTACAATTGGAGTTTGTATTAAGGGGAGGGGGGAAGATGAGAGACACACACAGCGCCCTCCTCGAAAGCCCCTCACTTGACGCAGTGTCACCTTCCCTTGCGAAGCATTTCCTATGATATGCAGAGGACCAGTACTGAGAACCTCCTGATCAGGGCTCCCCTCATGATACCATGACAGGTATGGGCATGACATAATACTCTCATGTCAACATCGGATGTTAAACCCAATTCCTCCAAAGGAGGACTCTCTGTCTTAGATTCGTAGCCCTTCCTGTCCCTTAGTTTCATATACAGACAATCACAGAAGCTCTGACTTGTAAGTGACCTCAGAGGTCATTTAGTTCAACCTATACCTGATCAGAGAGTCTCCTCAGAAACACACCTAACAAGTGCTCAGACCTCCAGTGAAAGGGAACCCCTTTTCTATTGAGGCAGCCTGTACTATTTTTTGCATAACTCTACTTGTTATAAAGTTCTCCCTTCCCAAAGTCTAAACTGGCCTCTCTATTGCTTCAGTAGCTTCTTCTGATTGATCGGCAAGATCCAAGCCTCAGTCAGAACAGCTGTCACATTTCTTCCTCCTTTTGTTATTCTGAAAACACTGAATAATCAGACACAGTAAGGAAGATGTAGAATGAGGCAGGAGCTGAGCTGTAGTGGAAAAAGCAATGGTATCATATTCAAAAGGCTTTGGTTTAAATCCTGGCACTGTCACTTAGTACCTGTCGGACCCTGGGTAAATCCCTCAAGTGCTCTTAGACTCAGTTTCCTCATCTGTAGAATGGGTCAAATAATACCTTTCCCACCTGATCTCACAGGGTAGTTGCAGGGATCAAATAAGACAATGGCTGTAAAAACACTCCATAAAACTCTCAGGTGCCCTCCAAGTGTCAGCCATGTTTATATTATTAATAAATGGTGTCCATGAAAAATGAAAATTCACCTCATTGATTTGCCTACATACCTTTCAGAGTGCCTTTGCAGACTTTCACCACTCTTTGAGGTCAATAGTACATCTATTAATAGCTTATATTTTGTATGCCTCTTAGTGGTTTATAAAATGTTTCCCACGTCAGAGCCATGGACATGTTAGTCCAAGTATTATTAGTATATTCTCATCTATAAAATGAGGATTCTAATGGCACAGACCTCACAGAATTGTTCTAATCACATGACATAATGATTGATTTGCAAACTTGAAGTGCTTAAATGCTACTTAAATAAATGGGAGCTGTAGTTCTTGTCTCTATTTTATGGATGAGGGAATTCATCCACAGTGGGATAGGTGAGTCTTCCCACTCCTAAGGAAGTATGCCTTCTTGAGATTTCTGGCTTCATTTGGGGCTGGAGCTGGGCAGGTGAAGAATAGCTTAAGTTCAAGAAGAATGGTCCCTGCAGGATTTATATTAAGTAAAGCAAATAGGTGACCAGTTTTCAGTCTACTTCTTTCTTTGCCTTAATTCTATAGCTAAGACTTTCTTCCTTCTTCAGGAGGCTAGAGGATGGGCATGGGGGGTAGGAAAGAGCCCTCAGTTTAGTATCAGAAATTAGGGGCTTGAATCCCAGACCTGCTATTTATAACCTATGTGACCCCGAGCAAGCCACTGCCATCCCCTAGTTCTCATTTTCCTCTCCTCTAAAAGAGACGGAGGATGTCCAAATGACTTCTAAGGTCCCTTCCAGATCTAAAATCCCATGACTTTATTAGAACGAAAAAGCCAGGGCAGGAGACAGCAGGGCTGTCTACCACCCAACTTTTCTACCTACAGTAATGTCTCATTTCCACCAAGACCTTTTGAGTTCAAACCCTGAGACATAGCAGGTGGGTAACTCACAACTCACCTTCACCTGGGACTCTGTCATCCCCAGGGAGTAAGCCAGGCGTGCTCGCTCAGGCCCTGCCAAGTACTTGGTCTGCTCAAAGGTTTTCTCCAGGGCAAAGATCTGATGTCCCGTGAAAGTGGGCCTGGTGTGCTTTTTTTTGTGAATGCTGTCACTCAAGGGGTCTGGGGCTGGCAGGAGGGAGGAAGAAGGCAAATAAGTGAGTATGGACTAAAGCCCCAGATAACAGTGATTGATAACAATTTGGTAACAATTATTGACCCGGGTTCATCTCTAAACTACCCTTGAGAGGCTAAATGTCCCGAAGAGTTTTGCCCAAGAGAGACATCAATACTCCTTGAGCAATGCCCTCCCCCCAAGAAGTCATGCAACACAGTGCCCTCCTCTAAAGCCCCACACTTGATGGAGTGTTCCCTTCCTTTGGTCAACATTTCCTACCATATGCAGAGGGCCAGACCAGTACTGAGAACTTCCTGATCAGGGCCCCCCTCATGGTACCATGGCAGGCATGAGCATGGGCATGGAGATTGGCATAACACCGTTATGTCAACATCATCTCTGGGCCATAGAACAGTGGATTCTTATGTCTCTGTTCTCCTAGCCTGAATCCATCAAGAATCGAGCCGAACCCAGAGAAGAAGAGACCAACAATGAAGAGCCCATAACCTAATCATAAACACATGAAAGATTCATGTCTACAACCTGTTGATTGGGGCCAGTCTGGGAAATCTAAATCTAAATCTGGGAAGAACTGGAGAGGCTCTATTGAATGTCTTTCAGAAGGCACTTGCTGGAGCTCCCTGACCAGGCTGGCCTGACCCTGAATGGTTCTCACAGGGAGAGGCTAGAGGCTGAAAGCTATGCAGGGTTTGTATTGAGCAAAGGAAGCAGGTATCCAGCTTTTTGTCCACTTCCCCCTTTCTTTGCCCTAATTCTGCAATTGAGAACACTTTTGGTGACTTCCTTCCAGGATGGTGGAATATTTGGAATTAAAGTTGTCCTAGCAGCATGTGAAGGGAGAGAGGTTTGATAAAATGCACCAGGACCCTGCCATAGTTCAGGTGTGGGGACTGAGACCAGGCAAAAAGCTTGCTCTAAAAAAGGAGGAGAGAGAGAGAGAGAGACAGAGATAGAGAGAGAGACAGAGATAGAGAGAGAGACAGAGAGGGGGAGAGAGATAGAGAGAGAGACAGAGAGACAGTGACAGACAGAGAGGGGGAGACAGAGAGAGAGAGAGAGAGAGAGAGAGAGAGAGAGAGAGAGAGAGAGAGAGAGAGAGAGAGAGAGCACACTGAGGGTTATCTGTCGCTTTGTAACACAGGTGCCCAGTCTTGATCTGAACCTATAAAACAAAGAGGTCTTTTCATGGGTGTTTGAGTAAATTTCTGACCATAAGCCTGGCTCTACCATAGCCTAACTATCTGTGGGGATGATGAAGGGCAGACAGGAAATGGGAGGAGCCCTGGGATTCCAACTGGCTGACATTCCATCCTCCCTTCCCTTCCTTTCCCTGATCTGATTATAGGGCCACCAGTAACAGACCTACACTCACAAAGACCCTATCCTGTCTCCTTGGGTCTCCTCGTCCCCTTCCAGATATTTTAGCCACAGGCTAGAATCAAGGGGCACCTCACTGTGATCCGACCCGAAACCGAGCCCTGGAAAAAGCTGCCTTCAGGCCAAGGGCATGCTCATTACTCTGAGCTCTGGCTCAGCTGCTGCCTCAAGGCTGGGGCTACCTCTTCATGTCTATACTTTGGTAGGTGGTGGGGAAAAATAGTTCCCCATTTCCCCCAAGTCAAAGAGATGGGATAAAGTACTCAGGAAGTGGAGGCAACATATAATAGGAACTGAAGTGATAGGAAGACTTCATTCAATAGGGGAGGGGGCTGATAGGAGTCTCTTCTCAGGGGCCTGAGTACTGGCCACATTCTGGGGACCAAAAATGGCTACCTGGACACAGGAGACGTGGATCGGGGAGGGTGAACAAAGGCTGACTTGGAATAGAGCTGAAGTGATGAGTTCCTCAAGTATGGCCCTGAAAGGTCATGCGAAGTGAGGTCCTAAATTCACCAGACACCAGGACCCCCCAGGAGGCAAGGTAATTTAAACGGTAGATGAATAAATACATGTCGTGGAGGAATTAGAGGAAGGCAGAGAAAAAGGCTCGGGAAGGGCAGTGCTAAGGAAACGAGTCTTTCCTTGTACAGACTTACTGAATGACTGCCCACTTGAGCATGTATGTCTCCCTAAAGTTTCCCTTTTTATTAGGTCTTCCTCCCTCCCCATCCAGGGGGGCTGACCTATTCCGTGGAGAGGCTAGGTGGGCAAGGCAAACCAAGTACTCACTATTACTGCACTGTCGTCCTCTCCAATCCTGCCCAGGGTCTGCCCAGCAGTTCCTGCTCCTAGATGGATACTCATTCCCGGCCTTGGAAAAATTCCCCACTTGGGGACCGTAGTAGACACCCTGGGAACTGAGTCCACCAAAGCCAGCCACATGGGGATAGCCTGAGAGAAGGCTGCTGTTTGGAGTTGCCACTGGCCTGCTGAGGATATCTGTAATCCCATGGGGGGTCCCGGCAGCCAGCTGGGTGCCTAGCCCCGGGGGGCTGAGCTTGTAGAAAGAATTCTGCACTGAGTACTGGCACATAGGTGCCTTCATCTCAGAGAACTGGGCCAGCGGCGTGTTGTTCAGCAAGAAGGTCCCTTGTAGGTTGGATTCCATGATCTGCTGCTCCCTCTCCCCAAAGCTGGGGAGAGGAGACGTTGGGGGGGTGAGATTCCCTTGGAGTCCAAACACCCAGCCCCTACAGTCCTAGCTTCTGGGCTTGTGGCCGAGATCCCATAGCAGCCTGCAAGGTCTGCACCAACAGCGTAGCCCACGGCCTCTCCGTCAATCCCCCCCCACCCAACCAAACCTGAGCATCCGGCCCCCACCCTCAGCCCTCACCCACTGCGGCTTATAGAGGGCGCTGGGCACCCACGTCAGTTGCTTGGAACTGAGTTTCTCCCTAGAGTGAGTGAAAGGGCTAGCCAATGTGGTTCCTGCTCAGTTCTCTATCTCCAGGCTGGAGGCTAGACAGTACTCCTGTCTCCCTTAGGTGGCTGCTCCCCACTCCTCAGCTCCAACCATTCCTCTGTCTTTGAGCCGGGGGTCCCTCCATGAGAAGTTTTAACTTCAGGAGAATCAACATTTCCTTGATAAAGATATGGCCTATTAGAATACAGGGCCAAGACTGGCTGAGCCGGAGGAACTGTGTTGCCATTGGCTAGAGCCCCAGACGGGCCTCATATTGGCTTCTCCTCGACAAATTGCACTTTGAAAGATTGACTATAAAATCAGCGTGTGCACGGGAGCGCATGTGTGTGTGTGTGTGTGTGTGTGTGTGTGTGTGTGTGTGAGTTCATTAGCTCGGCCAGTCTTGAAGCTCACAGTTCATCTTCAGAGGCAGCCCCTCCCCCCAGGCCCCTCGCCATATTCCCAGGGGCTTTGAAAAGGTGACACCAAGGGCCTCCTCCAGGGCTTCTGGAACAGGAAGAGGTTACCATTGCAAAAACCCTTGAGTGACCCGCTCACCTGAGGCAGAGATATCTGGGGTTGAGGTTTCTGCCTGAATTTCCTATAGCTCTTGGCTCTCTGGCTCTGTCACTGGGGGTTGGCCATCCCTGCTAGACAGACACTTTCCTCAGGTACTCAGGGACTTCTCCTGTCATGGTCCTGACCCAAGTTCTTCCTGGGTTTGGAGCAGCTCTGAACTCTCTTCTTCTACCAGGTTGACCCTGAACATGGAATGTAAGTTGAGGGCATCTATGTGCTTCGTCACCTTCTTCCTAACATGAATACAAGAAGAGGCGATGGACCTTGGGAGCCTGTGTGCCTGGGGCTGGGAGGTAGGTGACTGCAGGTGACGAAGGGGTTTATAGGTAATTTATATCTGGGTACTCTGGACACAGCTCTGAAAGGATTCGGATTCATCTTGTTTCTATTTGGTGCTAAGGATGACAAGTAAGTCCAAAGTGCGTCTATGTTTGTATATATGCCACCTTTATTTACATGCTATGTAGTTCCAAGAACCCTCCATCTCTGGCACATTTGTTTGTTTTTAACCAAGCCCTAATTAGCTAATAGGGCAGGGAGGGTTTGGTGACTTGGTCAGGATTACTAACAAAGCACCCCCAGAGCTGGTATGCAGAATCTCAAAGTTGGAAGGGACCCCAAAGGCCATCTAATCTAACACATGCTAAGAATCTCTTTTATGATGTTTCTGGACATGTCCAGTGATAGAGAAACCACTATCTCCTGAGGCAGATCCATCTATTTTCAAACATTTGTAATTGTTAGGATGGGGTAGCTAGGTGGCGCTATGGATAGAGTGCCAGGTCCTGGAGTCAGAAAGACGAGTTCAAATATGGCCTCAGACACTTACTTAGTAGCTGTATGACCCTAGGTAAGTCATTTCACCATTTGCCTCAGTTTCCTCATCTATAAAATGAGCTGGAGAAGGAAATGGCAAACCACTCCCAGTATTTTTGCCAAGAAAACCCCAAATGGGGTCACAAAGAGTCAAACAGGACTGAAAAAACAACCCAACAACAAGTTGTTAGGATAAGGAATTTTCCTTCTGTCAAACTGAGATCTGCCTCTTTGCATCTGTTGCTCAGTTCTGCTTTCGGGGGCCAAGCAGAATACTAGGAAAATAGGATTAATTTCCTAACTCTTAGTCATTTTGCTGTACAATTGCATACAGATTTAAAGTTGTGTTATCTGGGAATGAGTAGTTCTGCTTCCTTGATGTGTTTTCTGAAAAGTAGAAGCCAACACCCAATTGATACAAAGGCAGCACCCTGGAATAGGATGTGCACTGGCCTTAGAATCAGAAGCATGTTATAGTCCAGCTGGGTGACCTTTAGGCAAGTCACATCTCTGAGCTGAAGGCTCCTTACAAAAAAAAATGAGGATATTATTACCCATCTTACTCACCTCACATGGGTATTGTGAGGAGCAAATGAGATAATGGATGTGAAAGGTCTTTGTAAAAAGTAAAATATCCAGGGGCAGCTAGATGGTGCAGTGGATCGAGCGCTGGCCCTGGATTCAGGAGGACCTGAGTTCAAATTTGGCCTCAGATATATAACACTAGCTGTGTGACTCTGGGCAAGATGCTTAACCCCATTGCCTAACCCCACCCCACCCCCCCAAAAAAGTAAAACATCCTACACTTGTAGGTAAGGTATTACTGAGAACATCTGAAGGAAGGCCACGTCAATACTTGCAAATGTGCTTTTCAGCATAACTATTTTATCCTTTCCTCCTTCCTTTTCTCTTCTTCCCTCCCTCCTCCTTCCTTCCTTCCTTTTCTTTTCTTTTCCTTCCTTCTCTTCCTCCCTCCCTTCCCTACCTTTCTTTCCTTCTCTCCTTCTTTCCTTTTTCCCTCCCTCCTTCCCTTTCTTCCCTCCCTTCTTCTTTCCTTCCTTCCTTCCTTCCCTCCCTGCTCTTCTTCTTTCCTTCCTTCCTTCCTCTCTCCTCTTCTTCTTTCCTTCCTTCTTCCTTTCCTTCCATCCTTCTCTCCTTCCCTTTCTTCCCTCCCTCCCTTCCTTCCTTCCTCCCTCCCTTCCTTCCTTCCTTCCTTCCTCCCTCCCTTCCTTCCTTCCTTCCTTCCTTCATTCATTCCTTCCTCCCTCCCTCCCTCCTTTCCTTCCTTCCTTCCTTTTCTACTTCCCTCCTTCTATCATCACTGAAGAGTTGCCCAGAGTCAGGGGAATGGCTGGATGACCTCTTTAGGACTCTATGAATAGCTTGGCCAATGCAGGTGGAAAGAAAACATGAGTAGATTGCCCCCTAATGGTTATAGCTTATAAAGAAGATCAGCTACAATTAATTTAATGTTTTCTGGGGAGTGAGGAATTGTCTCTTTGTGGGATGAATACCGTGATCAAGAGAACCCCATTGGAGAATGACAAGGTGCCTATGCAGCCCATCTGAGCCCGGGGGTTCTTCACTTGTTTTGTGTCATGTACCCCTCTGGCAGTCAGTTTGCTGAAGCCTATGCAGGGACCCCTTCTCGTAATTGTGATTTTAAATGCATAAAATAAAATACAGAGATTACAAAGGAAAATAATGATATGAAATTCATTACCAAAATATGTTTTTTTTAAAAGTTAATGGACCCCAGGTGAAGAAGCCCTTCTAATATGCTGTAATTCTGCCAGCCCCCCACTTCCCTTGTCTTTTGATTGTTTCTATCAGGACTTCACCTCTCCTCCTTCCTTCTTTCCTGCCCCCTCATAGGTCATAGTTTATATGCCACCTTTATTTAGATGGTATCTACTTCCTAGCCTCTTAGACACTGGTCCTCTCTCTCTCTCTTCCTTCAGTCCAGAGATCTCTTTCAGACTTTTCTTGGGGAGGACTTCACAGCTATTTTCAGAAATGTAGAGTCTCCTTAAATCTTTGCCATCTTTCTATGAGCTCAGCTTTTTTCCCCTCAGGCCTTCTTCAACCCAGTTTTTGTCCTTCCCCACCCCCATTGTTCTCTCCCTCCCTCCCCCCTCCCCAAAGAGAGACTGAGCCGTTCTCTATGTGTTCATTTCTTTATTAATTTTGACATCTGTTCAGCTGGTGTAGGGGAGAATGATTTATACATTTGGAAGGGGCAGGGAGGAACTTGGGAAAGGAACTCTCTCCAGGTAACAGAGCATGTGGGAAGAGAGAGTCCAGAAAAAAGGTTTTGTTTTCATAACAATTTAAAAAAGAAAGAGGAGATAAAGGTTAATTTCAAAACTTCTAAAAAGCGTCTAGTGCGCAGACTGCAGCATTCTCTAGGTATCACATTGAGACCCCAAACTCTTCCTCTAACAGCTCCGACTAGCAATTGGAGCACAAAGCAACATCACCCAACGGGTCCTGGAGCCAGTACGGGCTAAAGCAGCCATGCCAGACGGGGTATAAGATGCCAAAGCATGGACCGGTGCTTTTAAACCCACACAAGACTCTATGAAGATGCTATTGGTTTCAGCTGCATCAGCAATTCTAGGGAGATTATGGTACAGAAAAAGAGATACTATAGGTGTTCCTGGGTGCCATACAGCTGCACATTCTCTGCCAGTGCCACTTGTCTCTGGGACGATTAACCCTGGAGCCTGTTTCCCCTTGTGTCCTTTTTGAATTTATCACTAGAGATGAACGCCCTTCTCTTTCTTTCCTCTGTCCCTCACAGCAGAAAGGCTAGGCCAGGCCCAGGAGCTGGACACAGCCCAGGCCCCTGGGCAAGTGCATCCCATCCCTCTGCACCACCTGCTGGGAGCTGGGAGCCCCTCCTGAGGCCAACGTCAGTCCCACTCCACAGGGGTGGGGAACGGGCAGTTTGCTTTGATGCTAGGCAGTGTTTACTAATAAAAGTACCAAAAAATTGGACATGGGACGATGGAAATTTCTTCAAGAAAAAGGCAGGGTATCTTTTCTGTTCCCCCTTCCCTTTTCTCACTCTATAGTCACAACTGAGACTATTCTGGGTACTCCCCACAAAGGGGACTATAGGAGCCAAACTTCCCTACTTAAAATTAAAAAGTAGGCAAGTCCGTTATAATCTAAAATATGCTGGCTGGGGATGGGGGCAGGGGGTCAACACTGAAAGAGGCCAAAGAGCAAGAGGAGTTGGCATTTCCTTGGACCACCCTAGAGTGAACTGAGAGTATCAGATTTAATTCCCACCCCCTCAAAAACAAAAACAGAATTAAAAAAAAAACAAGATAAACACTACCACCAGCCACTGAATCCTTTACGGAGCTCAGAAAGCAGCAACTCTGGGATCATTTGACTGTTGGGAAACACTTTCTAAACCTTAAAATGCTATAGAAATGTGAGCTGCTGCTGTTATTATTGTTATCTAGCCTGCAGGGTTCAAGGTCAGGTCATAAGCTGTGCAAGGACAAAGCCAGCCTGGCTCGGGAGCTTCCAGTCCCATTGGTGCTGGGATGCCGGCTGTGGCAGCCAGAGCCTAACGCAGGCAGGGGTCTGGGAGCCTGGGAAGGGGAAGGAGACATATTAGCTGCCTGGAGTCATCAATCGTACTGGCAGCAGCACCTTCTTTTCTCAGGTCAATGAATGTTTATAATTGGTCATTGGGGCTGGTCTTGGACCCCCGGGGTCTCTGATATGTGCTACTCGGAAGGTTTTGATGCATCTCATAGAAATCTCAGGAGGGCTACAGGGGCAAAAAGATGCTCTCGGCATCTAGGAGAGCAGGTCAAGGAATCCCTCCCTGGCCCCGGATGCTGCCTGCACTGCCCTGCTGGGAGGGAGATGGGGAGGACGTGGGGATTGTGCTGATTTCAGCCTCTGGAGGAGGCTCGGCTGTAATTACCTTAAGGCTCTTCACTGATGGTACCCAGGCATGGAACCCTTGTCTATTTCCTTCCTGTCCTGGACCAAAGCCCAGCCAGATGCTACCTAAGGGCTGGGCAAGGTCTTTTCCACTTGTACCGCCCTTCGTCTCCCACCTGCTCCGCCTCCTCTGCTGCTCCTCTTCAGCCTGGGAGCCTCGCCTCAAACTCAAGTCATTCTAAGTCAGGCAAGGGACTTGGCCCCCGGTCGGAGGCGAACCCCTCCTGTTTTGTGACCCACACCCCCTAACTGGAGCCCAGAGCCCAGTACCTGCTTCCACGCCTCCCTACTTAACCCTGCAAGGCATGCGGAAGTAAGAGCACCAAGTACTGCTCTGGGATACTTTTGGTGTTTCGCTGACTTCTAAGAACTTGCGGATACATTCACTATTACCTACTCCTTTCCCTCCTCTTCCACAGAGGACAGGCTGTGGCTCCCTGGCCTCAGCCTGAAGAAGCCCTCAGGAGCTGGGCTGTTAGTGCTTTGTACATACCGCTAAAGTGTTTCTATTGGTTTGCATAGTATTTATTGTTATTATTATTATTATTATTTTTCATATACACAAGGCTGATTACTGTACAGTTTACACTTTGAACACAAACTATGAGATAAGTGCTTGAAGAAATATAAAACCTCTTCTCTATAGAACATGCTGGTGCAGTCCTGGGGCAGCCACCTGTCTGGGTCACCTACTGAGAAAGAAAGCCCTGTCAGGTGGGGTGCTGCCTCCCTTGGAACCCTGTGGCTAAGCCTGGGATTCTCTCCTCCTGAGCCCCCAACACTTAACAACCCCAAACACACTAAAGATCATTGTTTTCCATTGAGAGATGATAAAAACGGGAGAGAGACAACATAAAAAAATTATCCAGTTTATCCACAGGAGATTACTATACAGCCTCAGACTTCACAGTAAAAATCTCTGTGTGTATGTATATATTGCAGGTGAAGAGGTGCCCATGTGTTGATGTGAAAGAGAGTGGTGTAGAGAGGAGGAAGTGATCATATTGGGTGGGTGTCTGTCAATGGAATGGTGAGTACAAACAGATATATGGGAACAAAGGGACAAGGGTTAAAGCTGATTTCATGTGGTTTTTTTTTTTTTTCCTGGTTGAAATCCGCATGGATTTCTTATTGATGAGGTTGGAGTAGGAGGGAAAGAAACCCTGCAAGGGCAAAATCAAAATGACTTTTAAAAACCATCCCCGGCCACAACTGAGCCCTTGTCCCCTCTCTCACTCTCTCTCTCTCTCTTTCTCTCTGTGCTCTTGTGTCCTGGTTTCCATCAGAGGTCCGTTGCCAGAGACAGGATTGACGACTGTAGGTCATGCGTCTACAGCCAGTCGTTCATGCGAATAGGACAGTTAAAGGAAATCTCTTACAGGAATCATGCCGTTAGCCTATAGAAACATGTACAGCCAGCTTTGCTGCCCTCCACGCATGGGGCTCTCCTCCAGTGTGCAGGGCAAATTGTGTGGAGTTCAGTGGTTGGGTGTTGAGGTGTTATCCTGAGGGA